>NW_028080032.1:7468394-7903053 GCF_014824575.4 Sturnira hondurensis | reverse complement strand
CTTTGGGAAAACAAACTCATTTTATGCCCCAGCCTTTATCACTTAACTAAAAACATTCTTAACAAAGCAGGCCTCACAGGATTTTACATATCCTTTCTCAGGCCTGATCACTAGGGGGAGCCCGCCATTCTCAGCACAGGGCTACACCGCCCTCAGTCATTGTTTTCACACTTAAGTCAGGCAGAGGAGGTTGTTAGCCAAGGAATTCTTGGAGACAGACTGAGGACTCGGGCTTCGTCAAAGCTGAGGGGTGAAGGTCCATCACCCCTTTCTCCATCGTCCCCCAAGTCATTCCCTGGGGCCTCCGCATTATTGTGCCTGTCTTAGGTCATTCCCCCCTTGGGGAAGCTTACCCATCATTGGCTATCTGATCAAGCACTGGGGGCAGTTATGGATGAAGTAAAAGGAGCAGAAGCTGTGCTCCTGCCAGGGAGATGAGCTTTGTCTCCTCAGTGGCTTAGGGTCCAAAGGTCGCTCACTCAGCCTTAGCCGTGGGGGGCTACAGCTCCTGAAACCAGGCAGGGCAAGTCCCCAACATATCGCATCTCTTCCTTGTCCCAAACTGTCCTGACCCCCCTCTGCCCTCTGGACAAAGCCTACTATTTCAGCATGTCCCAGAGGCCTGCTGACTGGTGCTCCAGGGTGGCCTGACCAGCTCCTTGGTGCTGGAGAGCTCATGCCAGTGGCTGGGGGTCAAACAGGCTGGACCTGGGAACCTCAGCAGCCTCCTCTGGCAGAGGCAACAAGGGTGCAGGACAAGCTGTGACTGTCCCCGTGTCCGCTGCCCCTGGTTGCCCGTCTTGGTGGGTTTGTTTTTCAGAGATTGCCCCCATCCCCATGCAGGCTGGGTTCCCCAGGAAGCAGACTCAGGTGGAGTTTAGGAGCACGTTGTTTATTTCCGAGGGTCCTTGGGACCCCTGCCTATGGAAGGGAGTGGGACTTTGTGTCTGGGAAATTCACAGCTGAGGTATAAACGTCCGCCTGCCTCCCACACCTTCGCCTGTCACGGCCCAGCCCACAGGGCACGTGCTGGCCGACCCATGAAGACACGCTCACCGGCCGCTGCCACCACGGTCATTGCCAGAGGTGCCCAGACCCGGAGGGACCCCTGGTCTCGCGCTTCCTCTGGCCTTAACAAGTCTTTGGCTGGGGAACTCCAAGGTCATTGTCATAATGGAGCCAGCTGGCAATGGGACACAGGCTGTGCAGGCCTCCAGCCTCCTGTGGGGCTGAGGGCTTGGTATGGGCAGCCCATAAACTGAGTTCTTAGATGCACCATTTCCCACAATTTACAGTATATAGAAAGGGGTAGATAGAATTTTTTTTGCGGGGGGGTGCGGTTTGCTCCAGAATATCACCTGGCCCATGGCCACCCCTCCCCAGGTGACCCACAACCCATGGTGGGCTGTTTTCACACAGCACTGGGCATCTCTGAGGCCAGTGTGTGGGTTCTCCCTCTGTCCAATCCTGTGTCCATCCCCTCCTTTCCACACGCGAGGGTCCCTAGGGCCCCCAGGCATAACCGTCTGCCCCTTCAACTCCATCTCAGTCTGCTTCCTGGGGAACCCATTGCAAAGGAATGGATGAGATGAGGCCAATGTCGGAGAGAACACACTCAACCAGAACCATCCCTGATGTGAACCCAGGAGAGAAGAGCCTGCGATGGCCCCAGCCAGCCACACACTCTTGTTGACTCTCCCAGGAGGGTGCCGAGGCCATCAGGTCACAGGGCCTGTTTGCCCCCCAGCCACTGGTGGGAGCTCCCCAGCACCGAGGAGCTGGTCAGGCCACCCTGGAGCACCAGTCAGCAGCCGGTCTTGTTGTTCAGCCAGATCAGCTTGTTAGCATGTTGGGCTGGAAGGGCCACAGTCTGACCCTAGAGAGGGCCCCAGAAGGATCTCTTCCTGCCCTGTGCGCACGCTGACGTCACAGACTAACACCTGAACATATATGACTGTAGCATGACGGCCCCCACAGGGCCGCGCTGCCCTCATCTGCTCCACACTGCCCGTCAGAAGATGCACTGGGGCCCAGCACAGAGGCTTGGAAAGGCCAGAGAACCACGGGCTGACGTTCTGGGGGCCAAGGTGGGTGATATTAAACACAAAGCTATTCAGCAGGTTAGGAGACACTGAGTGCTATGGAGAGAAGGGTGGGGCCCATCACAATTTCCCCAGGGGGCTCAGTGCTGCCTCTTTTTCCAGATGACTCCTGACCTTTGAAGGAGGTGAAGAAAGAAGCCATGTGGGTATCTGAGGGCAGACTCATTTTCTCTTGCTGTGTGACTGATGACCACAATTGAGCGGATTAAATCAACACCTACCCACCCTCCAGCACACTCTGTGGGGCTGGGCCAGGCAGCTGGGTCCCTGCCCCGGGTCTCCCAGGCCTGCAGTCCAGATGGCAGTGGGCTGACTCCATCCTGGAGCCCAGGAGGTTGGAGGCTGCACCAAGGTGGTGGGGTGCCTGTGGGGAGAGTTGTTCCCAAACGTTGCAAGGACTGTTGGGGTTTGCTGACAGGTTGGGTATGGGCAAGGGGAGAAAAAGGAGAGTGAGAGATGAGGCCGAGGCCTTGGGCCTGAGCAGTGGAGGATGGAGCTCCCCGTCTGCTGGGATGGGGCCCTGAGGGCGGCCCAGATCGGGCTGGGAAGGGCAGGAGCTCAGGGAGGACGTCAGACCCTGGAGATGCCTGTCACACACTGGAAGGTGACTTTGCACAGGTTTTGGGTAAGAGCCCGAAATTCGGGTGAGAGGGCTAGGATGGGGATACGTAAGTTTGGGAACCATTGGTACCAATATTTAAAGGCACAGGCTCGGGCGAGATCACGGGGTGCAGAGAAGGGAAGAGGACCCAGGCCTGGACTGCAAGGGGGGGAACACAAGAGCAGGGAGCAGAGACAGGAGGAGCAAGAGGTCAGCTGTGCCATTCATGTGAGCTGACGTGGATGTTCAACTTCTTCATGTAAACAATTTCGATAAGGTAGGATGTACACACCATAAAGTTCACCATCTGAAAGTGCACAGTTTGGGGCTTCAGTAAACAGCTGTGGGACCACCCGCAACCCAGTTGCAGACACTGTCATATCGGGAAACCCGTCCCTCACGCCCGCGTGCCAGCACCGCCTGCTCCCACCCCTGCCCCAGGGACCCCTGACGTGGACCCACCTGCTCTGGAAAGTGCGTGGAGATGCCCCCACGCAGCGGGTCGGGTCTGGGGTCTGGCTTCCTTCACTTCCCGTGTGTTTGGAGGTTGACCCCAGTGACTGTGGGTGTCAGGAGGTCATTTGTCTGTATTGCTGAGATGGAGTCCGGGCAGGGAGCACACTCTGTCGTCTGTCCAGCGGCTGATGAACATTTAATTGCTTCCAATTTGGCTATGATCAGAATCTCGCTATGAATACTTATGTGCAAGTCTGTGCATGGCCATATGTTTTCATTTCTCCTGGGTGCTGACCTAGGAGGATTGCTGACTCATAATGAGTGTTTGATTAGCTTCTTAAGAGGGGAGCACATCACCCCCACTCAAGGGGACACATTCCTCATGCTGGTCCTGGTGCGGAGCCAGGTGGAACCCAGTGGACAGGTCCCCGAGCGGTGGCTGCAGGGAGAGGAGGGTGGAGAGGGTGGAGATGCTGCAAGAAGCTGTCCCACAGAACCTCGGACTTTCATGCTGTCCTCATGTCAGAGAGTCCAGGCAGTGCCCATGGAAATCTCATAGCTACAGAGAGGGTCACCAGTCCTGGCCAGCAGTATCTCGTTCAACTAAGCTTTCGGGACTGCTGAAGGATGACTTTTCTTTGCTGGGGCCAACGACTCTCTCCCACGCCACCAGCCTGGGGAGAGGCCCTGCACCAGGTGCAGATTTATGTTGTAATGCACCCAGTGTGGCCTGTGACTGGCCCCACACTCAGCCCTCAACAGGCTGCCCGGCTGGTCTGGAGGCCGCTGCTCCTCATGGGTGGTGCCCAGTGAGACCAGAGAACCCACTGCCCTCCTTCTGTCCCTGTGGAGGGAGAGCCTCCATCCAAGGCAGTTTGTTGGGATGGCCTTGCTGTGTGAGGCATTTGGTGTGTGTGTGATCCTGGGCAGTCATCAGCTGGACCCCAGACAATGGTGCCCACCTTTGGTCTCTGCTATTGGAGAGCTGGGCTCTCATCAGTGGTGGTAGCCAGGTCAGCCTGGGTGAGGGGAAGTGTCTGTAATTGAGCCCATGGGCACCCTCCGTCTCTGCCACCGAGACCACGTTGTTCAACAGTCCACAGGGCACGGATTGGGGTGGAGGGGATAGAGGATGTCTGATGACCCACCTTGTGCAGCGGGTCTTTCGGGTGAGCTTCCAAAAGGGACAGGAATCTTCTCCACCTGTAGGTCCGTTCTGAGACGTCCACCCACACACTCTTCCACACGCCCCCAGGTCAGCATCCCCCAAACATATTTTGCTCAGTCCTCAGTCCTTTATTCCCAGCTGAATCATCAACCAGTTGTCCACCTNGCCTTGCTGTGTGAGGCATTCAGTGTGTCTGTGACCCTGGGCAGTCATCAGCTGGACCCCAGACAACGGTGCCCACCTTTGGTCTCTGCTATTGGAGTGCTGGGCTCTCATCAGTGGTGGTAGCCAGGTCAGCCTGGGTGAGGGGAAGTGTCTGTAATTGAGCCCATGGGCACCCTCCGTCTCTGCCACCAAGACCACGTTGTTCAACAGTCCACAGGGCACGGATTGGGGTGGAGGGGATAGAGGATGTCTGGTGACCCACCTTGTGCAGCGGGTCTTTCAGGTGAGCTTCCAGTGGGACACGAATCTTCTCCAATTGCAGGTCCGTTCTGAGACATGCACCCACATACTCTTCCACACACTCCCAGGTTAGCATCCCCCAAACATATTTTGCTCAGTCCCCAGTCCTTTATTCCCAGCTGAATCATTAGCCAGTTGTCCATCTCTAAGGTTCCCTCTCGCTCCAGGGAACATGGTTGTGATGTAGCGTTTCAGGCAAGTTGGAGAACTCGTTTCCTCCCTGTCCTTCAGGGCTGCACACGGGCACGAGGGCAACACTGCAGCCACCTGCCCTCCGGGGTAGGAGCGTCGGAAACCTGGACTCCATGGGCTGCCTCTTTGGTCAACTGGATGTTTAAGACGCGCTATTTTGATCAGTGTTATGAGTTAGGAAGGAGCATGAGCTCAGGAAGAGTCCATCTGCCTGACCAGCTTATCTGACCCACAACTGACCACACAGGCATGAGTGAGCCCCACCGAGAGCTGAGGACCATCCCGCTGCCCTCCAGTCTCATGAGCAGTTGTCAGAATTCATCGTCTCAGACCAGGCAGATTGGGGGTGGTTTATTGCACAGAATAAGCTAACTGGTGCACAGTCTCGGACAGGGCTGGGGGTAGGGAAAGAGCTGTTCCCAAAAGGTGCTAGTGATGTGTCAAGGAGGGTTGTGGCTTTGTTGTAATAACTAGGGACTTCCTGCCCATGTAATTTAGAGTGAGGGGGGAAGGGGGAAGAAAGAGAGGGAGAGAAACCTTATTCGATAACTGCAACTGAGGAATGTCCTCTGATCAGGGATGGAACTCACAACCATTAGGTTTATCGGATGATGCTCCAAGCAACTGAGTGGCTGCTTTCTCCAGGGTGAACCCTCGGGACTTCTGATGTGCGATCCCACTGGCTCCTCCCAGCATCCTGATCCCCTCTGGACATGCTGAGCAGGAGAGGACCCCCTGGGTCATAAGGCCTGAAAGGCAGAGCTGCCTGTGCTCCAGCGGGATGGCCTTGGTGTGTGCTTGCCCTGGATGACCCTCAAAGCCCCCTGCCCTTCTGGTCCTGGTCCTGGTTAAGGATCAGAGCAGCACCTTCAAATGTGAGCAACGGGCTCCAAATGCAGAGGCACCCAGTGCAGTGCATCTCCTTTTTAGGGACAAAGGGTGCCAGATAAGCAAATCTTTTAAAATATGCTTTATTTCTTATGCCATTGCTGTTGTCCCATTTTCTTCCTTTATTTCCCTCTACCCTGCACGCTGCCTCCTACCTGCATTTCCCCTCTTTATCTCATGGCCATAGGTCATACATACAAGTTCTTTGGCTTTTCCATTTCCTATTCTATTCTTAACCTTGCCCTGTCTATTTCCTACCTTCCATTTATGCTACTTATTCCCTGTACCTTTTCCTCCTCTCTTCCCCTCCCACTTTCCAGTTGCTAACCCTCCATGTGATCTCCATTTCTGTGTTTCTCTCCTGTTCTAGTTCTTTGCTTAGCTTGTTGTTGTTGTTTAGGTCCAATCATTGATGGTTGTCAGTTTGTTGTCATTTTACTGTTCATAGTTTTGATCTACTTTTTCTTAGATAAGTCTTTTTAACACTTCGTATAATAAGGGCCTGGTGATGATGAACTCCTTTAAGTTTACCTCATCTGGGAAACACTTTATCTGCCCTTCCATTCTAAATGAAAGCTTTGCTGGATAGAGCAATCTTGGATGTAGGTCCTTGCCGTTCATGACTTGGAATACTTCTTTCCAGCCCTTTCTTGCCTGAAAGGTTTCTTTTGAGAAATCAGCTGACAGTCTGATGGGAACTCTTTTGTAGGTAACTGTCTCCTTTTCTCTTGCTGACTTTAAGATTCTGTCCTTTTCTTTAATCTTAGGTAATGTGATTATGATGTGCCTTGGTGTGTGCTCCCTGGGGTCCAACCCCTTTGAGATTCTCTGAGCTATCTGGACTTCCTGGAAGTCTATTTCCTTGGCCAGATTGGGGAAGTTCTCCATTATTTGTTCAAATAAGTTTTCAATTTCTTGTTCTTATTCTTGTTCTTTTCCTTCTGGCACCCCTGTGATTCAGATGTTGGAATGTTTAAAGATGTCCTGGAGGTTCCTAAGCCTCCCCTCATTTTTTAGAATTCTTGTTTCTCCATTCTGTTCTGGTTGGATGTTTATTTCTTCCTTCTGCTCCAAACCATTGATTTGAGTCCAAGTTTCCTTCCCATCACTGTTGGTTTCCTGTACATTTTCCTTTATTTCACTTTTCATAACCCTCATTTTTTTCTGCTTTGCAACCATTCAACCAATTCTGTGAGCATCTGATTACCCGGGTTTTGAACAGCGCATCCGTCAGGTTGGCTATCTCTTCATTGCTTAGTTCCATTTCTTCTGGCACTTTCATCAGTTCTTTCATTTGCTTTTTTTTTCTCAATGCACCTGTTGCATATGAGGGGCTGAGCCTTAACTGTTCACCAGGGCAGGACAACCCAGGTCACTGGGCTGTGACAATGTACATGGGGGAGGGGTCCTAGAGGGAACAATGGCACTTGCTCTGCTCTCTGCCGGTTTTCAGTCACTTCTCCTGCTACCCACAATCAAATGGGGCCCTTCTGGTGCTGATTCCGGGGTGGGGGCATTTGTGTACATTCTAGAACTCTGTGGGTCTCTCCAACAAACTCTCCTGTGAGGCTGGGAGTTTCTCCCACTGCCGCGCCAACCCCCACAGGTGTTTTCAGTTAGAGGTTTGAGGCTTCATTTCCCTGGGCTGAAATCCTAGGTTGCATGGTCTGTCTCGTTCCCAGTTGTTCCTCGTGATCCATCTGCCCGTGAATGTGGGACAGCCCGTTCTGCGAGTGCCCTCCTCGCCACGAGTGCTCCAAACCACAGCTGCCCATCTCCACCCCTCCAACTGGTCTGGATACATGTCTCTTTAACTCCTGGGTCGTCATACCTCCATACAGTTCAATTTCCTGTCAGTTCTGGTTGTTTTTTGTCTTTGTTGTTGTCCTTTTTTTGGTTGGGTGAGGAGGCACAGTGTGTCTATCTATACTTCCATCCTGGCCGGAAGTCTGGTATAGCAACTCTTGATTTTTTTTTTTTCCTGAGCCAGCACAATGGCACTCCCACCTGCCATTCTGGCTCCTACAGAGCCCTCTCTGAGACCATCTCCAGATCGGGACTTGGTCCCCAGCTCTTTGAACGGGCCTTTGCAATGCCCAGCTGATTGACTGATTGATGCTCAAGATGGTTTCAGCACCATCCTTGGGTGACGTGGGCTCTCAGACCACAGACCCAGGCAATGCTCCCTACCCTTACTCCCACACCAGGCTGGCCTGCCTACAGCCACACTCAGCAACTCAGCAGAGGCATCTCTGAGATGAAGCATCTGGCTTGTTTCCTGGACATCCACCACTTCTCCCTCAAGGAGTTCACGGTCAAGACCAAGAACAGCGTGGTGATCGATCACAGGCAAGCACAGACAGAGGCAGGGTGAGCTGGCTGCATTCCCCAGTGTTTCACTTGAAAACATCTGCTTGCCCCCAATGTGGACCACACCCTGGTGTCTTCCTCCCTGTCCCCTGAGGGCAGCCCACAGAGGAGGCCCCTTGCCCAAGCCAGCCAGCCAGTCAGCAGAGATCGCCATCCTGTCAACCATGAGGCTTCTGTGCAGCTTGGGAGCCCAGAAGCTGCAAGTCACAGCAGCCTGGGGCCACGTAGAGGCCTGAGCCCTGCTGGGAGGCCCCATTAGCACCTCTGACCACGCCCACCTGCTGGCTTCCATGCTCTTTTGATATATTTAGGTGGAGTTTTCTCAAAGTTCAAGGCAACTGCAAAAAAAAAGGCTCCATTTTGGCCTGGCTGGTGTAGCTCAGTGGATTGAGCGCAGGCCTGCGAACCACACAGTCCTGGTTCAATTCCCAGTCAGGCTACATGCCTGGGTTGCAGGCCAGTTCCCGGTTCCCAGCAGGGGACGCATGAGAGGCAACCGTACATTGATATTTCTCTATCTCTCTCTCTCTGTCCTTCCCTTCCCCTCTAAGATAAATAAATAAAATCTTTTTAAAAAAGGACAAATGAGACAGGCTCTGAAAGTGTGGCTCAGTTGGATGGAGCACCATCCCTTTCACCCGAAGGTTGTGGGTTTGAACCCCGGCCAGCGAGCATAGCTGAGGCAGCTGGTTGATGATTCTCTCTCACAACAATACCTCTCTCTTACTCAGGCTCTCCCTCTCTTGTCTTTCCCCTCTAAAATCACAGAACATATCCTCAGGAGAGGATTAAAAGAAGAGAAAAAAGCCCTGCCTGGTGTGGCTCAGTGGGCTGTGCACCCTCCCACAAACTGTACAGTTGCTGATTGATTCCCGGTCAGGGCACCTGCCTGGGTGTGGGCCAGGTACCTGGTTGGGGCGTGTGAGAGACAACCGATGAATGTTTGTCTCCCACATAAGTGCCTCTCTCCCTCTTCCTCCCTCTCTTTCCCTGTCACTAAAAATAATTGAAATCTTTACTGAAAGGAACAGACAAAGGAGCCAGGAGAAAACCACAAAACAAAGTATGAAATCATGCAATAAAAATGAAAGGTAATTATTCTATTAGTTATACTGGAAATTAAAGTTAAAACCAGAATGAATACACACCCCCTAGAAGAGCTAACATTAGAAGGGCTGGCTTTACCGCGTGCACACAGAACAACGGGCACCTCCGTGCACTGCTGGGCAGGAGAGTTTGGTACAGCCACTGGGAAAGCTGGTCGGCAGCATCACTGAGGCTGAACGTACACACACATTGTGTGACTAGCAGTTCCTCTCCAGTCACACGAGCACACGAGCATCAGAAGACATGTCCACAGGGGTGGAACCCGGTGGCACTGTTTGTGTGAGAGACCCAAATGGACACAACCCAGACGTCCCCAACAGAGGAATGAAATGAACTGATGCGAAGGAATACAGGGGACAGCGGTCTCCCCTGGTGTGCCGTGTTGCCTGCTTTGGTTTCAGTTACCCTCGGTCCACCACAGTCTAGGAACATTAAAGGAAAAATTCCAGAACTAAGCAATTCCTAAGTTTAAAATGCACACTGTTCTGAGCAGTGTGACCAAGTCTCGTGCCCACCTGCTGCGTGGTCTTGGGGACGCGCCTCGTCCCTCTGTCCCCCATCTCCACACTGAGTGTGCTGCCCACTGCTGGTCAGTCAGCCGCCCTCTGGGTGACCAGATCGACTGCAAGGGCATCACAGAGCTTGTGTGCATGGAGCCCCTATTCTACTCAGAAATGGCCCCAAAGCACAAGAGTAGTGATGCTGGCAATTCAGACGCGGCAAAGAGAAGCCATGAAGTGCTCCTTTAGGTCACGAGGGTTGTATGTGTGTGAAAAGACATAGTGTGTACATAGGTTAGGGTGCTATCCTCGGTTTCAGGCATTCACTAAGGGTCTTACAATATAGTCCCAAATAAGGGATGGGCTCTAGTCAAATTTGCCATTCTTACCTTTCACATTTTCAAGGCCCCAGTCACCTTCCTGGTGAGACTGCCCTCTGCTGGACGTAAGAGGAGCTGCAGGGCAGATCTTGGCCTCCAGCAATTCAGTTCCAGTTTGGCTAAATTTAACACGCTTCTCAGCCTCTGGTATGAGTTTGAGGCCATTCTTTAGTTTCACTAAAATAATAACAATAATATTAATAACAATAATAATAAGAAGAAGAAGAGCAGAAAAAGGAAGAGATAGACAAGAGAATAAGAATTGTAGTATAACACACACTGAGCAATTGCTGTCTTCCCAGCACTGAGTTCAGGTTTACATGAATGTCTTAATTAACTGCCACAACAGTCTCATAGGCTAATGCCAGTTTCTTACCAATTTTTCCTTCATGGAAACTGACAGACTAAAAACTGTTGCCAAGGACGCTCACGAAGGAAGGGAGCAGTGCCCTGCTGGTGGGAAGGTGGCCAGTGCAGCCGCCACGGAAAACGGTGAGGAGGGCCATCAAAATTGACAAATGGAGCTGCCTTGGGACCCGGCAATTCCACTTCTGGGTGTGTCCCCACGGAAACCCAAGTCACCAGTTGGAGAGAATACATGCACCTGACATTTATCACAGCATTACTTAGAATTGCCAGGACATGGAAGCAGCCCGAGTGCCCCCCAGCAGAGGAGTGGGTAAAAAGTCGGGGTGCACGTGGACACTGGACCATCACTTGGCCATAAAAAGAATGAAATCCCACATTGACCGGTGTAGATGGGCCCCCAGGGTGCTGTGTTAAGCAGAGTAAGTCAGACACAGACAGACAGACAAACATCATGTGATTTCACTTACAGGTGGGTTCTGAAGAACGAAACGAGCAAAAAGCAAAAGAGAAACTGCCTCACAGACACAGAGACCTGTCTGGTGGTCTCCAGAGGAGGGGGCCCGGGGTCTGGGGGAGAGGTAAGGGGGTTAAGACTACAGGTTGGTAGGTCACAAATAGCCCCAGGGGGTAAAGACAACGTGGGGAATGTGGCCAATAACATCGTATAAGTACAGTGCCAGGGGGGTAACTTGAAATATGGGGGGAGCACTTGGTAAAATATGATTGTGCCACCACTATGCTGTACACCTAGAAGGAATACAAAATAATATTGAATGTAAACTACAGTTTAAAATAAAATAAAATAAAAAAGGAAGCTGGGACTCCAACCCAGGCACCCTAAGCACCAGCCAAGGGGCTTTCCCTGTTTTCCATTTATTCCCGTGCATTTCTCGGCTGCAGCCATGAGTGGGGTGGGCATGCAAACACTCCCACCTCTCCTGGAGAGTTTTCTTACTTCATTTTATTATTATCACATTTCACTTCTTATTTAGTTTCTATCCTAAGGTCAGAGAAGGGCCCACGAAGCCACGAGGCATGCCTCCGCCAGCCCCAGTCACCCCAAATGGGTTTCCCTTGTAAGAGAAGGTAGTGGAACGCACATCCCTTGCAAGGAGCATCCAACATCAAAAGCCCGCCTTAAACTTCGCCAGGTCAGGAAGTAACGAAATCCTGGAAATCTGCTATTTCATTTTTGCCCTAAGTGCTGAGTGTCACAGGCAGAAATACCATATTCACCAGAAAATACCATGTGTTTCACACAAGGAAGGGGTGTGATATCTGCATCCGAAAAATGTACAAAGAGGGATATAAAACTGCTTACAAAACTGCTGTTCAAAAATATGCATTAAGATAGATTTATCTTTATTTTTACTGTTGACACTGTTGCAGATGTCCCCATTTTTCTCCCCTTTGCCCCCCTCCACCCAGTCCCCAGTCCCCAGTCCCCTCCCCCTCTGGGCCTCACCACCTGGTCTGGGTCCCTGGGTTATACCTTCGAGTTCCTTAGCTGCTCCTTCTCCCCCCGGTGACTTTTGCCAACATTTACGTGGAGGTATTTTACATGAAAACCTCTTTGACAAATACAATTTGTCCGTTATTAAAAGTTGGGACTCAACTGTATTTGTTTTTAGACAAAATTACATTGAAAAGAATTGGGGTTATTTTTCAAGGTAAAAACAAGCTAGTGATACACTGTTTGTCCTTACAGATAACTTTTGTGGAATTTTAGAAAGCATAAATTTCTAATTGTCAAACTATATTATTATCTCAAATATCATTTCGCCTTCTTATTTTAAAAAAAGTTTCCATAAAACAACTCTGCCTACTCCCCTCTAAATACTGTAAATGGTGGGAAATGGTGCATCTAAGAACTCAGTTTATGGGCTGCCCATACCAAGCCCTCAGCCCCACAGGAGGCTGGAGGCCTGCACAGCCTGTGTCCCAGACTTCCTTGCTAGCTGGCTCCATTATGACAATAACCTTGGAGTTCCCCAGCCAAAGACTTGTTAAGGCCAGAGGAAGCGCGAGACCAGGGGTCCCTCGGCCTCTGGGCACCTCTGGCAATGACCGTGGTGGCAGCGGCTGGTGAGCGTGTCCTCATGGGTCGGCCAGCACGTGCCCTGTGGGCTGGGCCGTGACAGGCGAAGGTGTGGGAGGCAGACGGACGTTTATACCTCAGCTGTGAATTTCCCAGACACAAAGTCCCACTCCCTTCCATAGGCGGGGGTCCCAAGGGCCCTCAGAAATAAACAACCTGCTCCTAAACTCCACCTGAGTCTGCTTCCTGGGGAACCCAGCCTGCATGGGGATGGGGGCAATCTCTGAAAAACAAACCCACCAAGACTGGCAACCAGGGGCAGCGGACACGGGGACAGTCACAGCTTGTCCTGCACCCTTGTTGCCTCTGCCAGAGGAGGGTGCCGAGGCCCCCAGGTCCAGCCTGTTTGACCCCCAGCCACTGGCATGAGCTCTCCAGCACCAAGGAGCTGGTCAGGCCACCCTGGAGCACCAGTCAGCAGGCCTCTGGGACATGCTGAAATAGTAGGCTTTGTCCAGAGGGCAGAGGGGGGTCAGGACAGTTTGGAACAAGGAAGCGATGCAATCAGTCTAGGACACAGAGCAGAGGAGAGCCCCGGCTCTGGAGGTGCCCCTGCCAGAGCTGAGACCACGTGTGTATCTCAGGTGAACGGCCTGGGGAACCAGGTGAAGGCAGGGGCATGGAAGGGGGCAAGAGCTGGGAACTGAGGGTTCCTCGCCCCGCAGCTCAGTTACCTTCAGGCTGAGTGAGGCTGGACAGGCCACCTATCTGCTGGGTGCCACAGGCTCCTCCCACGTCAGGTCGTTAAGTCGCCTGTAGGACGTGCAGGCCTCTGCTGGCCCGTTACAGACCCCCAGCCCCTGCGGCTCAGGGTGGGGATGAGGTGAGCGCCCAAGGCCAGGGGGCTTGACTCCCAGTGCAGGGGTTTGGTGAGAAACAGGAAGGGGGTTTGTTTAAAGGCTGTACAGATTCAGAATAATAGCAGGTTTCTGCCGTTAAGTACCACTCCTTGTTGAAACACCCCAAAACACAGTCCTGTGCCCCCCTTTGCCACAACAGGCCAGTGCCAGAAGGCACCCGTCACAGGTCCCATCTTTCAGAAACAGCCGACGTCTGAGGCTCAGCCTCCCCGCCCCAGTTCAGCATTCTAGGCATCTCCCACTAACCCGTGCTTCGTTAGGCAGGTTCCCCCAATCTCCAGTCCATGAGCCCTGCCTACGGACTCCCCAGCAGGTCTCAGTCACCTGTCCTCTCAGCAAGCAGACCAACCTGAGGGGGTCCTGCAGACCTGCAGCCCCCTTTCTACCATTTCTAGGCTGGGCAGAGCCCTGTTCCTGACACACCAGACCCTTGGGTTCTAGTCACCCCTTCACAGGGGGCCATGTAGGGAGAGGGGCCCATAGACCCCTGAAAATTTGGAGACAGTCCCAAGCGACCCTGTCTGTCCCTCTCCCCAAGTCCTGAGAGCTGCAATGGCAGCCTCAGCAGCTCCTGCCACATCACGGACACACTCACACCAGTGCCAGTGACAGTAGTGAGGCCCACAGCCCTCCCCCACCGGCCCTTGCACAGTCAGGCCCACCTGTGTCCCCAGGCGCCTGAGTCACTGCTGACGGCTTGGGACCTGGTGGCCATGGGCTCCTGGGGAGCCACTGGGGAGGGGGTGGGTGGCAGCCACGTCACCTCAGAGGAAACACCTGTGGCCATAAATAGGCAGCCAGGGAGGCAGCACAGCACAGCCCACAGAGCAGCACCACACGCTGTGCCCACCTGTGCCACGATGCCCGCGGCCATGCTGCCCACCTGCTTCCTCAGCCTGCTGGCCTTCACCTCTGCCTGCTACTTCCAGAACTGCCCCAGGGGTGGAAAGAGGGACCTGTTTGACCTGGAGCTGAGACAGGTTTGACCACTGCCCATCTCCGGGCTGTTGGGAAGGGCAGAGCCCCAGGGCTGCCACCACACGCAGGGGCTGGGAAAGAGGATGCCCTGGGACAGGCGGAAAGGCTTCCTGGTTACTGTGCCATCCACACAGGGTTGCAGTGGGAGGGGTGTCCCCAGGAACCCGGCTTGTGGCCGGGTCAGGGGGAGCTGGGCAGTGAGGCCTCCCGTGTGCCCGTGGGGGCCTCTCAGCCAGCAGTGGTGGGAGCAGCCGAGCCCTGTNCCGAAGCCTCTGTCTGGGAGAGGCTGGGAGCCAGGTGGGGAAGGCCTCAGGTGCTGGGAAGGACAGGGCTCGGCTGCTCCCACCACTGCTGGCTGAGAGGCCCCCACGGGCACACGGGAGGCCTCACTGCCCAGCTCCCCCTGACCCGGCCACAAGCCGGGTTCCTGGGGACACCCCTCCCACTGCAACCCTGTGTGGATGGCACAGTAACCAGGAAGCCTTTCCGCCTGTCCCAGGGCATCCTCTTTCCCAGCCCCTGCGTGTGGTGGCAGCCCTGGGGCTCTGCCCTTCCCAACAGCCCGGAGATGGGCAGTGGTCAAACCTGTCTCAGCTCCAGGTCAAACAGGTCCCTCTTTCCACCCCTGGGGCAGTTCTGGAAGTAGCAGGCAGAGGTGAAGGCCAGCAGGCTGAGGAAGCAGGTGGGCAGCATGGCCGCGGGCATCGTGGCACAGGTGGGCACAGCGTGTGGTGCTGCTCTGTGGGCTGTGCTGTGCTGCCTCCCTGGCTGCCTATTTATGGCCACAGGTGTTTCCTCTGAGGTGACGTGGCTGCCACCCACCCCCTCCCCAGTGGCTCCCCAGGAGCCCATGGCCACCAGGTCCCAAGCCGTCAGCAGTGACTCAGGCGCCTGGGGACACAGGTGGGCCTGACTGTGCAAGGGCCGGTGGGGGAGGGCTGTGGGCCTCACTACTGTCACTGGCACTGGTGTGAGTGTGTCCGTGATGTGGCAGGAGCTGCTGAGGCTGCCATTGCAGCTCTCAGGACTTGGGGAGAGGGACAGACAGGGTCGCTTGGGACTGTCTCCAAATTTTCAGGGGTCTATGGGCCCCTCTCCCTACATGGCCCCCTGTGAAGGGGTGACTAGAACCCAAGGGTCTGGTGTGTCAGGAACAGGGCTCTGCCCAGCCTAGAAATGGTAGAAAGGGGGCTGCAGGTCTGCAGGACCCCCTCAGGTTGGTCTGCTTGCTGAGAGGACAGGTGACTGAGACCTGCTGGGGAGTCCGTAGGCAGGGCTCATGGACTGGAGATTGGGGGAACCTGCCTAACGAAGCACGGGTTAGTGGGAGATGCCTAGAATGCTGAACTGGGGCGGGGAGGCTGAGCCTCAGACGTCGGCTGTTTCTGAAAGATGGGACCTGTGACGGGTGCCTTCTGGCACTGGCCTGTTGTGGCAAAGGGGGGCACAGGACTGTGTTTTGGGGTGTTTCAACAAGGAGTGGTACTTAACGGCAGAAACCTGCTATTATTCTGAATCTGTACAGCCTTTAAACAAACCCCCTTCCTGTTTCTCACCAAACCCCTGCACTGGGAGTCAAGCCCCCTGGCCTTGGGCGCTCACCTCATCCCCACCCTGAGCCGCAGGGGCTGGGGGTCTGTAACGGGCCAGCAGAGGCCTGCACGTCCTACAGGCGACTTAACGACCTGACGTGGGAGGAGCCTGTGGCACCCAGCAGATAGGTGGCCTGTCCAGCCTCACTCAGCCTGAAGGTAACTGAGCTGCGGGGCGAGGAACCCTCAGTTCCCAGCTCTTGCCCCCTTCCATGCCCCTGCCTTCACCTGGTTCCCCAGGCCGTTCACCTGAGATACACACGTGGTCTCAGCTCTGGCAGGGGCACCTCCAGAGCCGGGGCTCTCCTCTGCTCTGTGTCCTAGACTGATTGCATCGCTTCCTTGTTCCAAACTGTCCTGACCCCCCTCTGCCCTCTGGACAAAGCCTACTATTTCAGCATGTCCCAGAGGCCTGCTGACTGGTGCTCCAGGGTGGCCTGACCAGCTCCTTGGTGCTGGAGAGCTCATGCCAGTGGCTGGGGGTCAAACAGGCTGGACCTGGGGGCCTCGGCACCCTCCTCTGGCAGAGGCAACAAGGGTGCAGGACAAGCTGTGACTGTCCCCGTGTCCGCTGCCCCTGGTTGCCAGTCTTGGTGGGTTTGTTTTTCAGAGATTGCCCCCATCCCCATGCAGGCTGGGTTCCCCAGGAAGCAGACTCAGGTGGAGTTTAGGAGCAGGTTGTTTATTTCTGAGGGCCCTTGGGACCCCCGCCTATGGAAGGGAGTGGGACTTTGTGTCTGGGAAATTCACAGCTGAGGTATAAACGTCCGTCTGCCTCCCACACCTTCGCCTGTCACGGCCCAGCCCACAGGGCACGTGCTGGCCGACCCATGAGGACACGCTCACCAGCCGCTGCCACCACGGTCATTGCCAGAGGTGCCCAGAGGCCGAGGGACCCCTGGTCTCGCGCTTCCTCTGGCCTTAACAAGTCTTTGGCTGGGGAACTCCAAGGTTATTGTCATAATGGAGCCAGCTAGCAAGGAAGTCTGGGACACAGGCTGTGCAGGCCTCCAGCCTCCTGTGGGGCTGAGGGCTTGGTATGGGCAGCCCATAAACTGAGTTCTTAGATGCACCATTTCCCACCATTTACAGTATTTAGAGGGGAGTAGGCAGAGTTGTTTTATGGAAACTTTTTTTAAAATAAGAAGGCGAAATGATATTTGAGATAATAATATAGTTTGACAATTAGAAATTTATGCTTTCTAAAATTCCACAAAAGTTATCTGTAAGGACAAACAGTGTATCACTAGCTTGTTTTTACCTTGAAAAATAACCCCAATTCTTTTCAATGTAATTTTGTCTAAAAACAAATACAGTTGAGTCCCAACTTTTAATAACGGACAAATTGTATTTGTCAAAGAGGTTTTCATGTAAAATACCTCCACGTAAATGTTGGCAAAAGTCACCGGGGGGAGAAGGAGCAGCTAAGGAACTCGAAGGTATAACCCAGGGACCCAGACCAGGTGGTGAGGCCCAGAGGGGGAGGGGACTGGGGACTGGGGACTGGGTGGAGGGGGGCAAAGGGGAGAAAAATGGGGACATCTGCAACAGTGTCAACAGTAAAAATAAAGATAAATCTATCTTAATGCATATTTTTGAACAGCAGTTTTGTAAGCAGTTTTATATCCCTCTTTGTACATTTTTCGGATGCAGATATCACACCCCTTCCTTGTGTGAAACACATGGTATTTTCTGGTGAATATGGTATTTCTGCCTGTGACACTCAGCACTTAGGGCAAAAATGAAATAGCAGATTTCCAGGATTTCGTTACTTCCTGACCTGGCGAAGTTTAAGGCGGGCTTTTGATGTTGGATGCTCCTTGCAAGGGATGTGCGTTCCACTACCTTCTCTTACAAGGGAAACCCATTTGGGGTGACTGGGGCTGGCGGAGGCATGCCTCGTGGCTTCGTGGGCCCTTCTCTGAGCTTAGGATAGAAACTAAATAAGAAGTGAAATGTGATAATAATAAAATGAAGTAAGAAAACTCTCCAGGAGAGGTGGGAGTGTTTGCATGCCCACCCCACTCACGGCTGCAGCTGAGAAACGCACGGGAATAAATGGAAAACAGGGAAAGCCCCTTGGCTGGTGCTTAGGGTGCCTGGGTTGGAGTCCCAGCTTCCTTTTTTATTTTATTTTATTTTAAACTGTAGTATACATTCAATATTATTTTGTATTCGTTCTAGATGTACAGCATAGTGGTGGCACAATCATATTTTACAAAGTGCTCCCCCCATATTTCAAGTACCCTCCCTGGCACCGTTCTTATACGATGGTATTGGCCACATTCCCCACGTTGTCTTTACCCCCTGGGGCTATTTGTGACCTACCAACCTGTAGTCTTAACCCCCTTACCTTTCCCCCAGACCCCGTCCCCCCTCCTGTGGAGACCACCAGACAGGTCTCTGTGTCTGTGAGCCTGTTTCTCTTTTGCTTTTTGCCCATTTCGTTCTTCAGAGCCCACCTGTAAGTGAAATCACATGGTGTTTGTCTGTCTGTCTGTGTCTGACTTACTCTGCTTAACACAGCACCCTGGGGGCCCATCCACGCCCGTCAATGTGGGATTTCATTCTTTTTATGGCCAAGTGACGTTCCAGTGTCCACGTGCACCCCAACTTTTTATCCACTCCTCTGCTGGGGGGCACTCGGGCTGCTTCCATGTCCTGGCAATTCTAAGTAATGCTGTGATACAGGTCAGGTGCATGTATTCTCTCCAACTGGTGACTTGGGTTTCCGTGGGGACACACCCAGAAGTGGAATTGCCAGGTCCNAGCTTCCTTTTTTATTTTATTTTATTTTAAACTGTAGTTTACATTCAATATTATTTTGTATTCCTTCTAGGTGTACAGCATAGTGGTGGCACAATCATATTTTACCAAGTGCTCCCCCCATATTTCAAGTTACCCCCCTGGCACTGTACTTATACGATGTTATTGGCCACATTCCCCACGTTGTCTTTACCCCCTGGGGCTATTTGTGACCTACCAACCTGTAGTCTTAACCCCCTTACCTCTCCCCCAGACCCCGGGCCCCCTCCTCTGGAGACCACCAGACAGGTCTCTGTGTCTGTGAGGCAGTTTCTCTTTTGCTTTTTGCTCGTTTCGTTCTTCAGAACCCACCTGTAAGTGAAATCACATGATGTTTGTCTGTCTGTCTGTGTCTGACTTACTCTGCTTAACACAGCACCCTGGGGGCCCATCTACACCGGTCAATGTGGGATTTCATTCTTTTTATGGCCAAGTGATGGTCCAGTGTCCACGTGCACCCCGACTTTTTACCCACTCCTCTGCTGGGGGGCACTCGGGCTGCTTCCATGTCCTGGCAATTCTAAGTAATGCTGTGATAAATGTCAGGTGCATGTATTCTCTCCAACTGGTGACTTGGGTTTCCGTGGGGACACACCCAGAAGTGGAATTGCCGGGTCCCAAGGCAGCTCCATTTGTCAATTTTGATGGCCCTCCTCACCGTTTTCCGTGGCGGCTGCACTGGCCACCTTCCCACCAGCAGGGCACTGCTCCCTTCCTTCGTGAGCGCCCTTGGCAACAGTTTTTAGTCTGTCAGTTTCCATGAAGGAAAAATTGGTAAGAAACTGGCATTAGCCTATGAGACTGTTGTGGCAGTTAATTAAGACATTCATGTAAACCTGAACTCAGTGCTGGGAAGACAGCAATTGCTCAGTGTGTGTTATACTACAATTCTTATTCTCTTGTCTATCTCTTCCTTTTTCTGCTCTTCTTCTTCTTATTATTATTGTTATTAATATTATTGTTATTATTTTAGTGAAACTAAAGAATGGCCTCAAACTCATACCAGAGGCTGAGAAGCGTGTTAAATTTAGCCAAACTGGAACTGAATTGCTGGAGGCCAAGATCTGCCCTGCAGCTCCTCTTACGTCCAGCAGAGGGCAGTCTCACCAGGAAGGTGACTGGGGCCTTGAAAATGTGAAAGGTAAGAATGGCAAATTTGACTAGAGCCCATCCCTTATTTGGGACTATATTGTAAGACCCTTAGTGAATGCCTGAAACCGAGGATAGCACCCTAACCTATGTACACTATGTCTTTTCACACACATACAACCCTCGTGACCTAAAGGAGCACTTCATGGCTTCTCTTTGCCGTGTCTGAATTGCCGGCATCACTCCTCTTGTGCTTTGGGGCCATTGCTGAGTGGAATAGGGGTCCATGCACACAAGCTCTGTGATGCCCTTGCAGTTGATCTGGTCACCCAGAGGGCGGCTGACTGACCAGCGGTGGGCAGCACACTCAGCGTGGAGATGGGGAACAGAGGGACGAGGCGCGTCCCCGAGACCACGCAGCAGGTGGGCACGAGACTTGGTCACACTGCTCAGAACAGTGTGCGTTTTAAACTTAGGAATTGCTTAGTTCTGGAATTTTTCCTTTAATGTACCTACACTGTGGTGGACCGAGGGTAACTGAAACCACGGCAGGCAACACGCACACGAGGGAGACTGCTGTATTCCATCACTTCTGTTCATTTCATTCCTCTGTTGGGGACGCCTGGGTTGTTTCCATTTGGGTCTCTCACAAACAGTGCCGCTGGATTCCACCTCCATGGACATGTCTTCTGATGCTCATGTGACTGACTGGAGAGGAACTGCTGGGTCACACGATGTTCAGCCTCAGTGATGCTGCCGACCAGCTTTCCCAGTGGCTGTACCAAACTCTCCTGCCCAGCAGTGCACGGAGGTGCCCATTGTTCTGTGTGCACGGGGTAAAGCCAGCCCTTCTAATGTTAGCTGTTCCAGTGGGTGCGTATTTCATTCTGGTTTTAACTTTAATTTCCAATGTAACTAATGGGATAGTTACCTTTCATTTTTATTGCACGATTTCATACTTTGTTTTGTGGTTTTCTCCTGGCTCCTTTGTCTATTTATTTCAGTAAAGATTTCAATTATTATTTTTTTAAAGATTTTATTTATTTATCTTTAGAGAGGAAGAGAAGGAGAGAAATATCAATGTATGGTTGCCTCTCATGCAACCCCTGCCGGGAACAGGCCTGCAACCCAGGCATGTGCCCTGACTGGGAATAGAACCGCAATCATGTGGTTCGCAGGCCCGCGCTCAATCCACTGAGCTACACCAGCCAGGAAGATTTCAATTATTTTTAGTGACAGGGAAAGAGAGGGAGGAAGAGGGAGAGAGGCACTGATGTGGGAGACAAACATCATCGGTTGCCTCTCACACGCCCCAACCGGGTACCTGGCCCACACCCAGGCAGGTGCCCTGACTGGAAATCAATCAGCAACTGTACAGTTTGTGGGAGAATGCACAGCCCACTGAGCCACACCAGGCAGAGCTGTCTTTTTTCTCTTCTTTTAATCCTCTCCTGAGGATATGTTCTGTGATTTTAGAGGGGAAAGACAAGAGAGGGAGAGCCTGAGTAAGAGAGAGATATTGATATGAGAGAGAATCATCAACCAGCTGCCTCAGCTATGCTCCCTGCCCAGGGTTCAAACCCACAACCTTCGGGTGAAAGGGATGGTGCTCCATCCAAGTGAGCCACACTTTCAGAGCCTTTCTCATTTGTCTTTTTAAATTTATTTTCAGAGTTCACTTCATGTCAACTAGCAACCCTTTGCTGAGTGTATGTGCTGTGCTAACAAGAAGGGTTTGCTCCACAGGGGTCTGTGAGAAGTGCTAAGTGGTCCGGGCCTCCCAGGGCTGAAATAGTCAGGAAGCCCACGAAGGTCCCCTTGTTCTCCGAGTCCAAACTGCTGTCTCTGTGGCGAGTCAGTCCTAACCTGACCCTCCACAATATAGACCCCGGATCTCTACCCAGTAACCAGACCATCAGGTGAAGGGAGAACCCTGCCATCACATTATATATTTGACTGTGAATCTTCCTCCTAGAATGTGTCAAGGGGTCTTGTGACCTGTGCAGCTGCAGTGGGGAAGGAGAAACGCCCAGATCTGCCTGGAATTTCTGGGGCCCAGTATCCCTGGGCACCCAGAGTTCCACTCTGGTCCACAGAGCAGAGCCGAAGCTCATCAGGAAATGAGGAGGATGAAGGAGGTAACATCATTCCACATTAAACATGTGTGTTGGAGAGTGGGAGATAAGTCCTGTGAGCACACAGAGCCTTGCATGTCCGTGGAATTTCCTGGGTGCAGTGCGGTGGGGCCTACTGGGATATCCCGTCAAAGAGAAAGGGAATTCTCACGGTGTCCTGGTAGGAAAAGCTAAACATACAAGAACTCTGGTATCTGGTAATTCCGCCCAAGAGAAGTGATGCTTATGTCCATCAGAAGGCAATAGCCAAAACCTAGAAACAACCAGAAATCCTCCAAAGAATAATGGATAAAGACATACAAGTGGACAGTGTATGTAACTGTTGCTTCTACAGTAATGACAAGACAGATGGGCTATCTCCCTCCCAAAGTGATGCAGAAGATGTCATACCTTTTTTTTGCAGTTGCTTTGAACTTTGAGAAAACTCCACCTAAATATATCAAAAGAGCATGGAAGCCAGCAGGTGGGCATGGTCAGAGGTGCTAATGGGGCCTGCAAGCAGGGCTCAGGCCTCTACCTGGCCCCAGGCTGCTGTGACTTGCAGCTTCTGGGCTCCCAAGCTGCACAGGAGCCTCGTGGTTGACAGGATGGTGATCTCTGCTGACTGGCTGGCTGGCTTGGGCAAGGGGCCTCCTCCAGGAGCTGCCCTTGGGGGACAGGGAGGAAGACACCAGGGTGTGGTCCACATTGGGGGACCACATTGGGGGATGTTTTCAAGTGAAGCACTGGGGAATGCAGCCAGCTCATCCTGCCTCTGTTTGTGCTTGCCTGTGATCGATCACCACACTGTTCTTGGTCTTGACCGTGAACTCCTTGAGGGAGAAGTGGTGGATGTCCAGGAAACAAGCCAGATGCTTCATCTCAGAGATGCCTCTGCTGAGTTGCTGAGTGTGGCTGTAGGCAGGCCAGCCTGGTGTGGGAGTAAGGGTAGGGAGCATTTCCTGGGTCTGTGGTCTGAGAGCCCACGTCACCCAAGGATGGTGCTGAAACCATCTTGAACATCAATCAGTCAATCAGCTGGGCATTGTAAAGGCCCACTCAAAGAGCTGGGGACCAAGTCTCGATCTGGAGATGGTCTCAGAGAGGGCTCTGCAGGAGCCAGAATGGCAGGCGGGAGCGCCACTGTGCTGCCTTAGGGAAAAAAATGAGGAGTTGCTATACTAGAGTGCCGGCCAAGATGAAAGTGTAGGTAGACTCACTGTGCCTCCTCACACAAACGAAAGAAGGACAACAACAAATCTAAAAACAAACAACACCCAAGAACTGTCAGAAAATTGAACTGTATGGAGGTCCAACAACCCAGGAGTTACATAAGAAACATTCATCCAGGCCCGTAGCAGGGGCGGAGACGGGCAGCAGTTGTGGAAGGTACTCACAGTCTGGGGCAGATCCAGTGGTCCCACATTATGTGCAGATGGACCAGGAGGAACAACTGGGGAACAAGACAGACTGCGCAACGCAGGATACCAGCACAGGGAAATATAACTTCAAACCCTCTGACTGAAAAAACCTGTGGGTTTGAGGCAGTGGGATAAAGTCCCAGCCTCACATGAGAGTTTGCTGGAAAGACCCACTGACTTCTAGAACATACGCAAACCCATCCACCTGGGTGTAAGCACCAGAAGGGCCCAATTTGCTTCTGGGTAGCAGGGGAAGTGACCAAACCTGGCTGAGAACTGAGCAGGGGGCATTGTTCCCTCTCTGACCTGTCTCACAATGAAGAGACAGGGGTTACCCCGCCCTGGTGAACACCTAAGGCTCCACCCCTTACTATGTAAAAGGTGAGCAAAAACAAACAAACAAACAAACAAATATGGCCCAAATGAAAGAACAGATCAAAGCAACAGAAAAAATACAACTGAGTGACCAAGAGATAGCCAACCTA
Organism: Sturnira hondurensis; assembly: GCF_014824575.4. Lineage (NCBI taxonomy): Eukaryota > Metazoa > Chordata > Mammalia > Chiroptera > Phyllostomidae > Sturnira > Sturnira hondurensis. The sequence continues at coordinate 7,879,013 of NW_028080032.1, read as the reverse complement.
TCAGATGCACAGTTCAAAACACTGGTGATCAGGATGCTCACAGAATTGGTTCAATATGGTCACAAAGTAAGGAATAAAGGAAGGTTATGAAAAGTGAAATAAAGCAAAATGCACAGGGAACCAGCAGTGACAGGAAGAAAACTGGGACCCAAATCAATGGTTTGGAGCAGAAGGAAGAAATAAAAAGTCCACCAAAACAGAATGAAGAAACAAGAATTCAAAAATTTGAGGGGAGGCTTAGGAACCTCCAGGACATCTTTAAACATTCCAATATCTGAATCAATCCTGGCACTCCAAGGATGCCTGGAGGAGAAGAACAAGAACAAGAAATTGAAAACTTATTTGAACAAATAATGGAGAACTTCCCCAATCTGGCAAAGGAAATAGACTTCCAGGAAGACCAGGAAGCTCAGAGAGTCCCAAAGAAAGTGGACCTAAGAGGTAACACACCAAGGCACATCATAATTCCATTAACTATGATTAAAGACAAGGAGGGAATCTTAAAAACAGCAAGAGAAAGGAGACAGTTACCTATAAAGGAGTTCCCATAAGACTATCACCTGATTTCTAGAAAGAAGCCATGCAGGCAAGAAGGGGCTGGAAAGAAGTATTCCAAGTCATGAAATCCAAAGACCTACAACCAGGATTACTCTATCCAGCAAAGCTATCATTTAGAATGAAAGGGCAGATAAGGTGCTTTCCAGATAAGGTCAAGTTCAAGAAGTTCATCATCACCTAGCCCTTATATGAATGTTAAAGGGACTTACCTAAGAAAAAGTAGATCAAAACTGTGAACAGTAAAATGACAACAAACTCACAACTATCAATGATTGGATCTACAAAAAAAGAAAAGAAAAGGACTTCCGCCAAGATGGAGGCATAGGTGGAAACACTGTGCCTTCTCCTACAACCAAGTTTGAATACAACAAAGGTTTGGAGAACAAAGACACAGCCAAAGAACAAAAAATTGAATTATATGGAAGTCCGACAACAACAAACAGTTCGACCGGGACGGTAAGAGAGGCAGAACCAGCAGCAGAGCAGGGTCGAGCAGGACAGATCCCCCGACCTAGGCACACAGGCAGCCTGGACCCAGTCAGGGTGTGGGGCAGACTGACCGAGGTCGCACATTTGAGCACAGTGAGACGGACCGCGAAGGCCCCAGAGGGCAAACCCAGTGGTGGAGGGCTGACGGCGGTGGCACACTGGAGTGCAGTGGGACGAAACGCGTGGCCCCGGTGATGGTGGCGGCTGCGGCACCCGTGGCGGTGGCGGTGGGAGGTGGCAGACGGGACGCCATTGCTCCTCTTTGACCCTGCCCCCACATACAGCGTCACAACCCAGCCACTGACTTGCCCCGCTCTGGTGAACACCTAGGGCTCCAATCCTGCTACGTAACAGGCACGAACAGCCCAAAAGATGGCCCAAGAAGAACTCAAAGTCTCAGAGCCAATAACTCTAAGCGACCAAGAGATTGCCAGCCTCTCAAATGCACAGTTCAAGACACTGTTTATCAGGATGTTCACAGAACTGGTTGATTATAGTCACAAATTAGAGGAACATACGAAGGTTAAACTAATTGAAATGAAGGGAGATACACAGGAAACCAATAGTGATGGAAAGGAAACTGGGACTCAAATCAATGGAATGGACCAGAAGGAAGAACAAAACATCCAACCAGAAAGGAATGAAGAAATGAGTATTCAAAAAAATGAGGAGAGGCTTAGGAACCTCCAGGACATCTTTAAACATTCCAACATCCGGATTATAGGGGTACCAGAAGGGGGAAAGAAACAGCCACGAGTGAAAAACTTATTTGAACAAATAATAAAGGAGAACTTCCCCAGTCTGGCAAAGGAAATAGACTTCCAGGAAATCCAGGAAGCTCAGAGAGTCCCAAAGAAGTTGGACCCAAGAAGGAACACACCAAGGCACATCATAATTACATTAGCCAAGATTAAAATGAAGGAGAGAATCCTAGAGGCAGCAAGAGATAAGGGGACAGTCACCTACAAAGGAGTGCCCATCAGACTGTCAGTGGATTTCTCAAAAGAGACCTTACAGGCAAGAAGGGGCTGGAAAGAAGTATTCCAAGTCATGAAATCCAAAGACCTATAGCCAAGATTGCTCTATCCAGCAAAGCTTTCATTTAGAATGGAAGGACAGATAAAGTGCTTCTCAGATAAGGTCAAGTTCAAGGAGTTCATCATCACCAAGCCCTTATTATATGAAATGCTAAAGGGACTTATCTAAGAAAAAGAAGATGAAAAATATGAACAGTGAAAGGACAGGAAACTCACAGTTATTAACAACCACACCTAAAACAAAAGCAAACCAAGAGGACAGCTAGATCAGGAGTGGAACAAAAGAAATGAAGATCACATGGAGATTTAGCAACAGGGGAATGGGAGGAGGAGAAGAGGGGAGAAGGTACAGAAAATAGCATAGACAATAGGTAGAAAATAGGCGGGAGGGCAAGAATAGTGGGGGAAATATAGAATCTAAAGAACTTGAGACACGTGGTTATAAACTAAGGGGGGAGAATGGTGGGGGAGGGAGTGTGCGGGTGGAGGGGAATGCAGGGAGGGAATGGAACAACTGTAATGATATAATCAATAAAAAATATATAAAAAAAGAAAAATACAAGCTAAGCAAAGAACTAGAACAAAAAGAGAATCACAGATATGGAAATCACATGGAGGGTTATCGGTGGGGGAGTGGGAGGGGAAGAGAGGGGAAAAAGTACAGGGAATAACTAGCAAATGTTAAGTGGAAAATAGATGGGGGGGTTAAATAATATGGGAAATAGAGAAGCCAAAGAATTTATGTGTACGACCCATGGACATAAACTAAAGGGGGAGAATGGGGGTCGGAGCAGGTGTGCAGGACAGAGCCGGAAAATGGGACAATAAAGCTGGAAAATGGGACAATCTGAAATAGCATAATAATTAATAAAACATATTTAAAAAGAAGATTTGCTCACCTGGACCCTTTGTCCCTAAAAAAGAGATGCACCGCATTGGGTGCCTCTGCATTTGGAGCCCATTGGCCACATTTGAAGGTGCTGCTCTGATCCTTTACCAGGACCAGAAGGGCAGGGGGCTTTGAGGGTCATCCAGGGCAAGGACACACCAAGGCCATCCCGCTGGAGCACAGGCAGCTCTGCCTTTCAGGCCTTATGACCCAGGGGGTCCTCTCCTGCTCAGCATGTCCAGGGGGGATCAGGATGCTGGGACGAGCCAGTGGGATCGCACATCACAAGTCCCTAGTTATTACAACAAAGCCAGAACCCTCCTTGACACATCACTAGCACCTTTTGGAAACAGCTCTTTCCCTACCCCCAGGCCTGTCCAAGACTGTGCACCAGTTAGCTTATTCTGTGCAATAAACCGCCCCCAACCTGCCTGGTCTGAGACGATGAATTCTGACAACTGCTCATGAGACTGGGGGCCAGCAGGATGGTCCTCTGCTCTCAGTGGGGCTCACTCATGCCTGTGTGGTCAGCTGTGGGTCAGATAAGCTGGTCAGGCAGATGGACTCTTCCTGAGCTCATGCTCCTTCCTAACTCATAACTGTGATCGAAATAGCGCATCTTAAACATCCAGTTGACCAAAGAGGCAGCCCATGGAGTCCAGGTTTCCAACGCTCCTACCCCGGAGGGCAGGTGGCTGCAGTGTTGCCCTCGTGCCCGTGTGCAGCCCTGAAGGACAGGGAGGAAACGAGTTCTCCTACTTGCCTGAAACGCTACATCACAACCATGTTCCCTGGAGTGAGAGGGAACCTTAGAGGTGGACAACTGGCTGATGATTCAGCTGGGAATAAAGGACTGAGGACTGAGCAAAATATGTTTGGGGGATGCTGACCTGGGGGCGTGTGGAAGAGTATGTGGGTGCATGTCTCAGAATGGACCTGCAGTTGGAGAAGATTCGTGTCCCACTGGAAGCTCACCCGAAAGACCCGCTGCACAAGGTGGGTCACCAGACATCCTCTATCCCCTCCACCCCAATCCGTGCCCTGTGGACTGTTGAACAACGTGGTCTTGGTGGCAGAGACGGAGGGTGCCCATGGGCTCAATTACAGACACTTCCCCTCACCCAGGTTGACCTGGCTACCGCCACTGTTGAGAGCCCAGCTCTCCAATAGCAGAGACCAAAGGTGGGCACTGTTGTCTGGGGTCCAGCTGATGACTGCCCAGGGTCACACACACACTGAATGCCTCACACAGCAAGGCCATCCCAACAAACTGCCTTGGATGGAGGCTCTCCCTCCACAGGGACAGAAGGAGGGCAGTGGGTTCTCTGGTCTCACTGGGCACCACCCATGAGGAGCAGCGGCCTCCAGACCAGCCGGGCAGCCTGTTGAGGGCTGAGTGTGGGGCCAGTCACAGGCCACACTGGGTGCGTTACGCCATGAATCTGCACCTGGTGCAGGGCCTCTCCCCAGGCTGGTGGTGTGGGAGAGAGTGGTTGGCCCCAGCAGAGGAAAGTAACCCTTCAGCAGTCACGAAGCCTAGTTGAAGTGAGATACTGTTTGCTGGGACTGGTGACCCTCTCTGTAGCTGTGAGATTCCGATGGGCACTGCCCGGCCTCTCTGACTTGAGGACAGAGAGGGCAGCTTCAGCATGAAAGTCCGAGGTTCTGTGGGACAGCTTCTTGCAGCATCTCCACCTTCTCCACCCTCCTCTCCCTGCAGCCACCGCTCGGGGACCCGTCCATTGGGTTCCAGCTGGCTCTGCACCAGGACCAGCATGAGGAATGTGTCCCCTTGAGTGGGGGTGATGTGCTCCCCTCTTAAGAAGCTAATCAGACACTCATTATGACTCAGCAATCCTCCTAGGTCAGCACCCAGGAGAAATGAAAACATATGGCCATGCACAGACTTACACATAAGTATTCATAGCGAGATTCTGATCATAGCCAAATTGGAAGCAATTAAATGTTCATCAGCCGCTGGGCGGACGGCAGAGTGTGCTCCCTGCCCGGACTCCATCTCAGCAATACAGACAAATGACCTCCTGACACCCACAGTCACTGGGGTCAACCTCCAAACACACGGGAAGTGAAGGAAGCCAGACCCCAGACCCGACCCGCTGCGTGGGGGCATCTCCACGCACTTTCCAGAGCAGGTGGGTCCACGTCAGGGGTCCCTGGGGCAGGGGTGGGAGCAGGCGGTGCTGGCACCTGGGCGTGAGGGACGGGTTTTCGGATATGGCAGTGTCTGCAACTGGGTTGTGGGTGGTCCCACAGCTGTTTACTAAAGCCCCAAACTGTGCACTTTTTAGATGGTGAACTTTAGGGTGTGTACATTGTACCTTAGAACTCACCGGCTCCTAACCAGCTGAAATAGCTTTATGTTTAATATAGCCCACATAGGCCCCCAGAATCCCAGCCCCTGGTTTCTCCGGCCTTTCTAAACCTCTGCGCTGGGCCCCAGTGCATCTTCCAAAGGACAGTGTGGAGCAGATGAGGGCAGGGCGGCCCTGTGGGGGCCGTCATGCTACAGTCATGTACATATACGTGTTAGCTCAGTGAGGTCAGTGCGCGCACAGGGCAGGAGGAGGCCTTTCTGGAACCATTTCCAGGGTCAGACTGTGGCCCTTCCAGCCCAGCATGGCAACGAGCTGATCTGGCTGAACAACAAGACCAGCTGCTGACTGGTGCTCCAGGATGGCCTGACCAGCTCCTCGGTGCTGGGGAGCTCCCACCAGTGGCTGGGGGGCAAACAGGCCCTGTGACCTGATGGCCTCAGCACCCTCCTGGGAGAGTCAACAAGAGTGTGTGGCTGGCTGGGGCCATGGCAGGCTCTTCTCTCCTGGGTTCACATCAGGGATGGTTCTTTCCGTCCTTGGCCTCATCTCATCCATTCCTTTNACCTTCCTGGTGAGACTGCCCTCTGCTGGAGGTAAGAGGAGCTGCAGGGCAGATCTTGGCCTCCAGCAATTCAGTCCCAGTTTGGCTAAATTTAACACGCTTCTCAGCCTCTGGTAAGAGTTTGAGGCCATTCTTTAGTTTCACTAAAATAATAACAATAATATTATTAATAATAATAATAATAATAATAATAAGAAGAAGAAGAAGAAGAGCAGAAAAAGGAAGAGAAAGACAAAAGAATAAGAATTGTAGCATAACACACACTGAGCAATTGCTGTCTTCCCAGCACTGAGTTCAGGTTTACATGAATGTCTTAATTAACTGCCACAACAGTCTCATAGGCTAATGCCAGTTTCTTACCAATTTTGCCTTCATGGAAACTGACAGACTAAAAACTGTTGCCAAGGACGCTCACGAAGGAAGGAGCAGTGCCCTGCTGGTGGGAAGGTGGCCAGTGCAGCCGCCACAGAAAACGGTGAGGAGGGCCATCAAAACTGACAAATGGAGCTGCCTTGGGACCTGGCAATTCCACTTCTGGGTGTGTCCCCACGGAAACCCAAGTCACCAGTTGGAGAGAATACATGCACCTGACCTGTATCACAGCATTACTTAGAATTGCCAGGACATGGAAGCAGCCCGAGTGCCCCCCAGCAGAGGAGTGGATAAAAAGTTGGGGTGCACGTGGACACTGGAACGTCACTTGGCCATAAAAAGAATGAAATCCCACATTGACGGGCGTGGATGGGCCCCCAGGGTGCTGTGTTAAGCAGAGTAAGTCAGACACAGACAGACAGACAAACACCATGTGATTTCACTTACAGGTGGGCTCTGAAGAACGAAACGGGCAAAAAGCAAAAGAGAAACAGCCTCACAGACACAGAGACCTGTCTGGTGGTCTCCACAGGAGGGGGGACGGGGTCTGGGGGAAAGGTAAGGGGGTTAAGACTACAGGTTGGTAGGTCACAAATAGCCCCAGGGGGTAAAGACAACGTGGGGAATGTGGCCAATAATATTAAAAATAACTCTCCTTTCTCACTCGCTCTCCCCCTCTTCTATCTGTCTTCTGTCTGTCTCTCTCTGCCTCTCTGCCTCTCTGCCTCTCTGACGCTGGCAGATCCAGGCCACCACAGGGTCTCCCTTTCCCCCCTCCCTCCCGCCCACTTCAGCCAACGCTGTGACCTCCACCCAATCGGCCACTGCAAATGACAGGGCGCCCCGCAGGCCCAGGGCCTGACCCGCAGCGCCCAGCCGTGACCAGACACTCGCCCGCCCTCTTAGGCAGCGCTCGGCCCCGCCGCCCAGGGCATAAAAGGACCAGATCCCAGAACCAGCCACGGCCTCCGCCAAACTTGGACCCCGAGCCCGCGCCATGGCGGTCCCCAGCCTCGCCTGCTGCCTGCTCGGCCTGCTGGCGCTGACCTCCGCCTGCTACATCACCAACTGCCCCGTGGGCGGCAAGAGGGCCACGATGGACCTCGACGTCCGCAAGGTGAGCTCCCACACCCTCGCTCCTCGGCGCGGGGCCGGGGCACCCGAGGCCCAGGGGGCCCAGCTCTTTCCTTGGCCTCGCCGACCTGTGTTGAGCCCCGCAGCCGCCAGGCCCGGGACCCAAGGCAGGTCCTGGGTGTGGGTTCACCTCCTGGGTCCGCCTTTGGGGCCACGCCCGAGCCCGGAGGAGCCCGGCCTCCTGCGCTCCCCGGGCCGCGCTCCCCACCCACAGGACCCAGACCCCGCACCCCGGCTCAGCCCCCGGGCTGCTCATGCCCTGCTGTCCCGCCAGTGCCTCCCCTGCGGCCCCGGGGACCAGGGCCGCTGCTTCGGGCCCAGCATCTGCTGCGGGGACGAGCTGGGCTGCTTCCTGGGCACGGCCGAGGCGCTGCGCTGCCAGGAGGAGACCTACCTGCCGTCACCCTGCCAGTCGGGCCAGAAGCCCTGCGGGGACGAGGGCCGCTGCGCCGCCAGCGGCATCTGCTGCAGCCCGGGTGAGCGGGCCGGGCCGGGGCGGTCTCGGGGACTCGAGGGGTGGGGCGGTGGCAGGACCTGGGGACCGCACTGAGGACCCAGGGACCGCACTGAGGACCCAGGGACCGGACCCGCACGTGCCACAGCCCCGACCCGCGTGTCTCCCCGCAGACGGCTGCCGCACGGACCCCGCCTGCGACCCCCAGGCCGCCTTCTCCCAGCGCTGAGCGCCTGGGCCCTGGACACAGTCGGGCCGCACCCTCGTTCCTGCCACAGCCACCCCAGAAAACGGAAATCAAATAAAGCACGTGCCCCCTTCCAACTCGTCCTGCGTCTCAGTGTCAGCTGTGGGAGGGGGTCCGCGGGGGAATGGGGGAGTGGGGGGAGTGAAGGGCGCAGCTGGGCCTGTGTGTGCAGCTCTGGGCAACTTAGGGCAGGAACGGGGGTCCCCCCGAAAGGGAGATGTACACGCAGAGGGTCGGTGAACAGATTGCAGAAACTGGCGCAGCTCAGCTGTGGCACTGGCCGTGGGCAGGAATGTGAGGGCTCTGCGGGGGGGCTGGTTCTGCTCCGTGTCTTGGCCAGGGAGCCAGCGGACAGCTGTGCCCAGTGTGTGAGCCCAGTGTCTGCCCGCACATGTCATTCGTTCACTTTTGTGTGTATGCCACACCTGACATAAGCTTTAGAAAACTAGGAAAAGTTCTGTACTAAGAGGTCCGAGGAGAACAGAGATGAGGCTTCTGAAAGGCCAGGGACCAACAGGGGCCCAAACCCTGGGAGAGGTCCCTCCTACTGAGGCAGTGGGAGGGGGGTCCCTCCTGTGGCCCCGCACCCGGGGCTACCCTGAGGGTTATTCAGGAAAGGAGCAGGAGATGACTCAGAGCAAAGTGCCCTTCACTTGGTCGTGGAGAGGACGGGATGCTCGCACATGGGAACCTGAGGGAGGTCCTGGGAGGTCTGTGGTAGCTTGGAAAGCACGCAGGACACTGCACTCCCCTACTAGAGAAACACGTGGTCACGGGTCTGTGCATTTCCCAGCCTGCGTGTCCACCCCACACATCCGAGGAGAACTCAGGTCTCCCCCACCCCCGGACCTCCCTCTGGGCCATGAGCACCCCGCATGCGCTCCACACCCCAGTGCTTACACCGAGCAGAGGGGTGTCCATCCAGCTTTCCTCACCTTGGGGCTCAGTCCAGGGTCCCCTCACCCTTTCAGACACCCTGCCACCCACAGTCCCATGCTTTCCCAAAATCCAGAGGCCAGTACTGCTTCCTTTTCAGGCACCAACAACACAGGGGCTGATTGTCACCTCTTCTCCTGGGGACATCCCAGAGGTGGCAGCAAGCTAGGTCCCAGGGATGAGCTGGGACAGCTGCTAGCGGACGCAGGACCCAGTGAAGTTGTTGGGTGGCCAGGACGGCCCACCCAGGGAGAGCTTGCTCTCACTTGTCACTCTTCCTCCCAGCTCAGTCCCAGGGCCTCTGGTCCTTGTGGGAAACACCCCCCCGACCCCCCTGCAGACCCCCAGAGTGCCAGGGCTGGTCCAGGGCGGCAGTTCCCAACTCTCTGTTTAACTGCTACGTTGTGAACGCACTCACCGCCCAGAAGTAACATTCCCAGGTGGCATGCCTTCCTGCACACATCTCAGAAAGTATAGAACTAGTCTTGGCAGGAATACAGAGAAAAGGGGAGTAACCAATGACAGAGAGTTTTATTTCATTGTGGAACTAAACAGGCGAGGTGAGTCTAGGTGACATACACACAGGAAAGTCACAGGATCACACCCGCTTGTAAGGGACACAGCACAAGGTTGGAAGCCGTTCTGTCCACAAAGTAAAGGACGGTAGGAGGGTGGAAGGGCCAGGAGGACTGACATTCTCTCTGCCTTAGGGGAAAAGGACTCAGGTTTCAATGAACGGCACAGATGGACTCGTGGCGCATCTGGGGACATTCAAATAGTGCCTGAATGTATTGGGTGGTACAGGCACCGTTTCCCTGTGCTTCACCATAGCGGCTTCACAGATGATGCGTTTTTTACAAACTGAAGGCAAGACCCTCCACCAGCAAGAAGGCCACAGCTTGCTGTTCTGCCGCACTCGCTTCCCTGCCCTGCTCTGGGCCCTGAGCCCGCCAGGTCTCCCGAGTGTGCGTGTGGGGACCTGTGGTCGAGAGTTGCAGTGTGTGCCAACAGTCTGTGGTCGTGGCTACAAGAGGACCCCGTGTCTGTGGAGAAGTGCCTGAAGGTTCTCAGGTAGATAGTATGACAGTGGGATTGACCTCGAGGTGCCCCGGGGGGTGGGAGGGGAGTCCAGGTGGAGATGAGACCAATCAGCTCGTGTTGGCAGCTGTCACTGCCGAGGGGGTAGGGGCCTGAAGGCTCTCAGTCTAGTGGCTCCACTTTTTGGTGTGTGTGAGGTTTCTCATAATAAGAGCTACCAAACCAAAAGTGGTAGGAGAGGTAAATGTTCTATGAAAAGATGCCCCCAAATTTGCTTTGTTAAAAATGATGCAGCCCTGGCTGGTGTAACACAGTGGATTGAGCGTGGGCCTGCAAACCAAAGCGTCGCTGGTTCCAATCCCAGTCAGGGGACACGCCTGGGTTGCAGACCAGATCCCCAGTAGGGGGTGTGCTAGAGGCAACCATACATTGATGTTTCACTCCCTCTCTTTCTCCCTCCCTTCCCCTCTCTTTAAAATAAATAAATAAAATTTGTTTTAAAAATGGTGAAAATCAGCCCTGGCTTGTGTGGCTCAGTGGATTGAGTGCAGGCCTGTGAATCAAAGGGTCGCCAGTTCAATTCCCAGTCGGGGCACATGCCTGGGTTAAGGGCCAGGTCCCCAGTAGGGGGTGTGCGAGAGGCAACCACACACTGATGTTTCTCTCCCTCTCTTTCTCCCTTCCCCCTCTCTAAAATAAATTTCTAAAAAAACAGTGCAAATCAGTACGTGTGAATTATGAAATAACACTAGTTTATAAAACAAACCAACCTCTGTGTCACCCAGAGGACTGGGCCACAAGGTGAGCCCGCGGAGCTGTGTGAGACTTCAGGCCAGAGCATCCAGTTCGAAAACTAGAAACACCCCCCGCGTCAGCGCGCACTCACTGCTGTGACTCCTCTTCATGTCACACTGTCAACACTGGGGGACCCTGCAGCACAGGGGTTCTTGAGAGACCAGGACCACAGAATTGACCCCAAAAGACAAAGAGCACAGGTGAGGAGAGAGACCGCATCAGCCTACACCAGCAGGGCCCCACCCTTCAAGGTAGCAGGCTCAGGGGTGACAGCAAAGCCAATGTTTAAGGCCGTGAGAGAGCTTGACCTTGGCTTGGTGCTTGAACCTGCCCCTCCCCCACCCCCCAGGGCTGCCTGAGGCTGTCACCAGGCTGTGCCCTAAGGCAGCTTGTTGGGGTCACAGCTCAGCATGCCTCCTCTCAGCTGTGGTCCGTGCTGGCCTCCAGTCAGCAGAGGATTCTGGAGGAGAGGGAGCCTCTTGTGGCCCCAAGACCTGGAGCAAGACAACCAAAGAGAGGCCGCAGGGGACACAGCTGGTAGGGAGAGAGGATGGAACATAACGAGGGCTGGAGGGGCAGAAGGCAGAAGGAGGGGTGTAGGAGGACAAAGAGAGAAGCAAGAAAGGACCCAGGAGTTGGAGATGAAGGGAAGGGAGGCGAGTGAGGGGCCAGGGGGTAAAGAGTAGAGGGGGGAGAAAGGACAAAGAAGGACAGAGGGACAGAGAACAGCATCAGCCTCACTTTATGTGACATCTTTGATCTGAAGATTCATGTTTCACAGGAGGGACGATCCTTGTGTCCAGGAGCAAATGGGAGTGTGTGTGAGTGTGTGTGCGTGTGCCTGTCTCTCCTGGAGTCTGTGTGTCTGCATCTGTGAATGTGTCTGTGGTTGTGAACCTGTATCTCAGGGCCTATGGTGTGTCTGTGATGTGACTGTGGTCACGATTCACGGGGTATGTCACTAAATTATTTTCATGTTTTGTGTGTGTGTGTGGTTTGCACAGCTGCACGGGGTGGAGACGCGTGGCCAGGGTCTCAGCGAAGTCTGTCTGTCAGGCTGACTGAGAAGCCAGCAAGGGGGGCCTGGCTTTCACCACCCCCAACAGATGGCACCTGGCCCTGTGCTGGGTCTGGGGGTGCTGGCCCCACTCCCCCACCCCTTGCACACCTGCACACCCACAGCCACACACAAACATGGCACAACCATGATGAAATAGGCACTGCATCCGGAATCTGGGTCCTGGAAGGGTCCCCGAAGCTGCTTGTCCCTCAGTCTCCTGGGATGTAAATGGGAACCAGAACTCCTGGTCCCTTTTTGGTTTGTCCCCTCTGCCTTCTCTGTCATCCTTAACGTCTACCTTCTCTCCCCCCACAATCTGTCTCTACATCTCTCCCTACCTTGTCCCCAGAATTCTTCCCCCCGCCCTGCTCCCTTCACCTCTGTCCCTGTGCCTGGGGACCCCCCCACCCCTGCAGGCTGACTCTGGGCCTTGCCCGCCCCACTTCACCCCCAGGTCGCCGGTCCCAGTTCCAGCAACTCTGCTGGCCCAGGATCGCTTTTCTTAAGGGGCCTGTCCCTTCTCTTAGGTGAATATGTCTACTCCTCGGTTCCAGGGACAGGTCGGGCAGGTGTGTGTGTTGGGGAGAGTTTCCCGTCTGCTCCCCGACCTCCCCCCTCGCCCTCCTCAGAGACGGAGACAGACCCCACCAACCAGTGCGTTTTAAAAGTTTATTTTTGGAGTTTCACGGGGTGGGGAGGGGGTGGACCGCGACAGGCAGGGGCTCAGTGGACGCCGGGCGCGGCAGGCTCGGGCGCCCGCGCCAGCTGCACCAGCCGCAGCAGCAAGGCCCCGGTCGGCCGGTCCAGCTGGGTCGCGTTGCTCTGGTCGGCGGAGCGCGCGCGGCGGTGGAAGCCCGCGCCGTCCCGGCACTCGGGCTCGTACGCGCAGCTCTCTGCGGGGAGCGGGGTCTGAGCGCGCCCGGGGCTCCCGGGACCAGACCCAGATCTCCCCGCCCGCCCGCTCACACCCCAGGGCCACACCAGCCCGCGGGACCCGGGCTGTCCCCCGAACGCCCGGCCCGCCCCCGCCCACCGCGGCCCCGCACCTTCATCGCAGCAGATGCTGTTGGCGGCGCAGCGGCCCCCGTTTCCGCAGGGCTTCTGGCCCGACTGGCAGGGCGACGGCAGGTAGGTCTCCTCCTGGCAGCGCAGCGCCTCGGCCGTGCCCAGGAAGCAGCCCAGCTCGTCCCCGCAGCAGATGCTGGGCCCGAAGCAGCGCCCTTTGCCCCCGGGGCCGCAGGGGAGGCACTGGGGAAGGAAGGGGTGAGCCCGTTGGGGGCTGAGCCGGGGCTGGGGGTCAGAGCCCCCGTGTGTGGGGAGGGCGGGCGTGGACCCGAGTTCCCGGGTCGCCCTGAAGCTCCTTTGGCCCCAAATGGGGTCAAAGGAGCAGAGCCCCCATCTTCTAACCTCCCAGGCGACTCAGAGTGACTCTCGGTGTCATGCTGAGCGTCCTCCCACACACCCCCACCCCACCCCCACAGAGGTGAGGGTCTCCCATGGGCTGCAGCATGGGGGAACCTTCCTCCTCAGCTGTGGGGCCTCGGTGCTGTGCACCCCTCTCTCAGCTGTCCTCCACTGTCTCTGAAATGCAGCCCCATCTCTCCTGCCCCCATTATGCAAGCTTGATCCCTAGGTCACCCCCATGCAGACAGGCCACTGCCCCCCTCCCCATACCTCCAGCCCCTTCCTCCCACTTCCTGTCCCCTCTCTGGCCTTCACCTGCCACCCACCTGGACCTCTGCCCACCTGCCCATGCACTCACCAGGTAGGTGGCTGGGGCCTGAGCCCTAGAAAGGAGCAGGAGGCCCTAGTGACCCAGGCTCCACAGGCACCAAAAGGCCAAGGGTCATCTGCAGTCTGCTGGCCTACCCCCTTCAGTGTATTCAACAGCTCAGGACTGAGCTTCCTGTACCTGAGCAGAGTGGGCATTGAGCATGGTGCCTGGATTTCCTTCAGCTCCAATGAAAACGGAGAGTAGGGAATGGAGAGGACATGCAGCAGGACAGAAGTGGGCTAGGTGCCTAGGAGAACTTCCCTAGAGGATGCTCGGGTGGCAACTCCCACTCAGGCGAGCTCAGGCCATGGCCAGTGTGTGTGCGGGGACCGAGGCCTCTGTCTGGGAGAGGCTGGGAGCCAGGTGGGGAAGGCCTCAGGTGCTGGGAAGGACCGGGCTCGGCTGCTCCCGCCACTGCTGGCTGAGAGGCCCCCAGGGGCACACGGGAGGCCTCACTGCCCAGCTCCCCCTGATGGCCGCAAGCCTGGTTCCTGGGGACACCCCTCCCACTGCATCCCTGTGTGGATGGCAGGGTATCCAGGAAGTCTTTCCGCCTGTCCTCGCCTGCCTGCCTGCCCTGGCCCCTCTGCCCATCCAGTCCAAGCCTGGCTTCCTCTGCAGGGCACTCCCCTGAAGCCCGCCTGTCCCAGGGCATCCTCTTTCCCAGCCCCTGTGTGTGGTGGCAGCCCTGGGGCTCTGCCCTTCCCAACAGCCCGGAGATGGGCAGTGGTCAAACCTGTCTCAGCTCCAGGTCAAACAGGTCCCTCTTTCCACCCCTGGGGCAGTTCTGGAAGTAGCAGGCAGAGGTGAAGGCCAGCAGGCTGAGGAAGCAGGCGGGCAGCATGGCCGCGGGCATCCTGGCGCAGGTGGGCACAGCGTGTGGTGCTGCTCTGTGGGCTATGCTGTGCTGCCTCCCTGGCTGCCTATTTATGGCCACAGGTGTTTCCTCTGAGGTGACGTGGCCACCACCCCCCCCCTGCAATGGCTCCCCAGGAGCCCATGGCCACCAGGTCCCAAGCCGTCAGCAGTGATTCAGGCGCCTGGGGACACACGTGTGCCTGACTGTGCAGGGGCTGGTGGGGGAGGGCTGCAGGCCTCACTACTGTCACTGACATCAATGTGGCCGTGATGTGGCAGGAGCTGCTGAGGCTGCCATTGCAGCTCTCAGGACTTGGGGAGAGGGACAGACAGAGTTGTTTGGGACTGTCTGCAAATTTTCAGGGGCTATGGGCCACTCTCCCACATAGCCTCCTGTGAAGGGATGACTGGAACCCAAGGGGCTGGTGTGTCAGGAACAGGGTCCTGCCCAGCCTAGAAATGGTAGAAAGGGGACTGCAGGTCTGCAGGACCCCATCAGGAGGGCTGGCACTGTGAGAGGATAGGTGATCGAGACCAGCAAACAGCCAAGGTGAAGGGCACTCTGTGTACTGGCTGCACCGAGAAGGGAGAGGGTTGCCTGTAGCCCGAGGACCAGGCCGCTACAGCCTCCAGGGACTGAGTACTGGAGACCCATCCCACAGGTGGTGGGCCAGGCTCCTGGGAAGCCGGGGATGCTCTCTTCCTATGGACCCACCCAGAACAGGGTCCAGACACTCAGAAAACAGGGGCCTTGGAGGCAGCTTCTTGACATGTGACCATCTCTCCCCTCCCAGGCAGCAACATGCAGGTCGGGGACCCAGTGAGGGTCAGATCCCCATGGGATCTGTCGGCCAGCCTGTCCCAGTTGCTTCCCTTACCAGGACCCTATTTTGGGGGATCAGAGCAGGTAGCATCCTAGGACAGTTGCAGGTGGGCGCACGGGAACTTTGGAAGCAAAGGAGTGGAGGAGCCACAGCCACATAGACCCAGCCAGGGGAGGGAGTTTTCAGGCCCCACAGTACCTTCTGGTCCCAGCTCCTGGAGCCCCCAGGTCCTGGGCCTCCTCTCACGTGTCCTGTGCAAAGAAACTCCAGGGAACAGGGCTGCCTCCTCTCCACCAAGTGTCACGAGGAGAGACCAGTGTCCCAGGGAGGGGCCTTCCATGCTCAGAATTTGATGTCAAGCTTTGCAGGGACATCTCCTTAGGGGCTGTGAGGACTCTGGAGCCGTGTGGCCTGTTGCAATCCGACCACTACGGTGGGAAACGTCATGACCTGAGTAGGTCATGATCCCATCTGAGCCTCGTTCTCCTCCCGTGTGAAGTTGGGTGGACACGGGCTCAGTGAGAACTGAAACGTTGGAATACGTAAGAGCTTTAGAAGAAGGCATGCGCCTGTGTACAGTTAGTTGTGTGTATAGTATCATTAATGTTGCTATTCTTATTGACAGCCAAAGATTTTTTCAGATAGTGCCTCTCTGGGTTAACCCAGGAGGAACATTCTCAATTATTCCTGCCCTGGAACGAGGGCCCTTCTGAACTCTTGCCATCCTGAGACTCTGTGGGGTGGTGCCAACACCCAGCGCCTGACTCTCTCTGAACTTCAGGCCCGAGTTACCCTCTGGAACTGGGCGGGGTCACACTAATGCAGAGCTCAGGCCTTGGGGCTGACCAGTCCCGTCTACCAGCCTCAGCATTCTAAGACTTGCCGCCCACACCGCAGCCCCTGGAAGAAAGGGGACAGCGCCTCTGCCTGGATGCCAGAGGGCCTGCTGTCCCAACGCCACCTTCCTGGAACCTGGATGAGCTGGAAGAGTCTCATTCCTGTGCTGACTGGCTGCACTGGAAATATGTCCCCTCACATGCCACCCAGGCCCCCTCAGTAGCCCTACCCCCTTCTACAATCCCCTCATATGTTCCCTTCCCAAAGCTACTTTTTCACACCTCCGTCCTCCAGTCTCCTACACCTCACTCAGCTCAGGATCCTGATTCACCCATCATTTCAAAAGGGAGGATTCAGTTCTTTCCGGTCTTCCCTTTCTCCCCCCACACATCCCCTCCACATCCACTGTGTTTTTTTTTATTTTTATTTATTTATCTTTGGAGGGGAAGGGAAGGAAAGAAATATCAATGTATGGTTGTCTCTCGTGAGTCCCCTGCTGGGAACTGGCCTGCAACCCAGGCATGTACCCTGACTGGGAATCGAACTGCGATCGTGTGGTTCGCAGGCCCGCGCTCAATCCACTGAGCTACACCAGCCAGGGCCACATCCACTGTGTTCTTGATATAAGGATGACATTGTGGTTAGGTCACCATTATGAGTTAGACTCAGATATGCCTCCCAGCTAATCTGTGTGGTATGTGATGATGATCTTTCCTTCACTGAGCAACTTTTTTTGTTCCCTGGAGTTAAGGGTTGCCTATGCTTTCCATTGCAGTCCATCTGCCATTTTTAGAAATTAATCTTTTATTTTCAACTCTCTCCATTCACGCTGGTGCCCAAACCAATCTACTGAATCTCCTCGGATCGAGGTCATAAATTCCTTCCATGTTGCCATATTCAGAGGTCATGTCTATGTTCTCTGTTTAAGTAATCTGCTAGCAACCTTCTATGTGATTGAGCACAGGCAGAGTCGATCCCCGGTCAGGGTACAGACACCAAACAACCGATGAATACGTGAAGAAGTGAAACAACAAATGACGTTTCTCTCTCAAAAAAATTAACAAATAAAAATTTTCTTTTAAAGATTTTATTTATTTACTTCTAGCGAGTGGGAGGGAGAAGGAGAGAGAGAAAAACATCAATGTGTGGTTGCCTTTTGTGCATCCCCTACTGGGGACCTGGCCCACAACCAAGGCCTGTGCCCTGACAGGAATCGAACCAACAACCCTTTCATTCGAAGGCCATACTCAATCCACTGAGCCACACCAGCCAGGGCTAAATAAAAGGGTTTTTGGAGCAAAGAAAAATGCTGGGCCTTAGCTGGACAGGTATGAAACTCAGTTGGATCTGTACCCAGAGTAAGAAACAAAAAACCTCACATATTAGTCAAGTTGAGGGAGCTAAATGTGGATCTTTATCAGATCTCTAGATTGGGGTTATATGAAGCTTAAACGAGGTCAGAAATAAAAAGACTTCATACAAATTCTTATTGCCAAAAAGTAACTATATAAAAAGCAAACCTACAAGGAAAAGTGTTTCAACAGACTCTTTTCCGTAATAAAAGCCTGCACGTCGTCCGCGTGGGTGGATACACGTCTGGGACTCAGTCCCACCTCCAGGTCCTGGGAGCAGGTCTGGTGTACCCGAGGGGACGAATGCCCGCTGCCCCGAGGACAGACCTCGCTCCCTTCGCTGGGCTGGGGAGGAGCCGCGGAGTGCTCGCATCCCATCTCCCGCGAAGCAGCGACACAAAAGAAAGAGCAAGAGGTGCCTCTGGGCTGGGGGAGCAGAGCGAAGGTCAGGGGAGAGACTGCAGGGCTGTGGGCCCCGGGACGCGAAGGGCGGCTGCGGCGGCCGCGGTGGAGCACAGCGGAGACGGGTCTGCCGGGGGCCCGCGCCTCGCCCGCGGCGCCCGTGAGCCCGGGGCCGGGCAGAGCTGCGCGCCGACTGCTGAGGGCCGGAGCGCGGCGTCCTGCTCACCGGTCGCCGTCCGCGGCGGCCGCGCTCGGGTCGGAGAAACGGGCGCAGGGCGGCCGCTCTGCTGGGCGCTCGGGAGCCGGGAGCGCTCGGTGAGCGCTCTGGGCTGCACCAGGGGCCCCGCGGGGCGCGGGGAGGCCACCGCGCAGTGACCTTTTCCAGGTGTATTTTCGATAGGGGGCTGCAGTGAGGGGACCGCAGGCTGAATGGGGAGTTCCGGCAAGAGGGGCGCAGCGCGGCGCACCTGGCAGGATCAACAGCTCGAGTGTGCAAAGGTGTGAAGGAGCAGGACCCCAGCGTGTGTGAGTGTGAGTGTGAGTTTGAGTGTGTGTGCGACACCTCCCAGGACGAAGGGGCCGTCCGGCGGGTCGAACCCAGGGCAACGACGCAGACTTCGCTGCTCGCACTGACTGTGGGGGTGCCGCGCGCCAGCGGGTCCGATCCATTTCCTCCCCCAGTCAGCACAAACCCCTGAGAACAAGGAGGACTTCTTTTACCCCCACTTGCAGACAGGAAACTCAGGGACAGTCAGGTGGAGGCACTTGCCCAGGACACGCAGGGAGTGATCAGCAGGGCCGGGATCCCGACGCGCCCGAGTCAGACAGAGCTCTTCCCCCGGCCGCCTCCGCCCCCCCCCCCCCCCCCCCCCCCGCTATTTGTAACCCGCTAGGTTTCCGGATTAGGGGCTGACGGTCCTGGCCTGGATCCACGTTCAGGGACGTCACCCTGGGCCTTCCTTACCCGCTCCTGGCACTTTCCCCAAGTCTGAGTATCTCTCCTCTGGACAACGGACAGGCCCCAAATGGGTCCCCTCCTCTGGGCCTGTGGGAGGCGAAACCTGCCCAGGGTCCCCACACCCAAGCTCTCCAGTCTGGGTGAGAACCTGGCTGTGTGTCCCAAGTGCGGGGCCCCCTGAGGTTCACGCCCAGGGCTGGGTGAGCTCACAGACCCCTGCCAACACGGGATTCTGTTTCTGTTGGTGGGGAGGAGGGAGGGGCGGCTGCCACTTCAGTAACCAGTGTTTGTCACAGGCCCCAGGCCAGCAGAGGCCTGGGCATCCTACAGGCGACTTGACCTGGGAGGAGCCTGTGGCACCCAGCAGATCGGTGGCCTGTCCAGCCTCACTCAGCCTGAAGGTAACTGAGCTGCGGGGCGAGGAACCCCCAGTCCCCAGCTCTTGCCCCCTTCCATGCCCCCGCCTTCACCTGGTTCCCCAGGCCCTTCACCTGAGACACACACGTGGTCTCAGCTCTGGCAGGGGCACCTCCAGAGCCTGGGCTGTCCTCTGCTCTGTGTCCTGGACTGATCACATCGCTTCCTTGTCCCAAACTGTCCTGACTCCCCACTGCCCTCTGGACCAGGCCCAGGCATTTCAGCTTGTCCAAGGGGTCTGCTTGTCTGGGCTGCCAAGCCTCACCCCTGTCCATTCCCCCACGATTATAGTCACATAGGTGTCCCCAAGCCCCAAGCTTATTTTTCTGGCCAGTGACACAGGGCTTCTCTCTTGAGGTCTTTTATTTGATTTTTCAAAGAGATCATCTTTGATTTTTATTGAAACGCCACAGTTTGTTTCATCAGTTTATACCCTTGTCTCTGTTACTTCACTTTATCTGCTCTCTTTGACTTGATGCTATATTTCTTCTTTGACTTCTCCAGTCTTATGCTTGACTCATAAATTTCCAATCTTTTTAAACATGTATATTTTATCTTTCTCCTTTTAAAAAGTATTGTATTTATTTACTTTTAGAGAGAGGGAAGGGATGAAGAAAGAGAAGAAGAGAAACATCAGTATGTGGTAGGTACTTGATCGGTTGCCTCTCACACGTCCCCAACCAGGGACCTGGCCCACAACCCAGGCATGTGCCCTGGGTGGGAATCGAACCCGTGACCTTTCAAGTCGCAGGCTGGCTCTCAATCCATTGAGCCACACTGGCCAGGGCCTCTTTTAAAAATACGTATATTTTAAGGCTATAAAACTTCCTTTGTTTCATCAGTTTTGATTTGTATGCCCCTTATTGTCATTTGGTTCTAAACATTTTTGTGCTGTCCATAGTAATTTATGGCCATTTTCCATAAATTTATGTCATTTTCCCATTTAATTCAGGGTTTTTGCTTTGTTTTGCTGTTTTTATTCACCATATGCTTGAGTGTTATTTTATTACTGATCTTTAACATTTTTTTTTATATTTTATTCATTTATCTTTAGAGGGGAAGGGAAGGAGAGAGGAAGAGAAACATCAATGTATGGTTGCTTCTTGTGCATCCCCTGCTGGGAACTGGCCCCTGCCAGGAACTGGCCTGCAACCCAGGAATGTGCCCTGACTGGGAATCGAACTGTGATTGTCTGGTTCACAGGCCCGCACTCAATCCACTGAGCTACACCAGCCAGGTGATCTTTAACATTTTTGTAGCTAGACAATGTGGCCCGTGTTCTGTTCGTTCCTTGGAATGTGTTGAGATTTGCACTGTGACTAAGTGGGTAGTCCTGTTTGGTGATTTCATGTTTGGTCGCGGGACATCAGTCCTTGAGACGTAATTGCATTATTCAAGAACCAGCTGATGAAGTGTATGCCTTCCCTGCCTCTCACTGTGAAGGTGGGCTTTTCTGCTACTTCAAAGGTATGTTGTAGCATACCTTTGGGTATGATGGGTAATTCCATTTATCTCTCTTTATGCTTTTTATTTTTTCCTTAAATCTATTTAGCTAACAGACTCCCGGCCAAGATGGAGGTGTAGGTGCAAATACTGAACCTCCTCGCACAACCAAAATGAAGGACAACAAAGATTTAGAAACAAAAACACAACCAAAACAGACAGAAAATTGAACTATACCGAAGTCCAACAACAACGAACCATTCATCCAGACTGGTGAGAGGGGTAGAGTCGGCGGCTGGCAAAGAGGGGTCAAGGCAGGAAAAGTGGTGGCGGCCAGACCAACCCAGGCGTGGGGTGGCAACGGGCAGACCCAGTGAGGGTGCAAGGCAGCTGGCTGACCGAGGTCACACATTCACAGATAAACCAGGTGAAAAAACGGACAGTGAGACAGACCAAGCAACGCGGGGCCCTAGCGCCAGGGAATAAAGCCTAAAAGCACCAATTGAAAAACCTTTCGGGGGTTGAGGTGCTGGGAGAGGCTCCCAGCCTCACAGGAGAGTTTGCTGGAGAGTCCCACAGCGTCCTAGAACATACACAAGCCCACCCACCCAGAACCAGCACCAGAAGGGCCCAGTTTGCTTGTGGGAAGCAGCAGAGGGGACCGAGATCCGAAAGAGAGCGGAATAAATGCCATTGTTCCCTCTCTGACCCTGCCCCCACATACAACATCACAACCCAGCGACTGGGTCACCCCACCCTGGTAAACACCTAAGGCTCTGCCCCTCATAAGTAACAGGTGTGAACAGACCAAAACATTATGGCTCAAGCAGAAAAACAAATCAAAGCCCCAGAGCCAGTACTTCTATGCAACCAAGAGATAGCCAACCTATCAGATGCACAGTTCAAAATATTGGTGATCAGGATGCTCACAGAATTGGTTGATTTTAGTCATGAATTAGATGAAAAAATGAATGCTACACTAAGCGAAATGAAGGAAAATGCACAGGGAACCAATAGTGATGGAAAGGAAACTGGGACTCAAATTAGGGGAGTGGACCAGAAAAAAGAAATAAATGACCAAACAGAAAAGAATAAAGAAACAAGAATTCAAAAAAATGAGGAGAGGCTTGGAAACTTCCAGGACATCTTTAAACGTTCCAACATCTGAATTATAGGGGTACCAGAAGGGGAAGAGGAAGAGCAACAAGTAGAAACTTACCTGAACAAATAATAAAGGAGAACTCCCCCAATCTGGCAAAGGAAATAGACTTCCAGGAAAGCCAGGAAGCTCAGAGAGTCCCAAAGAAGATGGACCCAAGAAGGAACACACCAAGGCACATCATAATTACATTTCCAAGATTAAAATGAAGGAGAGAATCTTAGAAGCAGCAAGAGATAAGGCGACAGTCACCTACAAAGGAGTTCCCATCAGACTGTCAGCTGATTTCTCAAAAGAGACCTTACATTTGTATGTAAGGGGCTGGAAAGAAGTATTCCAAGTCATGAAATCCGAAGACCTACAGCCAAGATGGCTCTATCCAGCAAAGCTTTCATTTAGAATGGAAGGGCAGATAAGGTGCTTCTCAGATAAGGTCAAATTCAAGGAGTACATCATCACTAAGCCCTTATTATATGAAATGTGAAAGGGACTTATCTAAGAAAAAGATGAAAAATATGAACAGTGAAAGGACAGCGAACACACAGTTATTAACAACCACATCTGAAACAAAAGCAAACTAAGAGGACAGTTAGATCAGGAGCACAACCATAGAAATGGAGATCACATGGAGGGTTAGCAACAGGGGAGTGGGAGGAGGAGAAGGGGGGAGAAGGTACAGAGAATAAGTAGCACAGACAGTAGGTAGAAAATAGACGGGGGAGGGCAAGAATAGTAGGGGAAATGTAGAAGCTAAAGAACTGGTCACACATGGACATGAGCTAAAGGGGGGAATGGGGAGGAGGGGGTGTGCAGGGTGGAGGGGAATGAAGGGGAGGAAATGGGATAACTGTAATGGAATAATCAATAAAATGCATTTAAAATGCAAAATAAATAAATAAAAATAAAATAAATCTACTTAGCTAACAGTACTATTGCTACATTTGTTCCCTTTTAAAAAATCTTTTGTTATCCACATTTCACTGTCTCTGTTCTTTATTTCTGTCTCTGTTGAAACAGTACACGGCAAGCCCTGACTGGTGTAGCTTAGTTGGTTGGACATTCATCCCAC
Source organism: Sturnira hondurensis (assembly GCF_014824575.4). NCBI lineage: Eukaryota > Metazoa > Chordata > Mammalia > Chiroptera > Phyllostomidae > Sturnira > Sturnira hondurensis. The sequence goes on along the minus strand of NW_028080032.1, from coordinate 7,856,013 downwards.
AAAGCAAAGGTTGGTAGTTCGATTCCCGGTCAGGGCGCATGCCTGGGTTGCTGGTTCCCTGGTCAGTTGGGGCATATACGAGAGGCAACCGATGGATGTTTCTATCTCACATTGATGTTTCTCTCCCTCCCTCTCCCTCCCTTCCCCTCTTTCTACAAGTAAGTAAATAAAATCTTGAAAGGAAGCAAAAAGAAAGAGAGGAAGAAACTGTGCAGGGCAGGATCTGATTTTGTTATCTGAGCTGAGTGTTCCTGTTTCAACAAGACAAGCTCACTCTTGCCGTATGTGATGGTCAATGATCTGCTTGGGCTCATCTGCATAGATGCAGCCTCCCTGTTTCTGTTTATTACAGTGCCCCCCACTTCCTTTTCCTGTTTTCCTATCACCTAGGAAATTACCTTCCATTTTATTTCAGCAGTTTAACCAAACAATATCTGAGGTGGATGTATATGTCTATCCTCCCCCAGAGCAAGGTGAATTCCTTATAAAGTTTTAACACGGAATTCCTTCGCTTTCATCATCTTTTATATTGTTGTTAATATTTTAGGCCCACCTTGTTTTTAAGACCCCCTCACTGCTTGTTATTATTTTCTTAAAGATTTTATTTATTTATCCTTAGAGGGGAAGGGAAGGAGAGAAGGAGAGAAATATCAATGTATGGTTGTTTCTCATGCGTCCCCTGCCGGGAACCGGCCTGCAACCCAGGCATGTGCCGACTGGGAATCGAACCACGATCGTGTGGTTCGCAGGCTACTGTTCGCAGGCCTTCTCAATCCACTGAGCTACACCAGCCAGGGCACTGCTCGTTATTATTAAAGCCCAACACTCCTTCCCTTTGACAGCTAGACATTCTGTATCTCCTGATGGAGGAAAGAGAAACATCCCCACCACCCCGACCCCGGCCCGAGATCAGCAGTGCATATGGAGGCCAGGGACCATGCTGATTTCTCCAATGGGAAGACTGTATTTGAAAGTGGTGTCCGCAGATGCCTCCAGGTTCCATTTAGAAACATCCTCTCTAAAGATGTTTTTCTGTTGTGCAGAAACAAATGGCTGCCCAGTTTATTATTAATGCCTGAGAACTGCATCTCTGGTCACCCAGGCCTTGCGTGTAAATAATGACACATACAGTGAGCACACCTAGCTGATGATAAATACGTCTTTTTTCCCCTACCCCCACTCCACCAAATGGTAAAAATGATCATCTTTAAAATAAGAGAAATGTTAGCCCTGGCTGGTGTAGCTCAGTGGATTGAGCGCGGGCCTGCGAACCAGAGGATCGCGGTTCGATTCCCAGTCAGGGCACATGCCTGGGTTGCAGGCGGGTTCCCTGCAGGCCAACTCCCAGCAGGGGATGCACAAAAGGCAACCATACATTGATGTTTCTCTCCCTCTCTCCTTCCCCTCTAAAGATAAATAAATAAATAAAATCTTAAAAAAAATAAAATAAAATAAGAGAAATGTTAAAGAAGCAAATGGCTTGTAATTTTGTAAGTACTTAAAATACGGTGTATCTTTTTTCTCATGAATATTCTGTACTATAACCATTGTTTCTATAGTTAAATTAAAACATTTTCAGCCCTAGTTGGTGTGGCTCAGTGGATTGAGTGCCGGCCTGGGAACCAAAGGGTCACTGGTTTGATTCCCAGTCAAGGCACATGCCTGGGTTGTGGGCCAGGTTCCCCCTATTAGGGGTTGCATGAGAGGCAGCCACACATTAGTATTTCTCTCCCTCTCTCCCTCCCTCTCTTCCCCTCTGTCTGAAAATAAATAAATATAATCTTAGGGGAAAAAACCCATTTTCTTGGTGTTAGTTTTTCTCAGAAAACAAAAAAAGAAAAACCCTCTCATTTTCCAAGACCTATCCATCTTCTGCACCGAAGAGGGAACGGAGAGGGTGTCGGGTAGCTAACAATGACAGCATGCTGACAGTGTGTTCTCTGCACATACACTGAGTCATATAGCAATGTCATGAGATGTGTTTATCACCATTTTATTGACGTGGAAACTGAGGCACAAAGGGGTTAAGCCCATTTAGGTATAAATTTAGCCATAGGCAGCAAAGAGCAGGAGCAGGACCCCAACCCAGCACCCTGGTGTCAGGGCAGCCCGGAAGGGGGTCGCCCCGACTGTGTCTCTCCAGGCTCTGATGGGTTCGCCCAGGCCGTGAGTCGTCATTTTCCTGAGGGGGGACACTCCGGGAGCACCCCCCGAATTGTGCGCCAAAAATGCTTAATCCAGGGCCCTAACTTGCTTCAAAATAACACGAAGAAGGAAAACTGGGTGAGGGTCAGTACAGAACAAACGAGACTAGTCACGAGTTAGGAATTGTTCAGCTAATGTATATTTTTGTATATGTGTGAAATGTTCCACAATAAAGAAGTTTTTTGAAGTGTTAGCCGTACCTTTTGTGGCCCCTGGAGGAAAATCTGACCACGTGTTTGGAGGTTGTCAGTCAAGCTAACAAAACGTTAAACATGTTCCCCCACCTCCACCCCGAGAAATACACGTTGGTGAGGACCTGCAGCCCAGATCCAGGTTTGGACTCTCGTGCTCTCGGACGTTCTGCAGTAGAATTCGGCGGCTGGGAGGAGCCAGCCTTTCCCTACAGCTTTGTTCTGTCCCCAGTTCCGAGGGACGTGGACATTCCAGGCTACAGGTTTAGGCTGGACCTGTGCACCTCACACACTGCCTCCACTCCCCGCCATGAAGGCACGTTCACACAGTGACGTGTGGTCCAGCTGGGACACAAATCTAGGGGAGAGGACTCTTCCAGCCGTAGAAATAGTCGTGGGAAAGCTAGGCAAGGTGTTCCATGCCACAGCCCACAGGCTACAGGTTCTGGGTGGGCTATCGCCTGGTCTCACCCCAAGGAGGGCTAGAGCAGGCCCTCTAAGGCCAGGGACCAGGGCCTTTCTTGCGTGGGTCTTAGGCATTGCTGGTCCTTGAGACGTCCAGCGCCGGCCCTCTGAGGCACACGGCTACAGCTGCTTCCTTCCCACCTGCCATGGACACGGGGCCAAACCAGAAGGTGAACATGAGTTTCACTGCCTCCCAGGCCCTCCTACACGGCCCCCATGTACTTGAGAGCCCATTCTCAGCCCCCCTGCTCCTGGTTCTGTGCCCTGCTTTGGAAGATTTGAGCGGAAGGAATTTAGAAGAAGACTACTGAGAGCTCACAAGGTAAGGAAGGCCGAGAGAACAGGCTGGAAACTGTGGTTCTCGAGGGCCGTGGAACGGGCCCATTGAAGTTTCATGGGAAGATGTGTCAGACCCCCCAGGAGCAGTGGCTGAGATCGGGCCGCCTGCACCCACGATTTATGAGGGGGGCTCTCGGGAGCGAGGGAAGCTGGACGGACGGGGAAGAAGCCAGGTAGAGATGGGGTTTGGGCTGGACTCTAGCCTCAGCCTGAGCCCGCCCACAGGTCTCTGGCAACACAGAGTCACCGAGAGGCAAGAAGGTTAATTGATACATGTGTGTATATATTGGTGTATTACGCAGTATAATTTGTGTATTACCACAGTTTCCCTGCCTGTGGTGACTGCCTGCAGCCAGACATTTCTCAGGACACGAAGTATCAGCACAGAAACCCTTTCAGGCTCCTCCTCCCCGTCTCCACTAAGAGAATTCTGGCTTTGCCCTCCTGGTTGAGGCCCCTCTGTGGGAGTCCTTGAGGATTTGACGGTTGTTCTAGTTACTGCTTGCTGTGTAACAACTCCAAAAGTGATGCTCAAAACAACCACCGGCTCACTATGCCCATCGATTCTGAAGGGCAGGGCAGGGCAAGGACGCCTTTTCTCTGCTCCACGACGTCTGGGGCCTCGGCAGGTAAGAGTGAATGGCCAGGGGCTGGAATCATCTGGAGACTTCTCTGCTCACGTGCCTGGGCACCTGGGCTGGGATGACCCGAAAGCTGGGCTCAGCCAGGACCGCCATATAGAGCTACTGCCCACCCATGGCCTCTCTGTGTGGCTTTTCGCGGCTCGGTGGGACAGCTGGACTTCTTGCGAGGTCCGGGAAATGAGTCGGAAGTCACGTGGCATTCTATGACAGCCTCAGAAGTCACATAGGGTCACTGCTGCCACACTCTACGTGTCTAAGGCGCCACAAACGAGCCCATCCAGAGTCCAGAGGACAGAGAGCCCTTTTGGGTGGAATGAGCGTCAAATAATTGGCAACTGATTCTTTAATAGTCACAGTGGAATGAAGTCAGAAGGAAAGACTAAGTTTGGGGACAGATTTTTCCAAGAGCTTTGCAAGAGGTGTGGGAGAGCTGCGGGAGAGTAAGGCAAGAGGTGGATGGTAGGATAAAAGGGGAATTTTAAGAAGTGTCACCAGGTAACACCGCAGTGTGACATGGCACGTTGGCTCCCGCATCCGTGTTTCTTTCGCTCCAAATCACTCAAAGACTGAACTGCACGGTTTTGTACAGACCAGACTCCACAGTTGCAGGCCGGCTGCGCCCCAGCCCGCTCCCGGGGTTTTTCAGTGAGGAAACTTTTAAGGTTTGAGGCGCTTGCCATCATTTCCGTCATCTCATTAGAGAAGGTCAATGTACCAAGGCCATCTCATGCATAAATGCGTGTCTCAGCATCTCATTTCCCCTGGTATCCATGCTTCTGGCCCCTCCTCGTTCCCAGGGGCTTGCTCCCCGCAGCCTGATCTCATGCTTTAGGTGGGAGGGAGAGGAAGGCAGGTGAGAGGGGTGCTCTCTGGGGGATCCTGGTTTCTGAGACAGGCTAATTACAGGCTTCCTGATTACTGAGCCATGGAGTTGCATTTCATCAGCTGAGTCACAGCTGATGTCTGGGCCCTGGGCCCAAGGGGAGGGTATCAGGAATCACATCCCTGTCTCCCCCACCCCGACTCTCTCCTCCCTCTGCTCAAACCCAGCTCTCCCTCTCGGTTTAGAGAGTGTCAGCAGCTCCCCCCGCCCCGCCCTTCCTCCCTAGTCTGCCTCTGCCTCCTGACACCATCCTGGGACTGTCCCCAGTCTGTCCATCCTGCATGTCACCCTGCCCCAACAGGACCACACTGGGCTCCTTTGGCTACTGCTCCCCAAGACCCAATTTTTCTTTCAAACTGAATCCCCCTCAGCCACCCCAACACACTGCTGGGGTCACTATCTGCAGTGTAGCAGCCACACCTGGTAGGATCCTGGCATCCACTGCCCTTGGCCGGACCCTGCCCAAGACCACCGAGGAGGGAGCCACTCTGCTCCTTCCCATACCCTCCTCTTTCAGTAACTGCACACGACGGGTACTTTTCCACTGACATTTCAACCAGGATTAGTATCTATTTACATGAAGTTAACTCTGCTGAACCTTTATTAGGGGAACATCTTTTATATTTGTGCCTAGAGGTGAAATATCATTCAATTTTCAAAAGCTTAGTCACGAGTTATTCCATAATTAGATTTTTTTGTGCCTCCGGTTCTGGGAGGTATGGTGAGCTTGGACCCTAGTGGATGGGTTCCTGTAGATCATGGACATGGTCTTGTCTCCCACAATTTCAGTGCTCTCAGCACCTCTGTGCCCTGCACAAGGTTTCAGCTTCGTGGAGGGATCCTTACAGGCCCTGCAGTGACAGTAGCCAGGCCACCCCTATTGGGGCTACTCAAGACAGCGCTTCACCAGCCCCTGCCCCTGCAGAGCCCCTCGGGAGTTGAGAGCTGGTGGCCGTGGAGTCAGTCAGAGGAGCTCTTCACACAACTGAGTCTCAGCTTCTTCCTTCCTCCAAGAGTTTGAGGATTAAAGAAGATGATACATAGTTCAGAACTTCTGGTCAAGATGGAGGCATAGGCAGAGAGCCTTTACCTCCTCATGAAGCCACAGAGAGAATTACAACTGAACCTCAAAACCAGTAACACCCAGGAGATTGAACTGTATGGATGGATGTCCAACAACCAAGGACTTAAAGAAGCCAGATTCCTCCAGATGGGCATCAGGTGTGGAGACGCAGAGACGGGCAGAGAAGTGAGCAGATGCAGTGTGGCACTGAGAGGTGGCGGAATGGAAGTCCCACATTCAAGTCTGGAGGGATACCTTGGGAGCAAGCGATCCCGGCCCCAGGCCGGACCACACAGCCCAGGGTTCCAGCACTGGGAAGAGAAATCCCCATAACTTCTGGCTGTAAAAACCAGCAGGGATTGGGGAGGCAGAAGAAACTGCTGGATTTTCAGGAGACTCTGCTTAATGAGGCTGCACAGTCTTAGAACCCACCCACTCTGGGATTCAGCACCAGGGCAATGGCAGGCAGGCCACCAGTCACATACAGGGAGTGGGTGAAGTGACTGGAAATTGAGAAAGTGCCAGGCAAACCTCCAGAAGCCAGGCAGCGGCACTGTCCCCCCTCAGACTCCTCCCTGCACACAGAGCCAGAAAGCAGTGAGCAGGGTTGCCCCGCCCGGGCTCCGCTCCACACAGCTTACACGTGCTCTTCCTACAATAGGCTACAGGACTAAGACAGGGAGTCAAAGCAGCTCTACCTAATACACAGAAACAAACCCAGGGAGGCTGCTGAACTGAGGAGACAAAGAAATATGGCCCGAATGAAAGAACAGAACAAAACTCCAGGAAAAGAGCTAAACGAAACAGAGATAGCCAACCTTTGAGATGCAGAGTTCAAAATACTGGTGGTCAGGGTGCTCAAATAACTCACTGAATGCAACAACAACATAAAGGTAGAAATGAAGGTGCACAAAGAGAAATAAAGAAAAACCTACAGGGAACCAACAGTGAAGGGAAAGAAGCAGGGATTCAAATCAATGATTTGGAACGTAGGAAGAAAGAAACATCTAACCAGAACAGAAAGAAGAAACAAGAATTTAAAAAAAACAAAACAAAACTAGGATAGTGTAAGAAGCTCTAGGAAATCTCCAAATGTACCAACATCCAAATCATAGAGGTGTCAGATGGAAAAGAGGAAGAGCAAGAAATTGAAAACTTCTTTGAAAAAATAATGAAAGAGAACTTCCTTAATTTGGCGAAGGAAATAGACATAAAAGTCCAGGAAGCATTGAGAGTCTCGAACAAGTTGGACCCAAGGAGGACCACATCAAAACACATCGTAATCAAAATGCCAAAGGCTGCCCTGTCCGGTGTAGCTCAGTGGATTGAGCATGGGCTGTGAAGCAAAGAGTTGCCAGTTCCATTCCCAGTCAGGGCACGTGCCTGGGTTGCAGTCCAGGTCCCCAGTAGGGGGCGCACGAGAGGCAGCCACACATTGATAGTTCCCTCCCTCTTTTTCCCTCCCTTCCTGCCTCTCTAAAACTAACTAAATAAAATTTTTAAAAAAATGCCAAAGGTTAAAGATAAAATCTGAAAAGCAACCAGAGAAAAGGAGACAGTTACCTACAAAGAAGTTCCTATAAGACTATCAGCTGATTTCTCAAAAGAAACCTTGCAGGCAAGAAAGGACGAGTAAGAAGTATTCAAAGTGATGAAAAGCAAGGACCTACAACCTGCATTACTTTATCCAGCAAAGCTATCATTTAGAATGGAAGGGCAGACAAAGTGCTTCTCAGACAAGGTAAAGCTGAAGGAGTTCATCATCATCAAGCCATTATTACATGAAATGTTAAAAGGACTTATTTAAGAAAAAGAGGAAGATCAAAACTATGAGCATTAAAATGGCAACAAATTTACAACTATCAGCAACTGAATCTAAAAAAACAAACTGTCCTGCCTGGTATAGCTCAGTGGTTGAGCACCAGCCTGCAAATCAAAGGGTCGCTGGTTCAATTCCCAGTCAGGGCACATGCCTGGGCTGTGGGCCAGGGCCCCTGTGGGGGGCACGCAAGAGGCAACCACACATTGATGTTTCTCTCCTTTTCTTTCTCTCTTCCTTCTCCTCTCTAAAAAATAAAAAAATAAAAAAATTTAAAATAAAATAAACTGATTTGATATACTGATTTGATTCTAAATAAATTTTTAGAATCAAAATCATAGCTATGGAGATCATTTGGAGGGTATGGGGGGCGGGGAGAATGGGGGAAAGGTGCAGGGATTAAGAAGCATAATTGGTAGGTACAAAATAGATGGGGGAGGTTGTTGTTAAGAATATTATAGGAAATGGAGAAGACAACTTATATGCACAATCCATTGACACGGACTAAGGGGAGGGAATGATGAAGGGCAGGGGCGTACCAGGTGAAGGGGGGCAAAGAGGGAGAAACTGGGACAACTGTAATAGCATAATCAATAAACTATGTATTTTTTTAAAAAGATAGTAACATATCTCACATAGCACAATGCCTGGGACAGCGTGCTCAATACATTGAAACTCCAAAAAAAAAACAAAAACCTTTTGAATGCAAAGGTTTTCTAACACACAGGGATGGTCATCTAAATCCCCACGCTCTCCCTGATAATAGAGGCAGACTCACGTATGTGTGAACCTCTTGTTCCTGCACCCATCATTCCATGGGAGCAATTGGCCTCTCCACAGGGGGCTGATGTGGCTTCTCAGGCCCCAAAGGGCCAGCCCAGGCTGTTTAGGCTGCTGGCTGGTAGGGCCGGAACTGTTCTCTTCACATTTTTGCCAGGGAATCTTTGGGCTAGAATCCTGTAAGGGGGAGGCCGGCTAAGAGGATACATGCACACGCCGCCTAGCTGGACACTGCCACGTTCCCCTTCGCAAAGGACGTACCCCCTGCATTCCCGGTAGCATATGACAGCGCCTGCTAGTCCAAGGCTTCACCAGCAGACGGTGGCCAAACTTGGCATCTCAGGGTTTATATTGTATCATCTCATGAGCAAAGTTGAGCACCCTGCGACCTGCTCAAAAGGCCAAGCGCACTTTTGTGCATCTTTCTCCTATTAGGGATATTCACTGCTGCAGAACAAGTGACAAACACATTTTCCCAGCTGGTAATGTATTTACTTTGCTAATGGTCTCCTTTTTTCCTGTCAACAGAGGATTTTGTTCTTAATTTGTACGTAGTCCGATTTTTATCTTTTACTAGTGTATCTGGATTTTGAATGAGGGGCGTTTCTCACTCCTAGGAATTCCCTTATTTTACACTTTCTTCTGGTTCTCAGTTGGTTTCATTCCCCCAGTGACTCCAGCGACACTTACTGAAAGGCCCACCCTGCCCGTGTTCATTGCCAATGCCACTGGTACGGCACACTGAATTTCTATATGCAGTTGTTTCGTTGGTCTGTGTATTCATGAGTTAGTTCTACCCCCAATCCAAACCGTTCTTTATTTTCAGGGTTTTCCTCGTTATTTTGGTTTGTTTTTCAAAATGATCTTTATAATTTTTATTTATAATAAAATAATAATTTCATTTATAATTTTTATTATAAGGATCATTTTCAAGTACGAGCCAAAATAATGAAGGGCCCCGTTAAGGGAACTGGCAGGCACCAGAACCACACACACACACACACACACACACACACACACACTTTCCCTTATAATTCTATGTTAGAAAAGATCCACGATGTTTGTGTGGTTATCGCTTGATGGTGCCGTGATGGGTGGGTAGCATCATCTTGCTATTGGCACAAACTGTGATGAGAAGAGACACCAATCGCCACAAAACTGCCTCTTCCTCTTGAACCTCATCCCTGCGCCACCTGGAGACCTTGTCACCCCTCTGGGCCATGGCATCTCTTTGTGAGAGAGTACCATAAGGCGGGCTGGGGTGGTGACCTCTGTNCACACACACACACACTTTCCCTTATAATTCTATGTTGGAAAAGATCCAAGATGTTTGTGTGGTTATCGCTTGATAGTGCCGTGATGGGTGGGTAGCATCATCTTGCTATTGGCACAAACTGTGATGAGAAGAGACACCAATCGCCACAAAACTGCCTCTTCCTCTTGAACCTCATCCCTGCGCCACCTGGAGACCTTGTCACCCCTCTGGGCCATGGCATCTCTTTGTGAGAGAGTACCATAAGGCGGGCTGGGGTGGTGACCTCTGTCAGCAGTCAGGTTCATGAGAGTCAAGGGGACACCAAGGGCCAGTCTCACTAAGCTCCTACTCCAGCACTAAGCTCCTTTGGCCCAGCACTGTCCAACAGAACTATTGATTGATTGATTGATTGATTTAGAGGGGGAGGGAGAAAGGGAAACATCAATCAGTTGCCTCTCGTATGTACCCTGACTGGGGGACGAACCCACAACCCAGGCCTGTGCCCTGACCCACAGTCAGTCTGGTGATGTTCGCTCTGCAGGACAATGCCCAACCCACTGAGCCACACCCGTGGACATATGTTATATCTGTGTTGTGCAATAAAACAGCCACTAGCATATGGGGCTCTTACGTACTTGAAATGTGGCTGGTATGCCTCAGAAACCGAGGTTTTTATTTTAACTAATTTAAATAGTCACATGAGGCCACATAAGGTTACTACATGGAATAGCACATCTTTGACTAATTCCCAACCCAGCCATTCCCCTTCCTAGAACTGGGAGAGCAGGCTGAGGAGAGGGCTGGGCAGGAAGCTGAGAGAGGGCAGACGGGCCAGCTCAGCAGGAGGGGGCCAGCCTGAGGCAGCCCCCGCCCCACCCGGGGGGCCATCACAGTGGCCGCCAGCCCAGCATCACAATACCACAGGCAGGAGGTGAGCAATGGCCTGGCAGGCAGTTTCCTCCAGGGGCAGGTCTCTTTGTCTGCAGACCTACTTATGGCAACCCAGGTGGTAGAGGGCCAGTTCCTGGGGAATGAAAAAGCACCCAGCAGCTGAGCTGCCTCAAGCTGGAGACCCACAGGAGGAAGCAGGGAAGGCATGGGGATGGCCCACTGTCCCCAGGGCCCAGGGGCTGTAGGGCACCCTGGGGCCTGACCGCCAGGAGGCAGAATACTCTGGGAGCACTGAGCAGCTGCCCATCATCTTCCTGGCAACTTGGTTCCTCTAAGTCTTCCACCTCCAGGACTACTTGTCAGCTGCCCACCTGCTCACCCTGCTGCCTGCTCCAGGCCGGAGAGCGCAGCAGAGAGCATGAGTGTGGCCCAGCCCCTGCCAATGAGAAACAGTGGGCAAGGACTGGGGCCTTTGCCCACCAGTGGCTAGGACACAGGCAAGGTCTCACCCGCACCTTGGAGATGAGCACCAGGGCCCTGCCTCCCAAAGCCTCGGTGCCACAGCCAGCCTCCTGCTCGTGGCGGGCCCAGAGCCGCATGCCCCAAACAGGCTTCATGACGAGTCAACGATGCAGGACAGAGGGAGAGACAGGTGTCCCACAGAACATGTGGTGGGCGAGGGGGCAGCGCTACGCCAAGGCTGCAGTCCTGAGTCTCTGTCAGTGGAGTCCATGTGTCCACTGCTCCATGCCTGGCTCTGGGTTCCAGTGAAATAAACTGTCTCTGAACCTTACCGGCACCAAGAGAAAAGTTGTTCCCATTTTCTAGGGCAGAGAAACTGAGCCCAGCAGTGCTCCGTGTGTTTCCAACAAGGGTGGTGCAACAATCACTTCCTCCTGGGGGCTTTTAAAAATGAGCTAAGGATGGATGGATCTCCAAGGAAGCAGCCGTGGCTCCACCTGGTCAGAGCGCAGGAACTGCCCACCCTGGTGGCTCTCATGCCTGACTTCCCATGAACGACACCTAGGAAGCAGGAACCCGTCCGAAATGCAGATCGCCAGGCCCCCTACAGGAGGGGAGGCAGCTCTGCCCCCATTTGGGCATGCTTTATGCCGACCCCATGCTGGGGGCTCCTCTGGCTCCCAGGGGTGGGGCAAACAGGACAACCCCCAGAGGGAAGGGCTCCCTGAGGCCGTCGACCTGCTGGTGGGAACTAGGCTGTGGCCCTGATGCTATGACAGGATGAAGCTAGGAATCCTCCCCACCCCACGCCGTGATTCTGCTACCAATGCTGGGCTTTTCCTAGAATGTGAGCATGCGAGGAGGTTCTGGCAAGAATCTGGAATGCCCTGGGCATCTAAAGCCAAGGGCACATGAGAGCCTCATCAGCCGAGAGGAAAGCCCCCCAGTGCAGACCCCAAAGTCTCTTGCGAGGCTGCACCAAGGGAAGCGCCATCAAGAAGCAGAGGGAAGGGCACCGCCACCTTTGGGACTTCCACATCCCCTAGGGACTCTGAAACGCCGATTCCTGAACCCCCGGTCCCAGATCTTTAAGTTCCTGGGTCTGGACTGGAGTCCAAGAAGGTGAATTTTTAATAATTCAGGGTAAGGACTGCAGTTGTCTCTGCCCCATGTGGGGAGAATACCAGCTTCCATCTCTGAGGGACCTCCCCTGGAGCAAGGCAGCAGGCCTGTGGGGGGGAGGGAGAGCAGGCAGCTCAGAGCCCCGGGGAGCTAGAGGGTCCCCGGAGCCTGTCCACAGGGGCCCGTGATGGAATCTCAAAGATAAAATATGAAGCTTCTCCAGGCTACTCCTTCCCAGATGTGCTCAGAAGGTAAGAGGGACAAGCATGGTGTAGTTTCTCACTAATGTTCTTCTAGTGATTAGAATCCATTCCACACAGTAAACAATTTAAAAACACATATTTTCCCTCTGGGAATTCATAAAACCAAATTTTGAATGACAAAAAAAAGCAGCCCACAAATAAGCAGTTCTCTTGAAATGGGGCCCAGGCAGGAAAGGCCTGCGCTGCCAGCCAAGGAGGGCGCTCACCTGCCCCCCCACGCCTGCCCCCCACAAGCACACCCTCCTGCAGACCCTCACACAGTGGTGCATTTGACCCGAGTTCCAGCCGAACCGGTTGCAGTGCCTGCTGACAGCTGCCCTGCGACAGTCCCACTTTGAATGGGTGCAGCTGGGGGACAGGAGTATGACGACACACAGAGGCAATCCACCAGGAGGAGTCCACCGCAGACGTCAACCATCGCTTTATTAAGGCTCGCCGGCCAGGTCTGAGTCACTCGCTGTGCAGACCCCCGCCACGGCCCACCAGGGCGACACTGAAGGCAGACGCTCTCTCTCAGACCCGGAGCGGCAGTCTACTGGGCTCCACACACACACACACCCTGCCAACTGGGGGTGCGGGGTTATTCGGGTAACTTGGGGGCCCTCAGCAGGGTGGGGCTGGCTCTAGCAGGCCCTGGGCTCTGGCAGGGCTGGGGTGGGGTGGCAGCGAGGTACAGGAGGGCAGGGATATCTCGCCCATCCCGCCTGGCCCAAACTATGGCTTTGTGATCCCCGCTGTGCTGCACTGTGGGAGGCCATAAAGGCAAAGCCCTTGGGAAAGAAGAGGCCCCCTCTGTGCCTGGGACCTGGCCAGACCTCAGGGAGCTAGGAGCCCCATTTCTAGTCCTCCCAACAACAGGTCTCCTCAGATCCAGGCCAGCCCCTCAGAGGTGCACCCGCAACACGTCCTGGCTGGTGAAGGGCTGCTGGCAGGCTGCGCACGCCCTGGGCAGGCAGTGCTGCTTCTCACCCAGGCAGGGCCGGCAGAGGAGGTGGCCACAGGGAAGCTGGTACACGGGCTCCTTTCGGAAGTAGGAAGAAAAGACTCTTTTGCAGGAAGCACACTCAGGGCCCAGGACGCTCCCAGGCTGCTCTGGAAAATCAGGGAGGAAAGCAAAGAGGCCAGAGTTAGGGAAAGCTGCCCCTGTCCAGGCTCCATCCTGGAGGCAGGGCTCACACCTGGAGTGGGACAGAAGCTGCCCCACCCTCTACCCTGCCTCAGCTGGGCTGCATCCCTCCCTAGGCCACCTCTGGCTGAGCTGGGAGCAGAGGTACCAGGGAGCCTGGAAACCTGAAAGGTTTCCTCTCCATCATCAAATCTCAGTGCTCCCATGAATGCTCAAAACAGCTGGTTTCTGAAGGCAGATGGAGAACACTGGGCCCTCCCTCCCAGTGTCTCAATAAGAGGTATTTTCCTCTGGGACAGGTTCCCAAGCCCAGAGAAAGGCACAGGCTCACCCTGGTGACCCTAATAAATTATAAGAAAGGTACAATGTGGCAAAGGAAGAGCAGAAAATGGCCTGGCGTATCAGGGTGGCGGGCGGGCCAAGGATACAGGGCTGAGGCCTGGCGAGCAGACCTGCAGCAGAGCCTGGGCCTGCTGCTTCTCCTTAGCCCAGCAGCTCCCCTCCCCAGCAGGTCCCCTCCCCAGCTGTCAATCCCCTTCCTGGGCCGCCAGCTCGCTCACCGCCCACACTTCCCAAAAGGCCTTCTGAATGAGGGCCACGGTGGGCAGGTCTGACCCCCTTCCAAGCTGCACCTGCTCTTCCTTCTCTGGTGGCCCTTGCCTAATGAGGCTGCTTTTCCTCTTCCAATCTGCACCCCTCTGGAGAGGGCAAGGACGGCTTCCTGGGGAAGAGCTGTAAGAATGAAACGGGGCCAGCCATGCAAAGAGTGAAAGGGACGGCAAGTACAAAGAATGGCTGGTCCATTAAAGAAATAAGACACAAAGGTGTGACGTGTGACGGTGGGGCTCCAGATGAGATGGCAGAGGAGGGAGGGCAGGGCCGGAGCTGCAGGACCTCACAGGCAACAGGAGTTTTGATTTTTTTTCCAAGTGCAATGGGATGTGATGGGGGAATTCTAGGAAGTGGAGGCCCACGACCTCGCTTACAATGTAAGGTCTCTGGCTCCTGTGAGGACGAGGGGCATGGGAAGGGAAGGGTAGCTGTTAGGGAGCAGCAGGGGTCTGGGGAGCGCAGGAGGAAGGGCAGTGGAGCGAGGACCTCTCCGAGGCCTATGCTGGCAGAGTAGGAACAAGATTCGATGACGAACAGAATGTTAATGTGAAGACACTGAAGGGAAACCAAGGATGACCTGCCGTCAAGAGGCCCAACCGACAGGGGAAGATGCCGCTCTTTACCCTCAGTGGTGTGATGGGGGGGTAGGCAGGGGGCGGGGCCTCTACACTGGTTCTGAGTTGGACAGTTAACTCAGGATACCCATGAGTTTTCCACCGGGTGCCCAGCAGCTGCCAGGGAGGTCAGGGTCTGAGTTCTGAGAAGTGGGGGCTACAGGTGGACATGGGTAGTCACTGGCCAAGTGGACACTCACTTGGGTGACAAAGAGGACAGAGAGAAGAGGGTCTAGGACCATAGTATGAAAGAGAAGAAAGAGTCGGCAAAGGAAACTGCTGAGGGACCACTGAAAATGGGGAGAAAAAGGGCGTGACACCTGGAAGGCTGAGAGAGAAGGTGTTTCAGGAAGGATGGGCTGCTCAGGCACCTCTGAGCCACCACGACCACTGTATCCACGGTCATGGAAATCGCTGGTCACTTGGACAGTTCTTGGGAATGGCCAGGATGGAAACAATCAGAGACAAAGAGGGGATGGAGAAGAAGAGATGGCCTGTGCCCCAGACCAGAGGAGGGCCCGGCTCCGGAGAAGCCGGAGAAGCCGGAGAAGCAGCAAATGCCTCATTGTCAGCTCCGCCAGGCTTCATCCTGGTGAGGACGCCCCAGCTCCCCAGTCAGGTCCTCTCCCTTTGCATCCTAGTCGACTCCATCATCCAGTGTGGTCCCCAAGTTCCTTTTAGGAAAAAACCGGCTCAGCTAACTACCACTGTTCTTTTCTAAGCCTCAGAAAATGTTAACAGGAAGAGATGAAGATGCCATACTCAACCCAAACTTCATACTTACATAAAGGGCCCCAGATGTCAGATGGGAGATAGACTAGATAAGAAAAACTACAGAGGAAAAACAAAAGTCTTCAGGATGGAACAATTAACATGAGATCTTATAAAACACACACACAGCAGGGGAGCCAAGCCCTAAGCCCCAGAATGACTAGGTAAAGCCTTTCCTCTGAAGTCAGACTTCACAAGCAGTGCTTCAGCTCCCCCTGAAAAAGGAAAGAGACCGGTTCTCCCCCAGGCCTGGGTGCTGGAGCCAAGGAGCTGAGCGTGCAGGTCCGGAGAGCCCCAGAGGATAGCCCAGCGTCCCACTCAAGGGCTCTGAAGAGGTGGGCGGGACCCACTCTACCTGACCCCGAGGCTGCCCGCCAGGAAGTGCTGGTCTCCCTTGGGCCCTCGTGCTGGAGCTGTCCCCTGGTCAGTCGCGCTGTGAAGGAGGGCAAGGAGCCAAGGGTTGATGTCAAGGCAATTTCCAAGCTTTGTGACAGCTTCTGTTCATGGGACACTGGACCTGTCAAGAGATGCACGGACAATATCCAGAGAGAAGTTTGACAAAAGACCACAAAGGCCACAGAGGAATGCAAAACCGGCACTTCCAACTTTAAATCATCACAAATGTAAAGAAAGTCCTCCTCTATGTCTACTAGTGTGGACTGCGATGACAGAATACCAGAGTTAAAGGCTGGGGACCCTGGCAGTTGCTACCCATCCCACACGGCTTTCTGGGCTCTGAGCTCTCTCCTCCTCCTCCTGGGAACCTGGGAACTCCTGGGCACGTAGGGGCCACCTTGTGGCTCACCTGCAGAACTGCACCCTGCTTTCTAAAGGCCTCCCTGCAGGCCAAGGAAATGACTTCGAAGGCAAACATCCAGCCCTGCACCCAGCTCCCTGCCCCCATTCCCTCCCTAGCAGCCTTAGATCCCTCTTTCCATCTCCTCCTTTCTGGAGAGATCCCACCACTGGACAGGGCCAATGGTCTGCACTCTCTAGGAGTTTGTGTTCTCTCCTGTTGGGTAAAGCAAAGCAGTTATTACTGAGTGGAAAAAGCACTCTGCCCACTTCACTTTGGAGGGTCCACAGAGCGCCAAACAATGTGCTCAGGCTGAAGGCAATGGTGGAGGGAGACAGCTGCCCAGGGAGGGACCCAGAGACCTGCCTGGTTCACAAAAATGCCTACGGTGGTAAGTGGGATATTTTCCTACAGTCTACAGGACACAGGACATCAGCTTGGACCCTTGAAGGACCACTGGGTCACCATGCTCCTGTGTCACCAACATATCTATCAAGGCCAACACCAAGGAAAACCTCTCCAGACATCCAGGTCTAAGTACCTTTCTCCTGGTCTCGCCCATCTTATCTCAAATGCTTGCAGGAGTCTCTGGGGGTCTTGTTAACTATAATTTACACCCAAAACCAGAGAAGGCACAGATGTAACCCTTTTTTTAAAAAATGTATTTATTTTTAGCCCTGGCTGGTGTGGCTCAGTGGCTGAGTGCTGGCCTGCAAACCAAAGGGTCACCAGTTCAATTCCCAGGATTCCCAGTTGGGGCACATACCTGGGTTGCTGGCTGGGTCCCCAGAGGGGGGGCACAGGAAAGGCAACCACACATTGATGTTTCTCTCCCTCTTTTTCCCTCCCTTCCCCTCTCTAAAAATAAATAAATAAATAAAGTCTTTTAAAAATTTTAGCTTTAGTTACGGTTAATAGGCTGAGTGACTAATGCATGTAGAAAGCTGTGGTTCCAGGGCCTGGAATGCCTCACCAGACCTACCCCGACTCCAGGAGGCTGGCAAGCAATCCAACCTTTGTGCTCCAGGAGGACTGCAAGTGATTGAGATGGTCTCCGAGACACTGTTCTCCGGGGAGAGAACCACCGCTGGTCAGCAGGTGAAGGGATGCTAGAAGAATCGCCGGACTGCAACTTTTATCTGATTAGCCTTTTCCCCTGAATTCCAAACCCCTTACCTACTTTTTCCCTGAATTCCAAACTCCTTACTATCCCTCTTCATCACCGTTACAAAAAAAGGCTGGCTTGAGACATGTGAAGACGAGTCGTTAGGGTTTAGGGCGTACAACCTGCTGTCTACTCAGATCACTGACCATCTGAATAAAGCACCGTAACGATTCAATCCTTGTCACTACTTACTGGTTCTGGCAGTAATGGGCAGCACAAACACTGACTTTTCCAGTTTCAAAGAGCTAGCTCCAAAAGCACCTGGTACTGACAATCACAGGGAGTAATACCGAATATATAAAGGGTAATTGATGCTAAGACTGTTAAATTGTTTCAGAGTCTAGAAAACGGTACTTTCTAATTTGTCTTATCAAGCACATAAATCACCCATACCAAACCTGACCATATGTGGTGGGTGCACACACACACTCCAGTTTAATCCCACTCACGAGTGCAGAAGTCCTACACAAAACACCAGGAAAAAGAATCATGAAGCCCATTACGAGAAGCATGACCAAATGGAGTTTACTTTGGGAATGTCATAATGGTTCAATATTAAGAAGTCCATTAATGAACTTCCTCACATTAAAAGACCCAAGGAAGAAAGAAAAGAAAAGAAGACCCAAGGATGAAAAATCATTCATTTCTGTTGACACTGGAAAGGAATTAGACAAAATTCAACCTCCAATCTTAGATAAACAGTCAATAAAACAGGAAGAAATGGTGTATCTGAAACAGGTCCCGATGAACCCCACCTCCTGATACTTGTGCCCCTGAGTGCCCCTCCCCTTGAGAGTGGGCTGGACTTCAGTGATTTGCTTCCCACAGAGCAGAGCAAGAGGGATGGGATGCCACGTCCACGATTAGAGTACACAGGGCCGACTTCCACCTTCTCTGCCCACTCTTGTGCACACAGCTTACCATGTCGTGTGCTGCCTTTGAGAGGCCCACATGGCAAGGACATGGCAAGGACCTGAGTCCAGACTCCAGCTACCAACCAACAAGAAGGGAAGCCTTCAGTTCAACAATTCAGCAAGAAACTCAATCTTGCAACAACTACGTGAGTTTGGAAGTGAATCCTTCCCCAATCAAGCCTTGAGATGACCACAGCCCCTCGGAAGGACCTGAAGCAGAGGATCCATCCAAGCAACTTCACTCCTGACTAGAGAAGCTATGAGGTAATGAATGTGTGGTGCTTTAAGCCAGTAAATTTGGGGGTGACTTAAGCCGGCAAAGCATAAAACAAAGGGCAACAGCCAGGCATGGACACAGGGCAGTGGGTTACCTGCTGAGCAGTCCATGTGTGTCAGACCGAGCTCACTGGCAGCTTTCAGTTTCTTAGGGGTGTGCTCAGAGGTAGTGGGTGAGACCGGGAGGGTCGTAGAAAAACAGGACGCATTTACACCAACGCTGCTGTCAGGGGCGTGGTCAGCCTGCTCCATCTTCCTTTTCCGGGATGGCAGAGCAATGGAAGAAGGGGTCACTGCCAACGCAGTCTGTGCTCTCCCAAGCAGGTGGCAGCCAGGGATGGAGTGCTGCAGCAGGAAATGGTCGATCCGGGCCTTCAGGGAGGGGTGAGGCAGGGGCTGGGAGTGTGGAGTAAAGGCTACCCCTGTGAAGGGGTCACTGGGCACTCGGCCCCACGTGGCTTCACTGCGGTTACACTTCTCCAGTGTGCTCTGGTCGATGACCTTGCCGGAGGGCAGCAGCATGGGGCAAGGCATGATCTCCAGGGTGATGGGATCCAGGAACTCCTCAGGCACATCTGGAATTACCTCAGCCAGCTCCTGCAGGCTGGAGGTAGCCTGCTGGCCCCCAGGCTGGGTCCCAGGGTCACAGTCACTCTCCATGGGCAAGGTCGGAGCCTGCAGAGCCAAGTCCTGAGGGAGGCTCTCTGAGGCAACCAGCAAGACACTGTCTATCACCTCCTGAGAGCAGGTTTTGGCTGGCTGACCCCACACTTCCAACCGCTTGATGCAAGGGATACCGCTGCCTGTCACATGGGTGATGCAGATCTTGAGATGGGCCACGTGGTTAAGGGAAAGAGTCCCTTTGTTCCAGAGCTCCTGGGCCACAACAGCAGGAGAGGGGAGTGTAGCTTCCACAGAGGCAAAAGGTGGCCTGGCCTTGAAGCCCCTGTGGCTAAACACCACTTGGCTCTGGTTTTTCAGCAAGACTTTGCCCACCAAGGTGAATGCCTCCTTGTCAGGGACGGAAGGCTCGGCTGGCCCCAGGGTCCAGCACGCTGGGGTGTTCCAAGACGCTCTGCTAGATAAGGCAGACGTGTACACTTCTAGGCCAGTGACATTCTGGCCTCCCCGAGCTGTGAGGTCCATGTTAACCCTACAGATTTCCACACTGAAGGGAAAGGAAACCGTCACGTGGACTGGTGGCTTAATGAAATACTCTGTCCTAAAACCACGGCTTCGCTTCGTGAGATCTTCAGAGATGAGATTCTCTATTTCGTAGCCATCAGCCGATATCTAGATTGGATGACAAATGTAAGACAAATTGATGCTATGACATCCAAATGAAGACAACTACTTTTCCAGAATTTGCCCCTTCTAAGACAATTCTTTAAAGAAAACCTGAAATTCCTCATTTCAAGTTTCCTCCAGTGCCTCAAATTCTCCTGTTGGTTGTTGTTTTGCAGGCACCTGAGATCAGGTCAGAGGGCAACGGTGGCCCCGAGTACTGTCCATTCTTTAAAAATATGAGCAACGAAACTCTGCCCAACACGTCTCTGTGACAAGGGGGCAGATATGCTGGTGTTTTTTGTTATTTCGGAAGATGAAGACATGCATATTTAGGGAAGAATAAAGATGTTCATTTAAGTTCTCAACTTTGTATGTGGACTAAGCATCATAACAAGTCCCCTAGGAAGGCGTAACAAGCTTCTTGTCAACCTATGAATGGTGAAACTTGGTTTTTAAAAAAATGTGGGGAGAGGAACAAGGATCACAAAAAAAAATGACAGGTTATTTAAAAGTGAATGTGCCAGAAGATGGAATTGTAAATAACTTCTTTCCCTTTAATATTTTGAACACTTGTTAAAACCAATAGAAATTTTAAGGTATCTTTGAAGGAGTCAGCTTAACAATCTGGGCACCTGAAACAGTATGCTGCGTGCAGAAGCTCCAAACGAGGGGAGGGGTCCAACTCCCCTCAGAGCTTTCTGACTCCCCGCTGAGCTGTAGAGAGATACCCTCCTTGCACAAAAGGGGAGGCAGCTCAATTCACATAAAGAAGGAATACAAACTACAAATACAAGCCATTACCCCAACATTAGAAATGACAAGAACGAGGGGCAGAAAGAGTATTTCTACCTTCACTATGACTTTGAGTGAAACTCAAACTTCTTCTCAGAGGGAAAAGCACACTGAAGACGACCTTCCACAGAACGAGCCACAGCCCACCTTGAGGCGGAGCTGTCTGACCCTGGAGGTGCAGCCTGACCCACACCTGTCTAAATAGCGCCTGGCGGGATCTAAAGCAACGAGGGTGAAAGCACACTGAACCTGACTTAAGTTCGCTACACAAGGCAGGAAGTGGGGAAAACCATGAAATATAGCTATAGTGCACTCATTTATGTGTGCTTATGTGTGCGTGCTTGTTTTGTTTACCTTGTTGCAGTAAA
Source organism: Sturnira hondurensis (assembly GCF_014824575.4). Classification (NCBI taxonomy): domain Eukaryota; kingdom Metazoa; phylum Chordata; class Mammalia; order Chiroptera; family Phyllostomidae; genus Sturnira; species Sturnira hondurensis. The sequence continues at coordinate 7,834,910 of NW_028080032.1, read as the reverse complement.
TTCTTGGTCTGAACTGTGGGAGGCAAAGGTTTATTACCATCTTTGTGGCTGCAAGGGTAGCTTCCAAGCATCAGAAACAGCCTTAAATAAAAAATAAAACTTGGTATTAGACAAGTTAAAATTCCATTTTAGACTTTTAGGAGTTGATTCCTAAGAGAAGAGACTCAAAGAGGGTAATAACAAAAACTCTCAGCCCTGGCCAGTGTGGCTCAGGTGGTTGGAGTGTCATCCTGTAAACCAAAGGGTCTCAGGTTCGATTTCCAGTCAGGGCGCATGCCTAGGTTGTGGGTTCAGTCCCTGGTTGGGGCACACATGAGAGGCAACAGATCAACGTTTCTCTCTTAAATTAGGGTTTCTCTCCCTCTCTCTCCTTTTCCCACTCCTAAAATCAAAAGGCATGCCCTCAAGTGCAGATTTTAAAAAAAAAACTTTCACACACACACTCTCAGGGCCTATACTCACTCTCCTTAGCTTACATGTACTGCTGGGAGAAAATCAGTCACTGCAAAATTGTGGGAGACTCCTGTTGCTGACTGGGCAGGACGGCAGCTGTTCTAAAGACCCAGTGGCAGCAAGGGGTCAGCTCTGTGGGGGGCTCCCCATGGGAAAGGGAGGCCCGACAATGGCTGAGCTCAGAGAAGGAACAGGCCTACCTACTCAGAGGGTTCAGAACTGGAAGGATCATCACAGAAAATAATCATGGTGGTACTAAGCATCTTTGTTATTTAATACTTGTCATGCAACTACATTTTCTTATTAAAACAAAAACAAGGAAAGTCAAAAACATTATTGAGAAATAGAAAACCTTAGGGTTGGGAAGCACCTTAAAAGAGTCAGATGTCTTAAAAGACATCTGATCCAAAGAGTCATTTTAATGACGACTGTCCAGGGCGGAGAGGAGCAGGTGAAGACGGTCGAAAGGTACAAACTTGCAGTCACAACGGAACTAAGTTCTAAAGATAAAATGTGCAGGATGGTGACTACAGTTAGGGACACTGGACTATACGTTGGAAAACTGCTCAGAGAGTAGATCTTAAAAGCTCTCATCACCAAAAGAAACTGCACGAGGTGGTGGACATTACCAACCTGTCACAGTAATCACTTTGCAGTACACGAGTCTACACAAATGGAACCGTCATGTTGTACATATTCAACGTTTACAGTGTTACATGTCATTACAGCGCAATAGAGTTGGGAGAAAAATGACCAGCGTCTCATGGCCTCTGGCACTCCCCATGGAGACACAGGCCAGCCACCAGCAAGGCCCCTTGCACTGCAAGCCTGTCCAGTGGATCTGGACTCCTTCTGTTAGCCCGACAGGGACAGGGCCACTCTCTGAGGTCTGTGTTGTCACGATCCGTTGGTGCCACTGGCAGAGGCCGGGCACGCTGGGTGTCCTATAACACCTTGGTGAGCAGTTTCTGCACCGTGAAGATCTGCCACGGGGCCTTAAATATTTATGATCTCAGCCTAGTCCTGAACACCGTTTTATCCGTAAACACAAAGTAAATTTAACATGGTTTTAATATCTGCTAAATTCCCCAGGAAGGGAAGAAAGACTGTACTTTGTTCTGTTCAGATCTTTACCAAGAGGTACTTACCATCTCTGAAAACAGCATCACTGAGAGTAATGCCAATGCACTCGACAGTCTGCACCTGCCTATGTCCTCGGTGATTCTGCATGTTGGTAAAAGCTTCTGATTACTTTATACCTCCTAGTATGGTCACACCCAAACATTTACAGGTAAAAACTGTCTCCTGTATATTACATCTATTATGTCATCCGTGTGTGTGTGCACACGTGTTTACGTATACCTGAACAGTCAGGCTGCGGCAAGCCGGCTTTACAGCTGTCCACATGAGAGTAACCCAGTAATTAATAGACACACTACAAGAACAGACTCTGTGTTCTGCACACGCACGGCTGTAAACCCACTCTGGCCCCACGCAGTGTGTGTGCATGCACCGCTATGAGGCGCTCTCCCTCCCCCCCTCTGCCTTGATGGGCAGGACTCTGGTAAGAAAACAGAGATACAAACTTTGTTATAATATCAAAATGCTGAGAAGTGGTGAATATTAGTAAGATAAAGGACTGCTAGTGTGCAGTCACCTCTATCTCCACAGTCCACATCTTAGGCCTTTTTTCTCTCAGGGGAAATAGCAAACCCTGACAGAGGAAGCAACGCCAGTTCCTTGAAGTACCGATTTGATTTCCTAGTGGTAGGCACCGACTTTACCAACATTTACTTTCTTCCAATCTCCTTGCTATTTTCTTGGACATTTCACACCGTGGTCCTTTAATGCATTCTACATGTCATGAAATTAGTTTCTCTGAGAATCTAAATGCCAAGACCAAGCAAACCTGGCAGGGTCTTCTTGCAGACATGACAAAGAGCTTTCCTGTGAATATAATAAAGTCAGATGGGAAAGTCTCCAAGACTCGTCTGAGTATCCAACTGAACACTAAGTGAGATGGAGGGGCCCAGCTGTGACTGCCCTCAGGACAGCTGCCCTCTGCCTTTGACCCCTGGCTCAGACACCTACCTCTGTGGCTGGACCTGAGAGATGGCTGGGATGAGAGGGGCAAGGGCGAACAGAGGGCTTTCAAACTTTTGTTATTTCTTAACTTGTAAAAAATTCCACCTCAGATACCTGAAAGAATCTTGACTGCCCCACTAATCAATGTGATCATTTAAAAGGTATTATCCACACTGTGTCTGAGCAAGCACGGGGCTCGCTCTCCTACCGAGTCGACAGACAAGGGCCCTCTAGTAGTTAAAACACAAAAACAAAAACAAACAAAAAAAACACTGGCCAGGGGGGGCACATATGTAAAATGACTCGGGAGACTACCATGGATTTCATTCTATCTAAATCTTACCAACTGGTCGGCCCTAAAGTGGGTACTAATATCCTCATTCTGCAGACGAAGAAACAGGCTCCAAGAGAGCTTAGGCTGGGAATCACATTCCAAACCTTCCCAACCACCTGGTTACTGTCTACTTGGTCACCATTTACCTTGAAGGATTTACCAGGAACTCATACAAATACCTCACAACTTCTTTTTCTCCCTGCTACTTACTTAGGTCAAGGTTCGGTATCATGCATTTCTTAGAAATCAGTTCTTCCAAACTTAAAATGAACATGGCTATGCTCTACTAAGCAGAAATTTGGAAACCCTGACCGCCCTTCCCAGTATGTACAGGGTCAAACATCACATCGTTTTTTGAGGAACATCTGCAGGGAAGCTAGCCTTCTGGCATTCGCACTTCATCACAGGTTAATTCCATCAGTCAGCTATTAAAGCACACAGACCCTCACCTGACAGAATCAGCCTACTTGTTCTTCACAGCACTTACCAAAATCAAAGTTGGGCGAATTGAAGGAGAGTGTTCAGTCCATCCACGCTAATTCTTTTTAGTGCCCGCCCATGTGGCACCTCGTGCCTCCTTGCCCGGCATCCCTGGTGGCCTCTGTGTTCATATCCTACACCACCAGGTGCCAAACTTCTTAGCAGTATGGATCCTCAGCTGTAGCTAAAAAAAAAAAAAAAAAGTAACACTGATAAAATTCAGTGGCCATTCTCAGATTTACAGGACACCAGGGCGACCCCCCAGCTGAGCAGCACAATTTTAGTCTCTAAAGCGAGTTACTCCACAGAGCTGCGCCTCAGAGCACAGCACTGAACCCCACGCATGCTCACTCCCACCACCACCCTCACGCATGGTGGGGGAGGGGGTGTGCAGGGTGGAGGGGAATGAAGGGGGGGAATAGAAAAACTGTAATGGTATAATCAATAAAATGTATTTTAAAAAATGTTTGCTTCTCATTTCAGTGTTAAGAGCAAAATTTGTAAGGCATAAATAAAAACCAACACCAATTCTTCTTCCTTTTTACCAAGAAGCAGCATCTGAAGTGTCTTTTAACAGCATTTTATTTTTTTTAAAATATATTTTATTGATTATACCATTACAGTTGTTCTATTCCCTCTTCATTCCCCTCCACCCTGCACACCCCATCCCCACCACTCCCCTCCCTTTCATTTATGTCCACGTGTCACAAGTTCTTTAGATTCTATATTTTCCATAGTATTCTTGCCCTCCCCCTATCTATTTTCTACCTACGGACTATGCTACTTATTCTCTACCTCCTCCCCCCTTCTCCTCCTCCCACTCCCCTGTTGCTAACCCTCCATGTGATCTCCATTTCTTTTGTTCCACTCCTGATCTAGCTGTCCTCTTGGTTTGCTTTTGTTTTAGGTGTGGTTGTTAATAACCGTGAGTTTGCTGTCCTTTCACTGTTCATATTTTTCATCTTCTTTTTCTTAGATAAGTCCCTTTAACATTTTATATAATAAGGGCTTGGTGATGATGAACTCCTTGAACTTGATCTTATCTGAGAAGCACTTTATCTGTCCTTCCATTCTAAATGAAAGCTTAGCTGGATAAAGCAATCTTGGCTGTAGGTCTTTGGATTTCATGACTTGGAATACTTCTTTCCAGCCCCTTCTTGCCTGGAAGGTCTCTTGAGAAATCTGCTGACAGTTTGATGGGCACTCCTTTGTAGGAGACTGTCCCCTTATCTCTTGCTGCCTCTAGGATTCTCTCCTTCATTAATCTTGGCTAATGTAATTATGATGTGCCTTGGTGTGTTCCTTCTTGGGTCCATCTTCTTTGGGACTCTCTGAGCTTCCTGGATTTCCTGGAAGTCTATTTCCTTTGCCAGATTGGGGGAGTTCTCCTTTATTTTTTGTTCACATACGTTTTCCACTTGTTGGTTTTCCTCTTCCCCGTCTGGTACCCCTATAATTCGGATGTTGGAGCGTTTAAAGATGTCCTGTAGGTTCCTAAGCCTCTCCTTGTTTTTTCTTTTTCTTTTTCTTTTATATTTAGAGGGGAAAGGAAGGAGAGAAGGAGAGAAATATCAATGTATGGTTGCCTTTCGTGTGTCCCCAGCCGGGAACTGGCCTGCAGCCCAGGCACATGCCCCAACTGGGAATCAAACAGCGATCCTTTTGCTCGCAGGCCCACGCTCAATCTACCGAGTCACACCAGCCAGGGCTCTCCACGGTTTTTGAATTCTTGTTTCTTCATTCTTTTCTGTTTGGTCATTTTTTTTCTTCCTTCTGGTCCACTCCATTGATTTGAGTCCCAGTTTCCTTCCCATCACTATAGGTTTCCTGTGCATTTCCCTTCATTTCAATTAGTTTAGCCTTCATTTGTTCCTCTAATTTGTGACTAAAACCAACCAGTTCTGTGAGCATCCTGATCACCAGTGTTTTGAACTGTGCATCTGAGAGGTTCGCTATTTCTTTTTTGCTTATCGGCTCTGGGGCTCTGAGTTCTTCTGCTTGAGCCATAATGTTTTGGTCTGTTCGTGCCTGTTATGTATGAGGGGCGAAGCCTTAGGTGTTCACCAGGGCAAGGCAATCCAGGTGGCTGGGTTGTGACGCTGTATGTGGGGGCAGGGTCAGAGAGGGTGAAAGGGCACTTGTTCAGCGCTCTCTCGGATTGTGGTCCCCTCTGCTGCTTCCCACAAGCAAAGTGGGCCCTTCTGGGCCCTTCCGGGTGGGTGGGCTTGTGTATGTTCTAGGACCCTGTGGGTCTCTCCAATGAATACTCCTATAAGGCTGGGAGCCTCTTCCGGCACCTCAACCTCTGAAAGTCTTTCCAATTGGGCTTTCAGGCTCTAATTGGAAAGAGATTACAGCCTGTCACTGGGGCCCTAGCCTGAGTGGTCTGTCTCACTGCTCGCTCCTTTGCCTGGTTTATCTGCGTGCGAATGTGTGACCACGGTCAGCTAGCCGCCTTGCGCCCTCACTGGGTCCGCCGGTTGCCACTCCAAACCTGGGATCCGCCAGCCAAAGTTTGTGCATTTTCCTGCTCAACCCTGCTCCACTGCTGACTCCGCCCCTCTTACTGGTCTGGCTGAATGGTTTGTTGTTGTTGGACTTCCAAACAGTTCAATTTTCTGTGTTTTGGCTGCATTTTTGTTACTAAAACTTTGTTGTCTTTAAACTTGGTTGTGCGAGGAGGCACAGTGTTTCCACCTACGCCTCCATCTTGACCGTAAGTCCTGAAGTGTCTCTTATTCAAATCAGTATAGGGCTGTGTGTATCCACACAATGTACCGTTTTATGTATTTTTAATGTACCTTAATAACATAATACCATAGTTTATACTTTGCTTTTCTATCAAGCATTATTATTTTAAGTTTTCTAGGTTGAAATGCGTGTAACTAGTTCATTCATTTTAACTTCTTCATGGTCTGTTCTCAAGTCTTGAGGCATCACCAAGTTCCTTGTCATGTGATTATGGAATATAAAGTTTTCTAATGGAGCTTTCTGCAGATGGCATTCAGAGTGGATAAGGATGGCTTAAATCAATGTTTTTTCATTTGTGGTTTTGAAATCAAGTTATGGGTTGAAGAAAATGAAAGAGAATACAAAATATCAAACTGCACATAGCATCGTGTCCTGACACTTCTGTTTCCATTTCATACAAATACGTGAACAAATGTCTACACTAGATCCAATATAAAATGTAGTTCTTAAGTGGATCTTGATGAAAATATTTGAAAAGCACTGGCCAAAAGTAAACCCAGAAGTCAGGGAAGAATTCACAGGAGTACCATTTGAACGAGGACAACTAGGACACATGCCTGACCACATGGGCAATTTTGAAGAGTGACAGATTATTACGTACTAATGGCACAATGGACGATATATGTTTGAGTATAGGCACCAAGACCCAAGAAAGAACAGGAAGAAAAGGGGAAGGTTACTAGGAAGAGGGACAATAAGAGTCAAGGCAGAGATGGGACGAGGGGAAGAAGGTTCAGGAAATGCCAATACGTCACTTAACTGGAGGGGGAGGGGGAGGCAGGTGGAACCAGACTGAAGGACCTTGAAAGTTGTGGCGTGGGGCTTTAGGATACTGTATTGGGTGGGCTGAGGGAGTGATTTCCAAACCACAGATCAAGAATCAGGAACTCCAACTCTGACTGGTGTGGCTCAGTGGACTGAGTGCCGGCCTGGGAACCAAAGGGTTACCGGTTTGATTCCCAGTCAGGGCACATGCCTGGGTTGTGGGCTAGGTTAGGCTCCCACTAGGGTGCATGGGAGAGGCAACCACACACTGATGTTCCCCTCTCTCCCTCCCTTTCTCTCTCTCTAAAAATAAATAAAATATTTTTTTAAAAAAAACATACACTCCAATTACTGAGCCACAATCAGCATTAAAAAAAATTAAAAACAGAAAATGTCAGAGTGCAGCACACATGAGAACAAACAGTGCTGTGTGAAAGGTTTGTTTCAGATACACATGTAGGTATCTGAACCTTTCTTCCTCCCTTCCTTCCTGGGTTTTGATGTAAAAGGTCTCTCTTACTAAGGTTTATAGAAAAAAAAATGGAAAGCTACTGATCAGAGAGAAGTCGTAGAAGGCTTATAACCAGGAAAAGAAATGACACTAATAAAAAGTCTGCCATTAAGCTCCTAGATAACAGTAATTCTGAACCACTTTAGAAGCAATTCGCCCTTCAAGGGGTTTCCCTTTCCCCTAGCTGATGTGTTCCTACCATCTTTCTTCTGCACTACAGGAGGGGTTGTCTTGCAAACAGCTTCCTGAAGACATCAAATAAGTACCAAAGTACAAACTACTTGGAAATCAACTAGCAGTCTCAGTTTTTCCTGACATTTTCTTCCTTTAATTTTTTTAAGATGAGAAAGGAGAAAAATAGACTACGTATGACATATCACTGAGTATCTCACAAGGATTTCAAAGCTACCTTACAAAAAATCTTTTATACCTTACAAAAAATCTTTTATTTTTCAAAATTTTAATGAACTTTTTAAGATCATTGTAGGTTCATGTGCAGTCATAAGAAACAATAAATATTCTATGTGTACTTAACCAGTTCCCCTCAATGTTAACACCTTGCATAGCTATAGTATAACATCACAACTAGGAATGGACAAATTTCTTAAGTTTTACACATACTCATTTGTGTGCCTATGTATTAAGTTTTTTGTAATTTTATTCTATGCATAGATTTGTGTAATCGCTACCATAGTCAAGATACAACACAGTTCTCTCACAAGGATGTCTTGTACTGCACTTTAGAAGCCTTCTAACTTAGGGTCACTGGTTTGACTCCCAGTTGGGGTACATGACTGGGTTACAGGCCAGGTTCCCTGCTGCAGGGTGCATGAGAGGCAACCACATATTGATGCTTCTCTCCCTCTCTTTCTCCCTCCCTGCCCCTCTGTCTAAAAATAAATTTTAAAAGCTGGGGGGAAAAAAGAAGCCTTCTAATTTATAAGTCCAAATACTTTATTACCAAACTAGCCTCAAGGCTGTAAGTCCCTCAGCTGAAGATTCCAATTCATTCCACTACCCACACTGTAAGAAACAAACTTGAGTGACACATTTATCCTTGGTGTATCTGTAACTTAAATGACACGTATGACTATGTAAAAAAATGCAAAAGTATATATAAAAGGAACACAAAATAGAAGAATTGTGATCACACATTTGTTAAAAACCTGTATCAGGAATATGTACACGTGAAGAGTCTGGAAGGTAATGGTGGACAAGCAGAAATTTAAAATAGGCATTGTGTCAGAGTAGTGGGATAAGGAGTTTTTTCTTTTCATGTTTAAAGTGGATGTAAGTAGTTAAACGGCTGCATGGGTTCCCGAGGTCCAAGGCTGATCAGAGGAGGAACGGGGCTCCAGATGCCAGCCATATTCCTTGCAGCTGACCACCCCTGCAGAACTGGGCATCCAGACAGAGAGGGACCTTCCTCCTTTGCCTCCCTGTAATCAGGCTGAGCGCAGACGAGTGCAAGGGCTAAGAAGAGATTCAAAGGAAGCATGACCAACCATGCGGTCTACCCCGGCCTGGGGTATTCTCCAGAATGTGGAACTCTCAGTGCTAAAGGTAGGAGTCCCAGGCACACTGGGATGAGCTGGGCTTCCTACCTGGAAGGTTTCTGTCTGTGCTTCTTTGGAGCCTGAAGCAGCCAAGCAAACCTTTTTGTTGTTGAGGACTCAGAACCTGGGGTGAAGAAGCATGGGGGGAACAATTTAGAAGAGAATAAGGTGACCATGACACTTTCTAAACAACTGAGAGTATTCACCTGCGTTTGGCCTACACAGAAGATGCCGTAACTAGAGTTACACAATCTGAGTTTGAGTCTCATGAAAATGTAATCGAAAGTAATTCTGGCAGTTACACATATTTTAAAGACTAGGCTCAAACGGGTTACAGAGGAAAGAAAAAGAAGAAAAGATTACCTGTCAAGTAAGAGAAAAGCATTTAACCTCAAAGAGTGGGTGGAATACCAATGCACTGAGCAATTTTATAAATTGGGCACTTCAGCTTTTAAAGACGTACAATACTTCTTGTAATTTCTAAATTGAGTTACTTGTCCATCCCTGAAAAAAATCTGACTTATGTGCATTCTTCTTTTTTTTTTTAAAGATTTTATTATTTATTTTTAGAGGGAAAGGGAAGGAGACACCTAACATTTCTAAAGCTCTATTCTGCCCAATTAGTCCCTGACTTAGATCCCTTTAGAGACACCCCGCCCTGCAAACGTAAGCTGTTAAGCAAGGCCATGGGCCTTTGTGGCCCAGATACTCTCTGCCTCTCTAGAAGCACAGTCTGCCTGCTTCTTCTAACCCCAGCCCTCCAATAATTCCCAACCACCCTCACTAAATATTATTGTCTGTTACAGGACCCATTCTAGGCGCTGGAAATAAAATAATTAGACAAAGTCAACTCAAAAGCTACTTTCCAAAAGAGAAAAGAGTAAGTAAGTAAATAAAGAACAATTTCTGATACTGCTGAGGATAGTGAAGAAAATGAAGCTGGAGAAAGTGACAGAGCATGGCCAACAGGGCACTGTTTTACTTAGCATGGATGGGGAAGTCCTCTCTTAACAAGTGATCTTTCAGGACAGACCTAGATAAATGGTGGGAGGGATCTCCCACAGACCCCCAGGTATTTCCAATGCTACTTCTACCCAGTTACATATACACAATCCTCTTATACCTGTGGCTCTAATACAAGCAAACCTGAAGCCCACTAGACCTCCTGTACAGGCAGCGGCAAGTTTCCTTCTCATCTGAGCTACTTGCCATGAAAACCATTTTGCATGGTCATCATATTTTTGAAAACCACTGGCCCAACAGGCACTCACATAATTATACTTCCCTAAGTTCAACTTTAGGGAGAAAATATACCAGGAGTGCAAAAGAAGCAGAAATGCAGGAGAGAGGAGGCTAAGAGGAAGTTATTAAGCTAACTCTGAAGTGGCTTTTTAAAGCAGGAAGCATCAGCAACTAAGGACAACCAGCCAAATGTGAACTGGAGTAAGAAGGACTTGCCTTGACCAGTGTGGCTCAGTTGGTTAGCAAATCATCCTGTCAACTCAAGGGTGCAGGTTCGACTGCCATGCCTAGGTTGCTGGTTTGGTCCCCAGTTGGGGCATGCAAAGGAGGCAACAATCAATGTTTCTCTCTTTCTCTTCTCCTTTCTCTGAAACCAATAAAGCATGTCCTTCGGTGGGGATTTAAAAAGTAAAAATAAAGAATAATAAAGACTTTAATTTTGGAAGGTGTGAAGAAAAAACATGCACGGAGGAAAATCCTGATATGTAAGTGAGGCTGTACATGATTCTTATTCTATAACAAAGTATTTGAAAACCAGTCTTTAAAAACTGCCTTTAGACAATGTCTGACTCTACTTTTATCTTAGAAATTCAAAGTAACTGTGAGGTAAGTCTGATAAACAGAGAAAAAAATGAGGCAGAAACTATTTGAAAATAGGACATTTTAAGATGTTTATTATTTACCTGTACAAATCAGCAGCAATTAATCCAATTGGACCAGGTTAAAATTAACCCACAATAGCACACGCTACCTCCAATCTGCCACAAACAAGAGTACCAGTCTCCGCAGCAGATCGCTTTATCACAAACCTACATTCTGGCTTTTGTAATTGTCTCACAACACCTGGTGCAGTGCGTGCCTATGGCATTCACGAGCAGAAATGCCCCAAGGTCCTTCAGAGAGCAGAAGTGAACACTTTCTCGTGGAGGAATGCAAGCTTTTCTGAGCGAGTTCGCTTCAGTAGCGGGAGCCATTCCCAGTGGGATAATTCTACCACACGGTACCCAAGCCGATTCAGCTGCCGCCTCTTCATATTGTGCAGTCCAAGCAGATCCCTGGAACCATAGCAATACTGGTTCTTGTTTGTCAACTGAATGGCCAGTTTCACTTGTGGTGCCTGCACGCAGGCTGGTGAGCACAGGCCAGCCATCTCCACGGCCCCCAAGGGTACGGCTGCCTTCTTCTCTAATTCCATGGGCTGCTGCCCAGTCTTTGACTCAATTTCCCCCTGGAAATGCCCACCTGATTTCCCCTTTAGTAGCTGATTCATCAAGTCATCTGTAAGACTGACTCCCACATGCTTGAATCTTAATTTGGCTACATCTTCAGTGGGTGTGGCTTCTCTGTTAAATGGTAATGGCTTCAAATTAACATCCAGCTGGACCTCCAAGTCAGAAGATCGGGTATGAGGCAAAATCATATGGTGTTTGATGTACTGGGGCCCGCCCAACATGGTCTCAAGTAAAAAGAGAGCTTCTAGGAATTCAGGCTTTGAGATCATATCCTTTCTAGCTGAATTCCACAGTATTTCTAGCCCCTCTTGCTGAAGGTGAGAACTAAGACGATTGCCTCTGTATTCTGGACACTCAATGCCAACTGAACCATCAAGTGTATACAGCTCCTTAGTGAGTTCAAACTTACTTCTCTCCTGAGCTAACCTGACGAACCCTGGACTTAAAGTGAAATTGATGAGCTCTACTGGAAAGTGCTCAGAAAACGCCAGGCCTAGCAGGCAAGTGAGCAGGTGTTCTGGGAATCGGTTGAACTCAGGCATTTTTCTGTGAATCTCATTGATCAGGCTAGAATAAAACTCTTCGGCATTGGGTGGCTTGTAATTCAGAGTTCCAAATGACCACAGAAACTTGGCAATATCTTTACTTCGACAGTACGCTACCCTAGGAGGCAAAGAAGCAGCCACAGCGTTCATTACCCCTTCATCCAGGATGCGTAAGGCAGAGCAGGCAAGAGTCAGGTGCATGACACCTTGAACTCCCAGGGAAGGAATTCGCTGAGGAGCAATCTGCCCAAATTGCTTCATGAAATTTACATGATCCACGTGAGTGAAACGAAACATTTTAAGAATATTCACTAAGGCGTAACTACTCAGATGCTGCATGTCGGCACACACCAAGTCTCCGATTTTCCGCATGACAAATTCTGAGAGACTACTGCTTGATTTAAAGAACCCCAAACAGATCGTACCAGCTTCCTCTAACATGATACAATCTATATACTTGAGGATCAATGATTCCAGTTTTTGCATTAGGTCTTGGGGTGCCTGACGATTTTCACCTATAATATAAATCAAGTGAATCAGCTGGGATAAGGACAGGTCTTTCCAGTGCAAATTAAGATAACTAAAAAAGATCTTTAAAAACCGAGGGACTCTGCGGCCCAAGTACCGCCAGAGGTCAGCCACCAAAAGTAGTTGATCCAGATTCATATCCCATACCTTATGGCAAAACCTGGCTTCATACACATCTAGCATGGAATGGGAATGAGGGATCCCTAAACTGACAAAGGCTTTCAAAATGCTAATCAGAGCTGGGGTATCAAAGAGCTGTATGTTCTTCACACTCAGCTCGCAGAGCACAGAGAAACTGGCACTGGGAAGCAAAACAGGGAGCTGCTCTGCAGGCACAGAGCTCAGCTTACAGAAACAGTCGGCAATGATCTGGGGCTGGAGATTATCTTGATAAACTGTGACTTTGCCCAATATTAGTTTACCTTCTGACACTGACAGGGGCTGACAAGGCTCAGATCTGTTATAGCTGTGGAGCTGGTACTCTGGTCTTAGCTGTAGGAAAACTCGGGGATCTTCAAAGGAATCAAAAACTTCTACATCCTCTTCATCAACCTTCATGGCCCTGGGTGAGCCCAGCTTCAGCGTGCTGGCCTTAGAGGCAGAAGCCCTGCTGAATTCCAAACTTGGAAGGGCACCGCTGGTTGTCAGGATCCTCTGAAAAGAGGAGGTGCTACAGATGTTCTCAACTTTTTTGGCAGGATGGCAGAGACTACGGTGTTCTGGAGGGTCTTGTCCCCTGTGCCGTGTGCCGCTTCCGACATTCCAATATGCCACACTTTGGATTGCACTGCAGGCAAAAGGACTACAAAATGCTCGACATCCTAAAGGTTTTAGTAGCTTGAGAGTAGCTGTCATCCTGGTGTCAGTACAGAGTGCTTTGGCAGTCAGAACACAGTCCTCACAGGTCTGACCAGGCAATTCTTGTTTATATGGTGCTTGATTAGAGCTGGACGGGGAGGCGTTCCACAGAACTGCCTGGAAATCTTCGGCATACCACAAGAGCCATGGATCACAAATGACTGGGCCAGAATTGGTGCCAGATACTGAAAAAAGGGTAGATGAAGAATAAGTGGCTTCCACCTATCACAATACCAAAATTTACATATTATAAGAAATGGATTAAAATTGCTGTCCACTCAATTAAGTTCAACACTAGTGAATGCCCAAACCACAAGACAGCATACATCAAGGGTAAACTCCACGTGACTTGCATAAGGACACAAGAAAACCTCAAAACCAGGCTTCCTTCTGGATTTCCTGACCTCTGGACAGACTTCCTTTATATGGTAGCAGAAAAGCAGTGATGGTTAGAGAAGAGACCGTTACTCTGCTAACTTCCAACAGGAAAGGAAGGCAGATTTTCAAAAAGAAAGCTGGGGCCCTGGCTGCATAGTTCAGTTGGTTCAAGGGCTGTTTCAATACACTGAGGTTGCGTGTTTGATCCCGCACTTACAAGAATCTACCAATGAATACATAAGTGAAACAATGAATCAATGTTTCTTTTTCTCTCCCTTCCTGCCTCTAAAATCAATAAACAAAAAAATTTTTTAAAGAAAAAAAAGAGAAAGCTGGAAACAAAAATGAGCAACCTATTCCATCTCTATGATATCAACACATAAAGGCCCACATGGAAAATGAGAAATCTGGTAAAAGCTGCTATGCTAACACCAAAACTAGAAAGTGGGGTTTGGTGTAAAGTTTAATTTATTATACTCAATGTAATTCTCCTTATTCCCCAAATATACAACTTTGATCACAGAACTCTCTCTCTAATGCTGTTCCTATACCTGTTAGAAGATGCCTGGTCTCCTCTCCAGGAGGCTTGTAAGAGTTCAGACCACTACTGCAGAGCAGTCATGCAACTGGGAAGCATACTCAAAGACTCACTTATTTTGGTGTGAGAGGCAGAAGGCCAAGGTCCTGTTCACTGTCAATTCATGGGTGGGAAGCAAGATGGTTCTCAAAGCCAGGTTCAAGGTGCAGGGAATATCAACACTCACGACTGCCCTGCTGACATGCAAGAGGAACGGCACAGGGTTCCTCAGAGGCAGCGGATTAGCAATGCTTCCCGTGAGTCAGGCGCTCATTATCCTCCCTGTGGGCAGCACAAGTCCCATTTTTTCTCCCATGGCAGAAGGCATGAGAGGTTATTAAATGGACTCTGCTGTACCCTGGCTTTCTCTAAATGCTTTTTGTCTTCCCTTCCACTTGAGACACTCCAAAATCTAACAAGCCAAGTCCAGGGAGACTTGAGGTGCCAAAGTATGAACCAGATAGGGCTGCAGCTGCAGAAAATCCCTTGAGGGGTCCGAGGGAAGCAGAGTGACTTTCTGAAACACCTGCCCACCTCCCATCAGCCCCTTCCTTCCAGAGCCCAGAGCATAAGAACCAGGGGACCACAGGGCAGGTTAGTGGCTTTGTTCTGGTCACTCAGCTAGAAAGGCTTCTTGGGTGGCAGAAAGTGTGCCCCACTTTCTTTGTGCACCAGAGCAGAATTTTTTCACATGAAATCATTATATACCTGGTTCCCACTATGGCCTGTGGACCCATTCTGCACATCCATGGGTCCAGATGCCACAGACCAGCTATCAGCAAACTATGGCCCAAATCCAGCCCTCCACCTGTGTTCGTAAGTAAAGTACTATTGGAGCATTGCCAGGCCATTCATTGCTACTGTTTTTAGCTGCTTTATTGCTAGAGAAGCAAAAATTGAGCAATTGTGGAGAAAATATATGGCCTGCAAGCATAAAATATTTCCTAACTTGCCCTTTAAGGGAAGTTTATTATGGAACATTTGTTCACTCCTTATGAATGCAGATGGCCAACTTTTAAAAATTAAAAAACACTAGGAAAATAGTGCTTAAATTTTTTTAAATGTTTACATGACAATTGAAGATTTATGCCTCAAAATAGCCACTAGGAATCTCAATTAATACTGCAGCATAGGCATGGTGGAGACAAAAGACAGAGTAAATAATGGGACTCTCCAGTTGACAGAAGAGGGCTTTTAAGAAGACCTGTTTTGGACCCTGGAATATAAATTTAGTCCAACACAATGTGCAACTAAAGCCACAAACTATTCAAATCTGTAGCCCTTCATCTCATCATGGGAACTAGATCTGAAGAAATAGCTTCAAAAAAAAAAAGAGAGAGAGAGAGAGAAATATGCTTTTACCAAAATAGCTGTGTTATGTAAATAAAAAAGTAAAAAACAAAAACAAAATGTTCATCCACAAGGAGGAGGCTGGTTTACAGAATAAGTGCATAGCAGGCACCAACATGTGAAAAAGTACATACAAATATCAGTGGAACAAATAGAATACAAATCAGTGACATCACCTATAATGCACTTATATAAAAGGAAGTTAGCTATACAGTTTCTTTGTGGAGGAGACTTTGTTATATCTTTGATAAATTAACTTTATTCCCATTTTAATTGGGGTTAAAAGTGTTAATGCAGAAGAATATATGGATTAGTTTGACAAATACCTTTAAAATTATGTAATTTTAGGAGTGCGTTTAAATTGCCAGTATTTCAATTAATAACACCTAAAAATATTTACTAAAATTACTACGCATGGTCTCAAAATTAATAAGAATCGTTTCTTAGAAAATCAATGTCAGACTAGCGTAGATCCAATGTTTAGAATTAATGCGGCTCTTTTTCATTTGTAAAAATGCAGGCCAAGTCCCAAAATGGAAATAACAAGAGCTATTATTGTCGTAGGGCCTCCTCTGTACCGAGCCTTGTGTGAGCTATTTTACCTGTATTAGTGCCAATCCTTATAACATTTCTGTAAGGTGGGTTTTACTACCTCCCTACTGTTGATGAGGAAAAGAGGACTTCACAAGATTAAGAAACCTGCTAAAGGTTACACAGCCAAGGCACACAGCGGGCTCTGACATCAAGGATGGTCTGATTCATTCCCAAACTAAGACTACTGGTATACTGGGGACAAGGAGGAGAGTCAGATTCCAGACAGGGAAATGGGGAAGACAGTGAACAATCTACAGGATGCCAAGGAGCTGGAGGGTTAGGACCTGATGGAGTCAAAAGCCCCACCTACCTCTAAAAGTCAGGGATCCTAACCAACCACGGTGGTTAGCTTATACTACTTAAAAAGGAAGAACAAAGAGAAGACCTCTAAGAGGGAAATCTACATAAAGGAGTGGGCGCCCCAGTATCAAGGTAAAGGGATCTATCACATTTGAAAACCTGAAAGCTGGGAAGAGATATGGGACCAAGAATTTAGGGTTCAACATACGAGAGAAGCAAAGAGAAATCCCAGGAGATGCCAGAACTAGAGCTGTGAGCAGACATAAAGAGTAACCAGTTCAGCCCTGGCCAGCTCAGTTGGTTACAGCATCGTCCCTGGTCAGGGCACATGCAGGCGTCAACCAGTGACTGCATAAATAGTGGACAGATCGATGTTTCTGTCTCCCCATCCCCTTCCTCTCTCTCTTTAAAAATCAATCAATAATTTTTTGAAAAAACAATGAGTAACCAGTTCATGCTGGAGGAGACAGTACCTGAGAGAGTAGTTTTACACTTCTAATGGATAATCTGGGGTAAAGTAGACAAAAAACCAAGCCAGTAACAATTCCAAAAATTAGTTAACTCCAGAAAAACAAGTTAAGTTGTACAAGACAAATAATGTTATTCCCTCTGAATAATCTTCTTAATCCCTGTACATATTAGTATAAACCTCAGATATCAACCTAACCAAAAATTATCAGCCAATATATTAGAAGGATGAGGGAGGTGAAGACAGGTAGGGGACTGAGGTGGCAATACGAGAAGAGACCTAGAGCCTGAAAGTCCACAATCAGGAGATCAAGAGATTTTTATAGATATTGATATCGATATCACCTAGAAATCACAAAACAGCAACACAAACATGTTATTCAGAAATATACTCATAAATGCCAAAAGGAACAGACAAATAATTGAAAGTGCCTCTTGGGAACAAAAAGGGAGAGAAGAGAGGAAATTGATATTTAGTGTTGTAAGTTCTATCAAACTGTTTACCTGTGCAAACTATATTTGTGTATAACTTTGACAGAAATTAAATTTATAAAATGTAACAGAAAATTTAGATATTCTTCAAGAAGATGATGAGTGAATAAAGAAAGTAACCTTAATATTCAGAGAAAATGTTAAAAAGCTATTCCCAGAGCGAGCACTTCCTACCACAGTAGAGCTGCTTTACGAATGCCCAGAGCGGGCAGAAAGGGTGACAGAAAGAATCTCAGAGACAGGCAGAACCAAACTGCAATGAGCAAACAGTGCTACTTACTTTTTCATCACGGAACTTTTAGTGTNAACAAAAAGGGAGAGAAGAGAGGAAATTGATATTTAGTGTTGTATGTTCTATCAAACTGTTTACCTGTGCAAACTATATTTGTGTATAACTTTGACAGAAATTAAATTTACAAAATATAACAGAAAATTTAGATATTCTTCAAGAAGACGATGAGTGAATAAAGAAAGTAACCTTAATATTCAGAGAAAATGTTAAAAAGCTATTCCCAGAGCGAGCACTTCCTACCACAGTAGAGCTGCTTTACGAATGCCCAGAGCGGGCAGAAAGGGTGACAGAAAGAATCTCAGAGACAGGCAGAACCAAACTGCAATGAGCAAACAGTGCTACTTACTTTTTCATCACAGAACTTTTAGTGTTAAATAAATATACACCATATCACGAAATATAATCACTTGAGAAGTTGGGTCTTAAACACTGTGGAAAAGGAAAGGAAAGGCAAGAAACACAAGATACACAACGAATAAAAAGCAAAAAGTGGGAGAAAAAGAGGGAAAGATATGATGCCCAGGTAGAGAAAACACAGCTGAGAGAGTTAATTCTTCCTTAGATAAGGACTCACAGAAAATCTGTGAGAAAGCTGAGAGCACTCTGAGATGCCCAACAACTCCTGATGCCTTCTATAAAGGTTCAAATATATGTGGCATCATTTCACAAAGCCCTTTCCTAGTTTTTTTTATTTTTTATTTTTATTTTTTTTCAGAGAGAGGGGAAGGGAGGGAGAAACAGAGGGGGAGAAACATCAATGTGTGAGAGATATGGAGATCGACTGCTCTCACACACCGCCAGTAGGGGACCTGGTCTGCAACCCTGGCATGTGCCCTGACCAGGAATCAAACCAGCAACCTTTCCTGTTTGCAGGGTGGCACTCAATCCACTGAGCTACACAAGCCAGGGCGCCCCTTTCCTAGTTTAAGTGCCCCAAGTATACCTTGCTTCCCCTCCTCTCTAGGGGTCTTTATGAAGCACAGTGGAACCTCAGAGACCCCCAGAGCTTGGTTGTTCTGAAAGAAACTACCCAAACCACCCTGAATCATTGCGATTTCACAGGAGCGAGGAATCTTACCTTTCCACCTTCCAGGCACAGGTCTGAGTAAGATGGAATAGCTTCATTTTAAACTACAGTCCAGAAGTTAGAGAAGAGCCAGGTGGAGGAAGGCAGCCATGCTAACTGTAGATTAAGTATATAACACCCTCAGCATATGCAATTTACCAGTTACTGAATTTCACCCCATTTCATCATATGTAATTCTGATTTCCGATCTTTCAGCTAGAAAAGTTTAACACTTTTTAACACAAATAAATAGATACTTGAAAACCTATTCTTATCTTAGCAAATAATTTATTGGGCAACCCTAAAAATTTAAAAAACAAACAAACAAACCTTTCTCTAGGTGCTGGAGTCTCCTGACAAGAGCCTACACAGCTATAAAGCCCATGGTGAGGGTTTAGAGGCTGACAGTGTGAACCCTTAGATGTTAACACAGATGCTAGCTGGGCTAGACTCATCCCTGTTTACTCCCACACAGGAGCACAGCCTACAAGAGGGGGTCTACAACTACGATGAAGGTAAAGCACTAGTATAAAGGTGTCTGGGTCAAGGTAAGTATTGCCCACAGAGCTAAGTCAAACCAAAATCAAGTCTAACAGTCCATCCCCTCTACTTCGTTCTAATTTCCATGTGTATGGGAGAGACAATAGCACATTACAATCACCAGTGAATTTTTTTTTAGCTTCCGCTTCTAAGACTCCACTTTTCTTCTACCAAAATGGCAAGAGGGCCTGGGTAGATATAGTCTGATAGGGCACCACAGATGATTCTGTTACAGCCTCTGCTCTTAAAGGGTCTACTAAGACTCTGTCGTTAGAAAATCTCCAACTACAACAAAGAGCAGAAACTCGAGTTCTTGGCCCATCTAAATGGGACTACTGGAGAACTGACAGAATCCAGGCAGGTAAAGAGAAGTATCTGTACCCACAGTTATATGGAAAAATCCCAAATAAATGGTCCCAGTACCGCTGTTGACTCCACAAAACACTTGGTTTTAAATGTTTTCCTAGATTTGCAAAGTAGCTCAGACAAGGGAAGGGGGGACTTCAAAATTCTTTGACAGCAATGATGACTTCTTTGCATGATGACTGACAAGGCCTTACTGGGGAACAGAAAAATAAACCAACGAACGGGGAAGAAAACCAAACCAACAAATCAGATCTGCGTAACTGCCAAAGGCCGCACTTTCTCAGTTCTATCATGCGGCCCTGAGTGTTCAGGTTTTATTTCGGTCTATGAGGCACTGGTAAATTCATCCCAGAGCTTTCTTTCCCAAAGCCATTCAGAGCTGTGAGTTGCAGAATCTAGTAACTACTCAAAATGTGCCCCAAGTGCAGAAAACATGAATTCTGATAACTACAGCAACAAATTACTGCAGCATCAAACAGGAGCCATTTGGTGCTAAAGCACTTAGCTCCCAGCTCCACAGGATGAAGCACTGTCCAAGGGTCTACGGTGAGTGGGCAATAAAGTATTACCTCGGGAGATCGATGAACCTAACTGGTATAAGAGGGCCCAAAGCTTCTTGAGTCAGGACAGATGAGCTGTGTCATGACTTGTACATACAGAGAAAAGGCAATTATTTGTCTTATTCCTAGAGGGAAAGAAAGGGGGAACATCAATACTACCCTTAGGCTTGTAACACCAAAAACTGTTTTAAAATATCGTATTAACGTTTACTTAAGTCTCACCCCTTTCCAGGTACGAAGCAAACTACTATTGTAAGGCCTTGTTGCTCTCAGGGCGGCCTGGGGAGCAATGGCATCAGCCTGACCTGGAAGATGGTTAGAAAACGTAGGACCTCAGGACAACCCCCCTACCAGACCCTACAGAATCGGAATCTCCTAGATCCCTAACTGCTTCATATGCACATTAGAGTGTGATGAGGTGCGTCTCGCTACATTCCCACAACAGCTGTCTCACAGCTGAAAAATCAAGATTCAGAGAAGCCGCTCGCCCAAGGTCACAAGACTCCGGAGTGGGGTCGCCGAGGTTCTCCTTAGAGCCGGGCTTGCCAGAGGCGCCCGCCACCCGGGCCGGAAAGAGCAGAGCCTGACCTCGGCGCGCGCGGGCCCTCGGCCGGCCAGCAGGCGCAGGCCACGGCCCAGGTCGGCGCGGAGCAGCCGACGCGACCTTCTTGCGGCCGCTGCTACTCACCTGAGCCGGGCCAACGCCAGCACCGAATCCGGCGAACCCCGGATCTCGCAGTCCACCACACCACCTCAATGCCAGCTACACCGGAGGCTCACGGCCCCACTTCCGGCCAACTTCCGGCTACTTCCGGCTGCTGCGCGAATGACGGGTGCCGCCGAGGCTCAAAAGACTCTGTCAGCGTTTTCCAAGGACATCTTCCACTGAAGGATAATGTTGAAGAGTCAGGAGGAATCTAGGACCTGCGGAGGGGAAACACCGCCGCGGACTCACTCTTCTGGAAGTATTTGAATAGCCAAGTCACAGGTTCGAATCCCAATAACCATTCAGGTGGTCCTGGGAAGTCACATAAACTCTCTAAGCCTAGTTCCTCATCTGTATAATAAAAGTAATCAGCTTTTAAAAAGAGAGATGTGCCCTGGCTGGTGTGGCTGAGCGCGGACCCACGAACCGAGAAAGGTTGCCATTTGGATTCCCAGTCAGGGCACACGGCTGGGTTGCGGGCCAGGTCCCCCATAGGCGGCTTGCGAGAAGCAACCATACATTGATGTTTCTCTGCCCCTCTTTCTCTCCCCCTGTTCCTCTCTCTAAAAGTAAATAAATACAATCTTTTAAAATAAATAAATAAATAAAAATAGAGATGTAATCATAAAGTGCAACCAGGAGTTAGTGATGGGCAGAGCCCGGTAGGAGAAATGAATGTGAAGAGGAGACAGGGTTATCCTCCATCATCCTAGGTAGGGGGGCTCACACCTGAGTTGATATGTGCAAAACTAGACAAGGAAGAGGCCCCACTGACATCTTCCAGCCGAGCCTGGCCCCACACTGCCTTTCCTGGGGGCTCCGGAGAGCTGCTGGTCAGGGTTGCCATACTTTGTCAGTGCCTTGGCTGCTGGGCCACTCACCTTAAGGGCTTTGAACCTGAGCATTGGTACTTCCTCTGGGGATCCATCTTGTCCGAGAGACAAAAATCAATGCAGGCAGGATACTATACTGCAAGGAGGGAGAGGTTAAGCCTGGCATCCCAACTCCTGAGCTCATCAGAGGGCACTGTTTGCCTAGGGGGATATTCGGGGCCCCAGGCCACTGACACCACTGTTCAGTGAGGGTTCAGGCTCACCACCCAATTAGTTGTTGATTAGGACTCTGTCTTTACCAGCAGAACCTAGTGACAGCAGAGGGCCTATCCCCAGGGGGTGGACCACTTTGCTCCTAGGCATCCATGGCAATCCTGTTCTTCTTTGTCAAATACTCAATGTCCTAGCCTCCCTTGAAGTGGGAAGAACATGTGACTCAGTTCTGGCCAACAAAATTTAAAGGGAACTGTGCAGATAGAGTTCTGGGAAAGCTTTTACTTTCATGATGAAGTATTGCTGCCTTAATGTCTTCATGGAGCTGTGGCAGCCACCTTGTGGCATGGTGGGGACTACATGCTAAGAATGGGAAAGTAGGAGGATGAACAGTCTAGGTCCTTGATGAACCAACACCTATGACACTTAGGATGCCTACCAGACTTGTCGGGCAAGAAAAAAGAAGCCACTCTTTACGGTCCTGTAAATAAAGTTGTGTTATTTGTAGCAGAATACATGTTTGACTGAGGGCTTTGTAAGGATGACAGAAATTATCATAAAGGACAGCACACGTGTGTCCCTTCTGCCTCTTCAGGCTCACCACTAATTACAAATCAGTTCTCAGCCTTCATTACTATGTATTCTTCCCACCAACATCAGCCCATTGCTGTAAGGTGGCTCAGGCCACTGCAGGCTGCATCTAGCTGCCCTGTGTCACCTGCCTTCTGGCCAGCAGCCTGGTGTCTAGATTCTGAGCTGGAACCAGCTTGAAATGCTTTGGGTGACACTCAGAAGAGAAGGCCCTGCTAGGCAGAAATGTGAAAGCATGACTCCTCCAGGGCAACATGGAGGAGCTTGGGCTCTGAGCCAACCTCCTGGCACAGCCCAGTGAACACCTCCAGTCTCATGCCTCCTCTGGGAAATCTGTTTACTCCAGCTTTGCCCTCCACACCACCCTCACCTGCAAAGACACCAGCAGGCCAAAGAATACCACTCAAGAGGCTTTCTCAATTTTATTTCTTTGGGAAAAGAAAACAAAGTCTTTCCATCACATATGGTAGAGATATATATTTATATATATATTTATATATAATTTCTTTTGTGGTTGGAAGTCCCAAAGCTGAGTCTGTTCATATTTTTTTGTTTTTCTCCTTTTTTTTTTCCTACTAATGCCTTCTCTTCCCCCTGCCCCTCTGGCCCAGGCCCAGGTTCTGGGGCAGGTGAGCAGAATGGGCAGTGATTGCCACAATGGCCCCCGAACCCAGTTCAGAGATCTGGTGAGGGTCACGGGAAGGGGCTGTGCAAAGAGACAAGAGGCCACATAGAGGCACACTTCTGTTTTCATGGGGGACGCACAGCTTGTTGAACAGTCACCAGTCATGGGAGGAGGCTGGTCAGGGGTTAGGGGACTTGCTCACAGTAGTTGCCAGCTCTCTCCACCCTGCCCCCAAACCTATTCTTGGGGGTGGGAGGAAGAGAGCAAAAAGAGAAATATGAGGACTAAGTGCCAAGCCTCCTCCAATTTTTATTGCTGGTGAATTAGAAATTTGCCTTTCCCTTCCTATCTTGGGGAGATGGACTCTGAGAGGGCCCACAGAGGAGGAAGTCACATTGGCTGTCCCGACCCCCACTGATAGCCATGCCAGGCCTCCCCTGGGCAAACAGTGAGCTACCTTAGGGCCCTGGGGAACCCAAGAGTCAGTGTTCCTCTCAGGTCAGCCTTGTTCTTCAAGGGCAATCACAAGCCCCCCCACCCCCTATCCCCCAAAACAAAGGCCTCAGGCTCAGGCTTGGGGCCAGTGGAGCTTGGAAGTGGGCAGTGCACCAAATATCAAGCAGAATTTTCTATTGGAAGAAAAGGTGAGATTTGGGGGAAGAGGTGGCCTGGGACAGTGAGCTGAAAGCAGGAGGTTGGGGTAATGGAGTGGGGACAACATCACAGACACTCATGACCTCAGGAACTGGGTGAGGGGAGTGCCTGAGAGGCAGGTAGCACTTCATAGCTGTAGTTAGAACCAGATAGTGGCCCTGGGTGTGGAGTCAGCCAGGCAGATGAGGCTATTGCCCTTGGATCCTGGCCAGAAAAGAGGGTGAGGGTGTGTGTGTGTGTGTGTGTGTGTGTGTGTCGGGGTTTCGGGGAGCTTAGAAGCCTCCAGGTGATCCTTCCCAGAAACAGGAGGGCAAATCTTTCCTGGGCACTGAGCCTCCAGCCCCAGCCTCTCCTTCCCCCAACACGTACATATGGGCACACACTCAGGACCGAGCCAGGCTCTGAGGCCTGAGCCCGGGAGACCTTGGGGGGAGGGGCTGGGCAGGTAGCCCTCTCAACCACAGCCAAGCCATCTGCTCCCACTAGTCCTGCCAATCTGCCCAGGGAGGGAGAATAGTGCAGGAAGGAGAGAGGCCAGGAGCTCAAGGCCTATCATTTTCGGTAGACCCCATGCAGACCCCCTCAGGCTGCATGGCCTAGGAGGTGAGCATCACTGGACACACCAACAGTAGCAGCCCAGACTCATTGAGGGGCTGGGCCGCCCCCCGGCACTATGGACCTGCTGCCTCTATCTCCAACAGGGAGTGCCAACAAACAGAACCTGGGCCCCACTAACTCTGCCCTCCCCATTTCCTCCTTGGGAGGAGGGTGGGAGTGGGCTGCCCAGAAGGGCAGTCTTAGAGCTAGGAGGGCACTCAGAGCAGGGAGGGTAGGGACCTGGTCACAGCTGCTTTGAGAACCTCTTTGGTCTGGGGATATGGGAATGGTGGGGAAGAGAGATGGTGGGAGGGAATACTGGGGACTCTGGCCTTTGACAGGACATTTGTCAAAAGTCCGAATGCCCAGGTCAGGGATCAGATTTCTGTAGATTCAATGCGCTCGAGGCGGGAGGGGGTCCAGGCTTTCTTCTCCTCGCCATGTTGGGGGGTGGGTGTGCTGGCACCCCCCGCGGACCCACGCTCCCGCAGCCGCCGCTCCAGCTGCTGGTTGCGCTGGTACATCTCCACATAGCTCAGCTGTAGCTGCTTCTGGTACTCGATGACCTTCTCCTTCTCCTCCAGCCACACGCGGCGCTCCTCCGCGAAACTGGCCCCCTGGCGCTCCCGAGCTCGCCGCTCAGCTGCAAGCTCGGCCTGCAGGCGCCCCACCTCCCGCCGCAGGGCCCTTGTCCCGCTCTCCCCGCCAGCATCCACCTCCCCATCCAAGGAGACCAAGGAGGCAGCAGCGGCCACCCCTGCCTGCCGGCGCATCTTGGCCTCGTCACTCTCGCAGGTGGCCAGAGCATCCTGTGGCTCAGTGGGGTCCACAGGGGTCAGTGCCGGCTTGAGGCAGGGAGCTGGCAATTCACCCTCGGCCAGCTCCAGGCTGGCCTGCTTGCTGCTGAAGGAGTCCCTTAGGCTGAGCAGCTGCTCCTCTTTCTCCCGCAGCGAGGCCCGGCCCTCCCGCAGCTGGGAGCGCAGCCCCACAATCTCACTCAGCTTCTGGGACACATCGGCCTGCGAGTCCTTCAGCTGCTGCTTCAGGAGTGAAATCTCTCCAGCCTTCTGGCACACCTGGGTAGGGTTGGGTGGGAGAAGCCAGGGTGAAAGCAGAGCTCTGTTCACCCCAACCCAGCCCTCATATGCAGCCCCAGGTACCAAGCTTCTCCAGGGCATCAGACTGGGCAGAAGAGACACACAGGGCCCTCTCCTGAGACTCAGGGCATATTTGGCCAACCCTACCCAGCCCAGGGGCAGCTCTAGTCCTCACAGACACTCCTAATCAATCTTGTTCCCCCTGCCCCAGCCCCACAACTTTCACTCCCCTTGTGAGAATGGTGGCCTACTGTGCCGGGTTTCTCCAGAGGGACAGGAGAAAGAGGAGGCAGGGAGAAGGCCCAAGCCCCTGACCCGCACCTCCCACTTCGTTTCCTCCATCCGGGGCAGAAAGTCGGCCTGCTCCTTCTGACAGGCGGCCACCTTGTCCTCGAGCTCTTCCCGCTGTCGAATCAGCCGGGCTGCCTCCTCCTGCAGCTGCTTCTTATCCTGCTGCAGCCGCAGCACTTGCAGCTGCAGGCCCTGCTGGGCACGCTGGGCGCGGCGGGCCACCTGCTGCAGCTTCCCGCTGCAGCCCTGCCGCAGCTCAGCCAGCTCCCGCTCCCAAGCCTTCTGCCGCTCCTCTAGCACCTGGGCCACCGCCACCTCGCTCTGCTCCAAGCTCCGTCGCAGAGCTGCCACCTCCTGCTCCTTCTCCCACAGCCGCTCCTCTAGATCCTGGATCAGAGCACTGGGCGAGGGTGGTGAGCAGGCTGCAAAAGGCAGGCCTCCACCTCCGCCCTCTCCCGATCCCAGGTGGCTAGGCCGCCCCATGGATGAGGATGACCCGCTCTTGCTGGAAGCCCGCCCACTGTCAGAGGTCGCCAGGTCCTGGTAGCCTGACCCACCACCGCTGCTGCCACTGCCACTGCCACTACCGTAGCTGGCAGTGCCAATGCGGTTGATGTGGCTGGTGGAGGCACTGAGGGGCGCTAGGTGCTGGCTATAGCTAGAGCTATAGGTGGGCAGGCTTGTGAGTGAGTTCCGGCCTGAGTCTGAGAGGCCGCCCCCACCCCCACCCGCTGGGGTCATGGTCCGAGACTTGTCCAGTCCGCCCTTGAGGCCACCAGGTCCCTGTCGTCCCTCAGGGGTCCCACTGGTCTGTGGGGGACACAAGTTCTGCATGGAATGAAAATTCTTGGGTACAACAGGCTTGAAGGCTGAAGGTCGAACTAGTGGTTCTGAGCACTGTGTAAAAGCAAGGAAGGGGAAATGGACATCAGGATGGGGCCTTAGCCTTGGCTCCAGCCTCCTCCCTTTGGCCAAGACTTTTCAGCACCCCCCTCCTGAGCCCATTGATTTCTATCCCAGGAGTCGCTTAGGGCAGGGTCTCTACCTCATGGCCCACCCAAACCAAGTTTTTGCCCCCATGGCCCCACCCTCCAAGCCCAGCCTCCATCCTGATACCTAAAACCCAAATTCCAAGAAGGCCCACTTCGTCTTCCTCTCTGCACTACCTCCCATCCCCAGAAAAAGGTCCGGGAACTGACCTGGTCTAGCTTGCCAGAGGTGGCCAGGAGCTTAGGGGGGTGGCTGGGCTCACGATACTGTGGTGGGGCCTTGTCACTGCCACCGCTACTGCTGCTGCCACCACTGCTGCCCACCACATTGCCACAGACATCCGTGTGGTCACTGCCCCGCAGCTCGCCATTGAGGTAGAGGGAGTTGGCGAGAGCTTTGTCCTCAGAGGGGTAGCGGCCTGGCCTCTCCCTGCTGCCCCCACTGCCACCAGCTCGGGGGCCGGGAAAACTGCCCTGGCTGCTCCCACCCCCTGTGCGGGTGCCCACGCTCTTCATGGCGAACTCCTGGGCATGGGCCACCCCACTGCCCACACTGCCCATGGCCAGGCGAGGGTCAGGGGGTCCGAGCTCAGAAGGCCGCGGGGCAAAGGCCAGGAGGGGATCCCGCCCCGAGTCAGCTCGCACAGGCAATGTCTCCAGCTTCGCCATGACTAAGCCAGGGGGTCACTGTGGGCATAGGTGGGAAAGCAGAGATCAGATCGGTCAGACCCACGCCTGCGCCCACCACACCACACCACACCCGGCAAGCCAGCCACAGCACCACCTGCACCCTACCTCTCAGAGGCCCCTTCCCTACAACTGATACAAGAATTCCCAGGCATCCAAAGTGAAGGAATGGGGCAGGGGTAAAAGTGGTAGCTTGGTAATGGGGGCTGCCTGTGGCCGACCTGACAAGGCCCAAGCCCAAAACAGCAGGCACATCATGCCCTCCCAGCTTTGCTCAGCGCTGTACTCCCCTCCTCAACACCACCTCCCCCATGGGCCTTCCAGGCTCAGTGGTCCCCTTAATTTTCCACTGAGCCTCCAGAACTCAGGGTTCTTTACCCTGGGTCGTGCCCCAACACCCCAACCTCACAGGCAGGGAGATGGGGTTGGAAGGGGACAGCAACATCTGAATCCAAGAGGGACCCTCAGAAGTTAAAGTCAGAAGAGAAACCAACCCCTACCCAAAAATTGTGGGTGGGGTCCTTCCCAGTGCCCTAACCTAGGATGTTGTAGTCAAGGGCAGAAGTGGAGGCTCACTACCAGCGCAGGCTCCTCTCCTTGATTTTCCAAGGGGGTGGGGGACCGAAGGTCCTCAAGCCTGGGACCCTCCGGGGCCCGGTCTGCAGGGGCCAGGTGCCTCATTCTCGCAGTCGGGGCTCGGCCCGAACCAGCTTCGCGACTTTGGAAGGGCCAACAGAGCCATCTCGGACAGTAGTTTTCTTCTCTGTGAAACGGGAGGAACGAAGGACCTACCTTGCGGAGCTGCCACGAAGCCAGGCGCTCTCAGGCGAAAGATACAGAGCAGCGGACTAGTAGTCTTGTGCGGCAGGGGCAGGAGCTGCTTTCGCAGCGCACCTCAGGGCCACCACCGGCACGCCTCGGTCCCCGCGGCCCGCCTGGGACCGCGGCTGCAGCGCGTGACCAAGGAGCCCTCCTGGAGGTCTTCTCAAGTGAGCAGCACGGGGGGCCCGGCACGGAGGGTCCCCTTCCCGCGGCTGGTACCGCGGCAGAGGCCCCCAAGCCCGCTGAGGACGCAACGCCGCCAGCAGCCCGAGCCCGCCGAGCCTCCCTCGGGCCCTGCCTTTCCCACAGGTGGGCGGGGATGGGCGGGGCCTGCGCACCCAGCGGAGCCCAAGGAAGATTCTGCGCCGGCCTAACTCCACCAACAGCCAACCCCCCTACCCCGAGCTGAGAATTCACTGCCTCCGGGAAGACTTCCTGGATTACCTCCCTTTCCCACTCCCTTTGGACCTTGACCCTTCTCAGTGCACCACGAAGTCCTCGGCGCCCCTCAGTGGGTGTGCGCCCCCACCCCCTAAGGCCAGCCCACAGGAACAGGGCCAACAGGGCAAGCAGGGCCTCGGGTTACCTGTGCTCAGGGAGGCCCTGCTTCCTGGTTCCTTTGTCTCAAGTATGCACCTGGGTACACCTGCCTCAGAGATCTGAATAATCCAGCCTGGCAGGGGCGCCCTTCAGGCCCTTACCTCCTACTCCCATCAGAAAACAGGCAGAGTGTACCCTGCCTTTACCAAGGTGAAGGGGTCCAGGTGGCATCTCACAGCCCCTTGGGCACTTCTCAGGCTGTGCCCCTTGGGCACTTCTACCCAGATACCCACTTCTAATGTTGTGCCCATCCTATCAGGCCCCAGTCCAGGGGATCTGGACAAAACTACTGCCCTTCAGGTGTCTTCTGGCCACCATACCTGGAACTATGGCCCTAGGTGGTTGAAAGTGCACCACCAAGCCAGTCCATACTGCCTTTGTGAAATTCCACTCTCTCAGCACCTGCTCCCTAGGTGTGGAGAACAGCACTTTCCCACCCACATCTCTGGGCCAACCTGTCCCGTCGGGCACAAGAGAAGTGCAGGATCAGCAAGTGCAGACCCCAGGAGAGTGAGGTTCTCTTTACTTTGGAGGGTCCCCCAGATGCCTGCCTTCTACGCCTCACCTTAGTACCTGCTTTGCTTCCACTCTTAGCATACACCAACGTGGCTACCCCTCAGCTCAGAAATCCCGCTCCCATCCTAACCATGACCCCCTTTTCTCATCATCCCTAGGGCAGTGTAGGGAGCAACTGAGGACTGGGAGGATGGAGGCTGAGTGGCCTGAGGCTTGGAACCAGTGGGAAGGCCTGGGCAGGATTTGGAAGCAAGAACTGGCAAAAGTTCATACAGATGGGCCCTGGGCAGGGGGGAGGGGGGGAGGATCTGGGCTGGGGCAACAGGGTGGGTGTGACACATTAATATGACATGGGAGAATGTCTGGGGGAAGTAGGTGCTTTGGGGAAGACCAGAGCAAGCTCTCTCTCACATCCTGGATAGAGAGACTGGAACATCAGCATTCAAGGGTAGTGTGGGTGGGGCCGAGCAACTAGTTAGGGTAACGGAGCCCCAGAAGCCTGGGAGGCAGTGTAGGCCCGGAAGAAGGTCAGGAAAAGGTAGGCCTCACAGACCAAGATGGGGCCTTGAAGAACGTGGGTGCAATCCTGGTATTAAAAAGGGACTGGGTAGAACTGGACTGGCCAATGTGCCCTGGATTTGGGGGGTGCAAACACCACTGGTGCTTATGAGAGAGTGGTTCAGACAGGTGGTAAAAGGCAAAGCCCAACAACAGGAGAGGGGTCTGGAGGGAAGATGGGAGGTCCCCTGCTAAATGAAGGCAGTGATATAAATGGTTTGGGATCCAACGGCTTTTTTCTAATTTTAAAATTAAATGTGGAAGAAAGCTTAGTATGTTGATATGCCAAAGGAAGGATCCAATAGTGAGACGGAGATCTAGGCAAGGGGGCTGCACCAGAGGCCTGGGTATGGGCGTGAGCAAACCTCAGAAGTGACTGCATTGACTATGGGAGTGATAGGGGATAATAATGTTTGGGAAGGTGCTCTGTGCACTATAAGGTGTGATACGAGCAATACTGGTACCTTCTCTGAGATCCAGGAAAGAAGAATCTGACTATAGGTTGGGGCTGGTCATATGCCACTCTGCCCCACTGTTTCCCTAGGATGTGTGTGGTCCCCACCCAGGCTCAGGTACCCAGAGTCCTGGATGGAGATGAGGTCCCAAGACGGTCTCCTAAATCTATTATACTTGTGCTTTCCCTGGGAATCCTTTACCACCAGCTCAAAGCTCCACCTCAAGCCTCTCTCCCCAAAGAGCTTCTTAACATAATTCTAATCTGTCGTGGTTAACCCCATGAAAGCGTTCCCTACATCTTGCCTATTCCAAATTTGGTTCCTTAAAACCCCAGCAGGGAGCTGGCAGGACAAGAAGGAGCATACGTTCCCCTGGTAGGCGGAAACTGAGTTGAGCTTCACCTGTGGGTCAGAGTTCTGAACTGGCCAGGGTAGCGAGTGTGGTCTGCAATGACAGACTGATGGCAACAGCTCAACAGCCTGGATGGCAGCCTGTTGCCCGACTCTACCTCTATCAACTGTCTCATCGACCCTCAGTGCCTGGGACATTACTTACAGCATTAGCAGTCACAAAGGGGCCAAATGGACTCTATCTGTGGGTTACATGGGCAGGTCCCTCTGACCTAGAGTGACCATCTAGCCGCCCCCTACCTGTGTCCTCCCAAGGCTAGGAACACTCCACCTTCTCTTGGGGTTTCAGAGGTCCCAAACCCTGGCCTCTCACCTCCTAAAGAACTCAGTAGCCCCTCCTGCCAGCACCCTTGCTGGGAGCTCCTTGCTGGCCTTTCTTCCCCTCCACTCCCTCCTCCATGAAACTGCCAGGGGATTCTTTCTAAAGGGCAAAGCTGATCTTGTCCCTGCTCTGCCCAAATTCTTCCATGAGCAGCACCAAGCACAGTAGACTAGACGGAGATCTGGAGCCTCAGCTCCAAGTATAAATTAGGGGTGGAACTGCATGCAGGTTATTTCACCTCAGGTTCTCACACTTACCTTACAGGAATCTTAAGAAGTATATGTACTATGGGTAAAATGCCTGGCATTCCTCTCAGCCCCAAACCAGAATGGAGCTTGCAGCAGGGCCCCGGAGGCCTCTCCCACTGCCCATCCTACTTGCCCTGACCTGAGCCCCTCTCCACTCCACGGACTATCTTCTCCCAGATCTCTGTACCCATCCTGCATCCTTTGAGGCCCAATCCAAATGCTGGCTCCTAGGATAGCATCCCTGATTGCCCAAGGCAGGAAGAGGTCTTGGAGCACTTGGCTCAGGCTACTGCAGGCAGATTTCACTCTGAGGCTTCCCTGGGGTTGGCCTGTGGGTGCCCAGGGGGGCACAGATGGCAAAGTCCTGGGGGTCTCTGGCTCTGACACTAATAAGATGCAGAGAAAATATGTGTGGGAATTGCTAGTGACGAGCAATGCAAAGAGGCAATGAATCCGGACAGGAAAAATCAGGACGGTTTTCTGGAAAGAAGGACTAAGGGAGAAAAGAGCTTGGGGGCACTGTAAATCTTTGGGGGGTGCAGAGGTCTCCAGAACTTGTTTGGGATGTGTAAGGGGGAGATCCACCTTCCCTTGGCGACGAGGGAAGGGGGCGCATCCCCTAGATCCTGGTTCTGATGAAGCTCCTGTTTCAAGACTGTGGGGGCTGACAGCGCCCCCCCCCCAGCACACACACGCGCGCACACACGAGTCTCCTCGCTGAGGGGTGAGGGTGTTCGCCATTCACCAAGAGCCCATGGCCCGCAGAGCCGCAGATAGAGACCCCGAACACGAGCCCTCTTGAGAATGTGCCCGGGGGTCTCTGCGGTGGGGGAAATCCCGCCCGCACCTCCCCAGCAACGCGTGTGGCCCCGGGGGGCGGGGCGCAGAGGGAAGAGGTGACATAATCCGGGCCGCACCCCCTCCGGCCTCCACAGCTCCCCAGGCCAGACGAAGCATCCATGACATCATCGGCCTCATCTCCACTCCCCTCCCCCCCAGGACCCCAGCAGCGGGACGCGCCCCCTCCCCAGGTCCAGTAGGACCAGCTTCGCGGTGCAGAGGGCACAGCGATATTTCAGAGCCGGGAGGGGCGCCGCGAGTGGGCCTGCCTCACTTACTCGCTGCTTCAGGGTCTGGTGCGGGGTCTTCGGAGCCGACGCCACCGGCCCGGCTAGCTGGTGCAGCCCGAAGCCCGCCCGGCGGGGCGCGCGGCGCGGGCCCGGCTCCGCTCCGCGCCCCTCCCGCTCCCCGCCCAGGCCCCGCCCACCCGCAGCTGCGGCAAACGTGGGCCCGCCCTCCGGCCACGCCCCCAGGGACCACCAATCCTCGGCCTGGGGCGGGGCACAGTGCTTTAACCGTTTGGTCGCTGCGTCTCAATCCACACTTGGGACCCCTCTGTTTCACCCACTCCACGGTGCCACGAGTCAGCCCCGAGCTCCTTTGCTTGTCGCTTGTTACCCCCAAGCCCCTTGAGCTCTGCCCCCTAGTCTCTCCAATATATTCAGTGGGACCACGCCCTCCCTGAACCCCACATCTTTGGCGACAGGGAGGAGCCCCGGTGGTTTGGGGAAGGGGCTGCCGACGCAGAGCCGGGAGCCCTATTCCTCTCTGGCTTCTGCCCTTCCAACGCGGCCTCCCAGTGGACACCGTGAGACCCTGCAAGTCTGCAAGGTGGGGGCGGGGCGAGCTGTCACCGGTATACCGACCCCGCGGTGGGAAGACCCACCCAGGCGCGGGGACAACAGGCGGGTGTGTGAGAGGCTTCAGTGACTGCATCCGTTAGCAAACCAAGCTGATTTGAAACTTGCTGCTCGGGAAAACTCACCGTTTGGTGGGAAAGGCGGACGACGGGAAAAGATACAGGTTACGGTCCAGCAGGATTTCAGCGCTTTCACCTGGTGTCCCCCACCTGGGACCAGGCCGGGCTCCGTCCCGCCCGCGGTATCCTGGGGTGAGAGAGTAAGGTGGGGACTTCCTCCCTGACTCGAAGCATCGGCTTCTCGCTCACGTGCTGCGTTCTTTGCGGGAGGTGCTCATTCCGCCTGGGGTAGCCCGGGAGGACTGCCTGGAGAAAGAGATCTGCCTGGAACTGGGGTCTTAGCCTTAAATAGGGCGTGAAAGCCAGCCAGGCCTAAGGTCCAGCGTTAGCAAAATGCTAGAGGTACAAGGGGTTTGCCCTAAAAATCCTCAGTGCCTACACTGTGGCTGAGATTTAACCCATTGTATCTCCGCTGTTATAACTGACTAGTTTGGTTATCTGCCATTGTATTTTAGTTTTTACTTTGATTATTTCCTGTATTCTGAATTTCTCCCTATTTTTCCATATTTGTTCGTATATTCTATTAGTGTTTTGCAAAGCAGAAAGCCAGTTGTTGCTGTTTTTTTTTTTTAATTTCATTTATTTATCTTTTAGAGGAGAAGGAGAGAGGGAGAGAAACATCAATGTATGGTTGCCTTTCATGCATCCCCTGCTGGGAGTTGGCCTGCAGGGAACTGGCCTGCAACCCAGGCATGTGCCCTGACTGGGAATTGAACCTCAATCCTCTGGCTCACAGGCCTGTGCTCAATCCACTGAGCTACACCAGCCAGGGCTATTGTTGTTGTTTTTAATTCTCCTGGTAGTTGCCTATGAATTTACTAAATAAAAATAGTTTATATTTCAAATTATTAGTCAATGACCAATCATTTTTATGTTCCTTTTTATCTAGGAAAAAACTTAAGGTGCCTTTTCATCTCCTGGCCTGCTACCCTCACACCCACTTATATTCGTCCACTTAATGATATCATCCTGGGTCCAGGATAATAGACCCAGATTTTTTTATACTTTTTTAAGCCACTAAATCCTCTTTACAGTCACTGATTTTTGGCATTTGTCAGCCCTTTGTTTAATTAGTATCAGTGTCACTGCCAGTTTTTTCAGACTCTAATATTTCTTTTCCTCCCTCAGACCTATCTCTCACTTGACTGCTGATTTCAGGGAGGACTCCTGAATGTAATGTTTTTCTCAGCCTTTGTCCTCAGTGAGAATGTTTCCTACTGGACCCACAAATAGTGACTTGACTGTGAGGCTTAAACTTTTCCCCTCAAAACTCTTTTGTCCTTATCCCATTATCTTTTGGCTTTTAAAGTGGTAGCAAGTATACCTGAAACTCTGTGTAGCTGACCCTTGAACAACCTGGGTTTGAACTGCACAGGTCCACTTAAATGTGTATTTTTATCAATAAATATACTGGAAAAACTTTTGGAGATTTGTGACAATTTGAAAAAACTTGCAGATGAACCACATGGTCTATAAATACAAAAATAATTAAGAAAAAGTCAGGTATATCATGAATGCATAAAATATGTATAGCTACCAATCTATTTTACAATTTACTATCATAAAATATACACAAATCTATGAGTTAAAATTTATCAGAACTTGGGCACACAGACTATACATATGGTACCATTCATGGTTGAGAGAAATGTAAACAAATGTCAAGATGTGGTATATATGTATAATACACAAAATATATACTAATCAACTGTGTGTTATCAGTAAGGCTTCTGGTCAACTGTAGGCTACTAGTAATTAAGTTTTGAGGGAGTCAAAGTTAGGTAAGGATTTTCAACTGCGCAGGAGTTGGCACCCCAACCTCATCCCTCCATTGTTCAAGGGTTAACTGTAATTTTGTATGTCAGTTATCTCTCAAAACAAATGGTAGCAAAACTGGGACAGTCTGTTTTAGGTGAGCAATTTACCTGCTGTTTTTGGGAGCTTTTTACTACCCTCACAATCAAATATTTTGCTAGCATGTCTCAGTGCAGGCCATACCCTATTAATTTTCCAGAAATAGAAGGTCTTTTCAGCTAGAAAAGTTTTCTTCTAGTATGTTCCTGTCTATTCTGTGAACAGATTGTTTTGGGTTTTTTTCCCCCTCCTCTAAAATTATCACATTGGGTGACCATTGTCAATTAAATCTTTGTCCTTTTTCTCTGCATCCTGGGAGACTCTCTCAAGTTTTTCTTCATCATCGTGGATTTAATTCCCTTTTTCTTTTTTTAAGATTTTATTTATTTATTTTATTTTATTTTTTTTAAATATATTTTATTGATTATACCATTACAGTTGTTCCATTCCCCCACTTCATTCCCCTCCACCTGCACACTCCCTCCCCCATCATTCTCCCCCCCTTAGTTTATAACCACGTGTCTCAAGTTCTTTAGATTCTATATTTCCCCCACTATTCTCGCCCTCCCCCTATCTATTTTCTACCTACCATCTATGCTATTTTCTGTGCCTTCTCTCCGCTTCTCCCCCTCCCACCCCACTGTTTCTAACCCTCCATGTGTTCTTCATTTCTATGGTTCCACTCCTGATCTAGCTGTCCTCTTGGTTTGCTTTTGTTTTAGGTGTGGTTGTTAATAACTGTGTGTTTGCTGTCCTTTCACTGTACATATTTTTCATCATCTCTTTCTTATATAAGTCCCTTTAGCATTTCACATAATAAGGGCTTGGTGATGATGAACTCCTTCAACTTTACCTTATCTGAGAAGCACTTTATCTGTCCTTCCATTCTAAATGAAAGTTTTGCTGGATAAAGCAATCTTGGCTGTAGGTCTTTGGATTTCATGACTTGGAATACTTCTTTCCAGCCCCTTCTTGCCTGTAAGGTCTCTTTTGAGAAATCCGCTGACAGTCTGATGGGTACTCCTTTGTAGGTGACTGTCCCCTTATCCCTTGCTGCTTCTAGGATTCTCTCCTTCATTTTGGTCTTGGCTAATGTAATTATGATGTGCCTTGGTGTGTTCCTTCTTGGGTCCAACTTCTTTGGCACTCTCTGAGCTTCCTGGATTTCCTGGAAGTCTATTTCCTTTGCCAGACTGGGGAAGTTCTCCTTTATTATTTGTTCAAATAAGTTTTCCACTCGTGGCTGTTTCTTTCCCCCTTCTGGTACCCCTATAATCCGGATGTTGGAACGTTTAAAGATGTCCTGGAGGTTCCTAAGCCTCTCCTCATTTTTTTGAATTCTCATTTCTTCATTCCTTTCTGGTGGGATGTTTTGTTCTTCCTTCTGGTCCATTCCATTGATTTGAGTCCCAGTTTCCTTTCCATCACTATTGGTTTCCTGTGCATCTCCCTTCATTTCAATTAGTTTAGCCTTCATATGTTCCTCTAATTTGTGACTATGTTCCTCTAATTTGTGACTATAATCTACCAGTTCTGTGAGCATCCTGATAAATAGTGTCTTGAATTGTGCTTCTGAGAGGCTGGCAATTTCTCGGTCACTTAGAGTTATTGGCTCTGGGACTTTGAGTTCTTCTTGCACCATCTTTTGGGCTGTTCGTGCCTGTTCCGTAGCAGGATCAGAGCCCTAAAGTGTTCACTAGAACAGGACAACTAAGTTGCTGGGTTGTGACGTTGTATGTGGGGGTGGAGTCAAAGAGGGACAATGGCTTCCCGTCTGCTGCCTGCCGCCGCGGCCCCGGCGCCACAGCCACCACCGTCACCAGGCCCACGCGTTTCGTTCCACTGCACTCGAGTGTGCCACCGCCGTCAGCCCTCCACCCCTGGGTTCGCCCCCTGGGGCCTGTGTGGTCCATCTCACTGTGCGCGAATGTGCGACCGCAGTCAGTTTGCCCCACACCCCGACTGGTTCCTGTCTGCCTGCACGCCTAGGTCGGGGGATCTGTCCTGCCCAACCCAGCTCCACTGCTGGCTCCGCCTCTCTTACCGTCCTGTTGAACGGTTCGTAGTTGTCGGACTTCCGTATAATTCTGTTTTCTGGTCTTTGGTTGTGTCCTAGTTCTCCAAACCTTTGTTGTGTTCAAACTTGGTTGTGGGAGAAGGCACAGTGTTTCCACCTATGCCTCCATCTTGGCGGAAGTATTTATTCCTTTTTAAAGAGAGGGGACGGAAGGGAGAAAGGGAGGGAGAGAAACATTGCCCGGCACCTGGCACTGAGCCACACCAGCCAGGGCATAATTTTCTTCAGAGTCATCAAGAGTATTCTTTGTTTTCTCCAATAATATATTTAATCCTGCTTATTTTCCTTTCATTTTAGTCAGTTTCCACCCCACCTATCTTGATCTCAATCTCTCTTTATAGTTTTCTGCTCCTAGCTTTGAGAGGATATTCTTAGAGAATGTGGTTTTGCATCTCAAGAACACGAGGAAAAGGAGAGACAACTGTAATTGGTTCTGTGCTAATGTATATAAACATCTTGATGAAGTAGACCATTTTCTGGGAAATAAAAAAAAAGAAAGAGGTGGAAAACATTACCCAACAAATATGTCCAAAAAAGACTCGGGGCTCATATGTTTCAATGAAAGAATTCTCTCAGACTTTATAAATAGATAATCCTCACCCTGTAAATCTGAAGAGCCGGAAAAGTTAGAATGCTGTTTCATTTTATGAAGTCACACTTCCCCTCATACCAATTCCAAATAAAGATAGTTCAGGGGTAAAAAAATTTCTAAAGAAACTCAAGGAAATAAAATTAAATGTCATTGTAGATAAAATGAATAATCCATGAGTTTGTTAAATAAGAAAATAACAATCATAGATGCCAAGGAGTCATTCAAAAATCAGTAACCGAAAAGAACCCTTTTAATTAATCATAATTAACCAGGACAGTTGAAATTAAGACTCATTGGTTGTGCTACCTTGGCATCTGGTGAAAGGAGGGGCCTGAAATGGCGTAACCAAAAGCTGCCCTAGCTAAACGGTTATTTTTTCAAGATTTTGTTTCTTTATTTTTAGAGAGAGGGGAAGGGAGAGAGGAGGAGAGGGAGAGAAACATCAATGTGCCTGAGATACTAAGATCAGTTGCCTCTCGCACACCCCAAACTGGGGACCTGGACCGGCCCACAACCCAGGCATGTGTTGTGACCAGGAATCCAACGTGCGATCTTTTGGTTCACAGGCCGGCACTCAATCCACTGAACCACACCAGCCAGGGCCCTAGTCAAATAATTTTTATTGAATGGACCAGAGCTCCTGCTTATCTCTGAGTAGCAGGTTTCAGTTCTTTACCAGCCCACGGAAGTACTCAAAGGAGCCAATCCCTTCTCCTACAGGAATCACGGGTCGCCTCACCTTACTGCTACAAAGCTTGCCCCCCAAGTCCCTGGTTGTTCACTGTAGTCCTGAGTGGAACATGTGTGTGATCCCGTGTGGCTTATGGTGTCCTCCTCCCCTGAGCTGTGAGGACATGTAACTAATAGATGGCTGTCAAACTCATCGGTCCAGTGTCAGGAACTGCATCTGGACATCATCATAATCCTAGGGTGGGGATTCTTCCCTTACCAATGGAGCAAAGGGCAAGTGATTAAAACGAGAATCTATCCTCTCCATAAAGCCAAGAAAATAAACAATAAGAAGCAAGAGTCTGTTAGATTGGCAAAAATTTAAAAGACTGTGATATCTCAGTTTGGTGAGGGTGTAGGAAAACAAACTCGGTATTTTTGAGAGTATAAGTTGATACGACCTTTTGGGAGAACATAGAGAAATGTGAAATGTGTATGTTCTTAGGCCCAGCCATTCCATTTCTGGGAAGAAATGCCATCATAAGTAACATGACATATATGATGCCACTGATGTACTGATTGGAATAGCAAAAAAAATTAAATACATCAATCTATAAATAGAAGATTAAATGAATCACCTGTCTGATGCAATATAACAATGGAAAGCTATCTAAAAGAATGACATGAATGTCTATGTACTGACATAGAAAGATGACTATATTAAGTGAGAAAAGCAAGTGGCAGAATTATGTGCATGCATACTATACTCCAATTTCTCTATTATTTTAAAATGAATATATATGCATGGAAAATTCTGAAAGGATCTATATCAAATTATTAACAGTGGCTGCCTCGAGATGGTGAGCTTGCAGGGCATATGGCGAAGACAGGACTCGAGCCACTTCTATAATGTGTGCATTTTTTATAACAAGTATGTATTACTTTTCTTTTTTACTGTATTTTTCCCATTACCATATATCCCCTCCCCACTAAATCACCACACTGTTGTCCACGTCCATGAGTCCTTTTTCCTTTTGGCTTGATCCCTCCACCCCCTAACAACTCCCCCACCCCAGATATGCTGTATCTATGAGTCTATCTCTATTTTGCTTGCTAGTTCAGTTAAGCATGTATTACTTTTATAAAAAGAAAAAATAAGATAAAGTGTTTAAAAGAATAAACAGGTAAGCTCTTAAACTTTAGTAACAGCAGCCCTGGCTGGTGTGGCTCAGTGGTTGAGCAGAGGCCTGCAAACCAGGGGGTCAGAGGTTTGGTTCCGGGTCTGGGGCACATGCCTGGGTTGTGGGCCAGGTCCCCAGTGGTGGGCGCGTGCCAGGCAACCATAGGGTGATGTTTCTCTTCCTCTCTTTCAGTCTCCCTTCACCTCTAAAAGAAATTAAATAAATATATATATTTAACAGAAGACCATTAAAATATTAAATATTTGCTCACAAACTCCTGTCCCTATGGAATTTGCATTCTAGTGGAAGTAGCCAATGAGTAAAATATATAGTGGATGAGAAGGTATTAAGTCAAAGAAGCTGAGATTACTGGGGGATCCCAATTTTGGATAAGGTAGAAGGCCTCCCTGAGAAGATAACATTCAAGTTACAGACTTTGAAGGGAGGGAGGAAGCCAAGCATAAACCTAGAGGTTTCTACAATGCAATCCTTTCATCTATTAAAAAAAAGAGCTATTTTAAAAATATTTTCCTGTTTTGTTGCACTAAAGCTTCCAAATAGGAAAAAGCTACTTAAACATTATTTTATTTTTAACGTATATTTTATTGATTATACCATGACAGTTGTTCTATTCCCCCTCTTCATTCCCCTC
The DNA here is from genome assembly GCF_014824575.4 of Sturnira hondurensis. Taxonomy (NCBI): domain Eukaryota; kingdom Metazoa; phylum Chordata; class Mammalia; order Chiroptera; family Phyllostomidae; genus Sturnira; species Sturnira hondurensis. The sequence goes on along the minus strand of NW_028080032.1, from coordinate 7,794,528 downwards.
CGCCTTGCACACCCTTCCCCCACCATTCCCCTCCTTTAGTTTATGACCACGTGTCTCAAGTTCTTTAGATTCTATATTTCCTCTACTATTCTTGCCCTCCCCCTATCTATTTTCTACCTACTGTCTATACTATTTTCTGTACCTTCTCCCCCCTTCTCCTCCTCCCACTCCCCTATTGCTAACCCTCCATGTGTTCTTCATTTCTATGGTTCCACTCCTGATCTAGCTGTCCTCTTGGTTTGCTTTTATTTTAGGTGTGATTGTTAATGACTGTGAGTTCGCTGTCCTTTCACTGTTAATATTTTTTTATCTTCTTTTTCTTAGATAAGTCCCTTTAATATTTCATATAATAAGGGCTTGGTGATGATGAACTCCTTCAACTTTACCTTATCTGAGAAGCACTTTATCTGTCCTTTCATTCTAAATGAAAGCTTTGCTGGATAAAGCAATCCTGGATATAGGTCTTTGGATTCCATGACTTGGAATACTTCCTTCCAGCTCCTTCTTGCCTGTAAGGTCTCTTTTGAGAAATCCGCTGACAGTCTGATGGGAACTCCTTTGTAGGTGACTGTCCCCTTATCCCTTGATGCTTCTAGGATTCTCTCCTTCATTTTAATCTTGGCTAATGTAATGATGATGGGCCTTGGTGTGTTCCTTCTTGGGTCCAACTTCTTTGGGACTCTCTGAGCTTCCTGAGTTTCCTGGAAGTCTATTTCCTTTGCCAGACTGGGGAAGTTCTCCTTTATTATTTGTTCCAATACGTTTTCCACTCATGGCTGTTTCTTTCCCCCTTCTGGTACCCCTATAATCTGGATGTTGGAACGTTTAAAGATGTTCTGGAGGTTCCTAAGCCTCTCCTCATTTTTTTTAATTCTCATTTCTTCATTTCTTTCTGGTGGGATGTTTTGTTCTTCCTTCTGGTCCATTCCATTGATTTGAGTCCCAGTTTCCTTCCCATCACTATTGGTTTCCTGTGCATTTCCCTTCATTTCAATTAGTTTAGCCTTCATATGTTCCTCTAATTTGTGACTATAATCAACCAGTTCTGTGAGCACCCTAATCACCAGTGTTTGGAACTGTGCATCTGAGAGGTTCGCTATTTCTTTTTCGCTTAGAGTTATTGGCTCTGGGGCTTTGAGTTCTTCTTGAGCCATCTTTTGGGCTGTTCGTGCTTGTTATGTATGAGGAGCAGAGCCTTAGGTATTCACCAGGGTGGGGCAACTCAGTCACTGGTTTGTGACACTGTGTGGGGGGGCGTGGTCAAAGAAGAGCGATCTCGATCTCCTTCCTGTCTGCCACCTCCCACCGCCGCTGCAGCTGCCACCGTCGCCAGGGGGCCTTGTGTTTAGTCCCAATGAGTGCGAATGTGTGATCTCGGTCAGCCCTCCGCCACTGGGTTTGCCCGCTGGGGCCTGCGGGGGTCCATCTCACTGCTCACTCTGCTGGTTTATCTGTGCGTTAAAGTGTGACCCGGGTCAGCCTGCCCCGCACCCTCACTGGGTCTGTGCTGCTACCTCGGCTGCCTGCGTGCCTGGGTCAGGGGATCTTTCCTGCCCGACCCTGCTCCGCTGCTGGCTCCGCCCCTCTTACCGTCCTGGTTGAACGGTTCGTTTTTGTCGGACTTCCGTATAATTCAATTTTCTGTTCTTTGGCTGTGTCTTTGTTCTCCAAACGTTTGTTATATTCAAACTTGGTTGTGGGAGAAGGCACAGTGTTTCCACCTATGCCTCCATCTTGGCGGAAGTCTCTACTTAAACATTATTTCACTTAGTTTTTTTTTTAATATTTTATTCATTTATCTTTAGAAGGGAAGGGAAGGAGAGAGGAAGAGAAACATCAATGTATGGTTGCTTCTTGCGCATTCCCGGCTGGGAACTGGCCCCTGTTGGGAACTGGCCTGCAACCCAGGAATGTGCCCTCACTGGGAATCAAACGGTGAGTGTCTGGTTCACAGGCCTGTGCTCAATCCACTGAGCTACACCAGCCAGGGCTTCAATTAGTTTTTTAAAAGATTGATAACTACAAAAGGAATCGAAGATCTGCCTTTTTAAATGTCACTAGCACTGGATTGTGTGCGGCTGAGTTCTACCCAACCCATAAAGAGATCATTCCAAATCAGAGGAAAAGATGAAAATCTCCCACACTCACTTTATAAAAGTGGAATTATCTTAAGGCCAAGAACTGATAAATGATAAAAAAGAAAAAAGTTGTACCCTGACCAGTGTAGCTCAGTTGGCTGGGCATCATTTTGCAAAGTAATAGGTCACCAGTTTGATTCCTGGTCAGGGCACATGCCTGGGTTGCGGGATCAGTCTCTGTGCAGGGCACATATGACAGGCAACCAATTGATGTTTTTCTCACATCCATGTTTCCCTCCCTCCCTTCCCCTCTTGCTGAAAATAAAGAAATAAACATTTAAAAAAACTGTGATTGATTAGTCATCTGTCTTCCCCACTAGCTTGCAGCATCCATGGAGACAGGAGCCTTTTTAAAAACTGCATATCCACATCTTTCCGGTAAGCAGAATAATAGCCCCCAAAAGTATCCAAGTCCTAATACCTAGAACCTGTGACGATGTTGGGTTAAGTGGCAGAGAAGAATTAAGGTTGTAGATAGAATAAGGGCTTTAAGCAGATAACCTTAAAATAGGGAGATTATCCTGGATTATCTAGGCAAACCCAATGTAATCACAGCATCCTTAAAAGTAGAAGAAAAAGGCAGAAGCCAAGGGAGACCTGATTGTGGAAGACTGGTTAGAGAGATGCAACATAGCTAGCTTTACAGGTGGAGGAAGGGGACCTTGAGCCAAGGAATGTGGTGGCCTCTTGAAGATGGGAAATAGCTTCCAAAAGGACCATAGCCCTGTCTTGATTTTAGCCCAGTAAGACTCACATGGAACTTCTAACTTACAGAACTGTAAGATAATAAATTTGTGTTGTTTTATACTATTAAGTTTGTGGGAATTTGTTCCAGCAGCAGTAGAAAACGAATGCAAGCACAAAGCAGACACTCAGCATTCCTTTGCTGAATGATTAATGAAACCACAAAATCCCTATAGATATTGGGTGAAAAGATAGAAATAGATCATTTGCAGATTACAAATAGCCAATACGCTGTTAAATGCATCATCAGACTCGCTGGTACTGAAGAGATGCCAATCAAAATCAAATTAGCAGCCTATTGAGATCCTTCGGAGTCCTACCCACCAAGTTACCCAGAAGAGGGCTTGGGGTTTCCTTTCTGGGGTGATCAGGCAATCCCAGTGACCTCCAAACACCAAGCTGGGGAGGCAGACAAGGCACTTCAATCCATGCTAACGTTTATAACTGTGCTTGCTTTATGAGGAAATAAAAGCCTCTGGAACTGGGCAGAAATTCCTGGGAATAACCAGTAAAGGTCCTGGAGGTTATCTAACCTAATACCAAACTGTAAGTGAAACATTCATGACCCAAGTACACTAGTGTCTTTTACAAGCCATTTTCTAAGCCATTAGCTGGTGTTCACACACATGCATACTCACGAAAAAAGTTAAAGGAAAAAATTCAAAAAACATTCAATTATATTCCCCTTTTCCCACTGTTCTTTACTAGTTGCACATTTCATCTAAGATAGATGGTTTATGCTTTTATGTTCCCCATGGTCCCTCTGTAACATTTAATTTTTCTTTTCTGTTTTTACATAATTGATGCTTTATGTAAGTACTAACAAAGAGACTCATCTGTACCTACACAGTGTAAAACTGCATTCCAAGATATTAAGAAACAGAGTAAAAAGGAATACAAGCCATCACTCCACCCACCATCCCAAGTGAGTTTTATATTCACATCTATTTGTGAGGCATGGTGGTTCTTAAAGCCCCAAGCAGAATAATAAAAAAATGATGATTGCATCATGAAAATTATGGTCATGCCCGAATCTTTAACCAATTTTATGGAAACATGCAAGCTCCAAAAATGTTACAGGATTCAGAGTTGTTGTTTTTTTTAAGCTAGGGTATCCCTGCCTGGTGTGGCTCAGTGGACTGACCACTGGCCTGCAAACTGGAAGGTCGTTGGTTCGATTCCCTGTCAGAACCCAAGCCTGGGTTGCAGGCCAGGCCCCCAATTGGGGGCCTACGAGAAACAGTGGATTGATGTTCTCTCACACACTAATCTTTCTCTCCCTCCCTTCTGCTCTCTCTGAAAATAAATAAAATATTAAAAACAAATAAAAGCCAGGGTAAATCTGCCCAGCAGAAAGCCTCCTTTGTAATCTTTTTACATTGTCATTTGCGGACAGACATGGTGATAGCTAAATAAAACTTTATTACCTCCCTTTGAGGTCTGAACTTCTGCGCTGCTATCACCCAGCAGGGACAGTAGCTGAGATGTGGAAAATGCGAATTTCTGAACAGTGATGGATTACGTGTTCAATAACTTCTCGTCTGTTCACATTTGTTATTATGGTCTCGTTTTTTACCTAGTTTTTACTTATTTATTTTTAGAGAACAGGGAAGGGAAGGAGAAAAAGAGGGACAGAAACATCATTGTGTGGTTGCCTCCTGTGTGCCCCCTACCGGGGACCTGGCCTGCAATCCAGGCATGTGCTCTGATCAGGAATCTAACTGGTGACCCTTTGGTTCACAGGCCAGTACTCAGCCCACTGAGCCACACCAGCCGAGACACTATAATCTCTTTTGATATGAGACAATATGCACAAACTAAAAAGGTGTTAAGACAACTGCCAACCTAGACATCAAACACGCATCCATACAACTACCCTATTATGTAAACTGTGGGGTTTACCTCAACAACAAACTGACTTGACTTACCTTGTTGATAAAGTAAAACAACAGAGGTATTAAATCTCAGCTACTCAGGATACGGTTGAAACATTATTAGCTTTAGTTTTGGTGTTATTATTACGAATGTGTCTTTTGTATCACGTTGGAAACGTAAGTCAAATTGTAAAATCATGTAAGAAAATGAAAATGATTAAAACCAGAGTCAGTCTAGCAGATTACATGCAAAAGTTTATATTTAAATACATTTAACATGACAATATTTGTATTTTGTATGTTCTCATAAGGTTCCCTCATACATTTTGCCGTAACAAGTAATTAAATAATGTATTAACCAGTCGAAAACTATGTATGATATCAGAATAAACCAGGTACAACTACTTTTCAGTGTCACCACTATAATCTAAGTTGCTTTCACTACAACTCTGGGACTATCACGTTATATATGACACACAACTCTTCACACAGTTACTGATCCTCGCCTTGTCTTAACTTATAAAAGGAACAGGCTCCTCAGAACCCAGTTTTTCAAACTGTAGCATGAGATCTGTTAGTAGGTTATAAAATCAACTTAGCCACCATGACTAATGAGACAGAACAGAGAAGAAAATACCAACATACATCAAATTATGATAAGCGACCGCTGTAGAGCTTTGTTATCTGCATACAGGCACACATATGTACTGAGTCCTTGATATACATGAATTTCCTACCTAGAGATACTGTCAAAATAGTTTAAAAAACACAGCCTTATTGGAGAAGTGTCTGATCTTGGGGCCAGGACTTGGGACTCGAGGTGTCTGGGGCACGCAGCTGTGATGGCTGGAGGTGGTGCTGGCCAGCAGCACACAGGGGTGTGGAGGGAGGAACGGATGCAGTGATGACGATTTGTGGGATGTGATGATTGCAAAGTGGTTTAAGAAATGAGTTACTAATTCAAAGCGATAAACTCTCCCCCCGAATACAGATCAAACCTCTGGGGTCCACACTCACCACCCTGCCAAGCCAGACTGCAACCTCCTTTCTGCCTCATCTCTTCTTTGCCCCAGCCTTTCCCTTTCCTCCACCAACACACCACGCCCCTCTGTGACCCAACAGCCTGTACATCCTCTGAACCTGTCCTCTCCTCGGCCTGGAAGACCTCGCCTTGTGAATACTCAGCATTTGACTGTGCACCTGCTGGCTGGGTGATCGGTGGTCTCCCTGTTAGAGAAATACCGCTGCCCCTCCCCACTTACAGAAGGACCACGTTTTGCTCACTGTAGCTCCTTGGCATGCTTGGCATCCTGCCTTGCATTCAGTAGGCTCTCCAGTTTTTTTAAAAAACACATTCCAGATGTTTAAATAGTTTTTGTATTACAAAGGTCCAATATGCCTGCTGCACCAGTGCCACTGTGGCATCTGGGGGTAATTACTCAATTGGTGGGTCAATGGAGTGACTGCTGGTGGCCTCCTGTGATTTCATTGCTTTTAGAGGCAAGAGGAAGGGACAGTCATATCAATGTGAGAAACATCAATTGGTTGCCTCTCATATCGGGGATTGAACCCACAACCTAGGTTTGTGCCCTGACCAGGAATTGAACCCACAATCTTTTGGTTGTGGGATGATGCTCCAACCAACTGAGCCTCACAGGGCATTGGCCCCTTTTCTGAGGCTCAGCTTGAGTCAAGGATACATGAGGCCATTGTTTTTAATTTTAAGCTTTTTGTTATGGGAAATCTTAAACATGTATAAAAATAGATGAGAATAACCTCCATGCAACCATTACTCAGCTTTAATAACTTTTCAACTCATGGCCAACCTTGAAATTAAACATTTTTGAAAAGGCAAGTTGCCTTAGACGGCTCTCCAACCAGACTTGTCAATAAGAGGCCTCGAAGGCGCACAAGAAAGAGAAGTTGTGATGGACCCGGTCTGAGCTGGCCCGGACTCTGCGGGGAGCAAGTGCTATCAGCAGACCTGTTGGGCCGGGCTGTGAAGGCCAGGTACACAAAGCGGGCATAACAAGCACGTTATAACTTGGGAGTTTCAAAAATCAAAACTTACATGACTGTCTGCAGTCAACAGTCTAGGGCAGCAGTCCCCAACCTTTTTGGCACCGGGGACCAGTTTTGTGGAAGACAAATTTTCCACAAATCGTAGGGGAGGGCGGGAGATGGTTTCTGGATGATTCAAGCGTGTTACATTCACACCCACCTCCTGCTGTGCGGCCTGGTTCCTAACAGACCACGGACCAGGACCAGTCCGTGGCCCGGACCCTGGGAACCCCTGGTCAAGAGCTTCTGATGTAGGGGAAAATCAAACTGTAAGAGGGGCCACAAAATGAGCCAAGGGCTCAGACAGGCTCACACTGAAATCCTGGGTCCTCAGTTTTGAATGACCATTCTTCAGTCATAGCTACATCTTCAGCCACCTGAGAGAATCACCCTGGAGCTCCAGGACAAGTGAAAACTGTATTCTCAGGAAGAAATAAAAACAGAGCTAGTGAATAAACAAATGTAAATGCATGGTGTTGAAGTGTTGACTCATGTTCATGGTACTGAATCAGTTTTAGTGTTATGTATGTACAGATCAGTAATGGAATCATTTAATACTGTGTGGGCCTGACCTACTTTTTTTCTTTTTAATCCTCACCTGAGGACATTTATTTTATCATTGCTTTTATTTTTCATTAAAAAATATTTTAGAAATGATTTTTAGAAAAATCTTTTAAAAGATTTTTATTTATTTTTATTTTTTTTAATTAATTAATTTATTTATCTTTAGAGGGGAAGGAGAGAGGGAGAGAAACATCAATGTATGGTTGCCTTTTGTGCATCCCCTGCTGGTAGTTGGCCTGCAAGGAACTGGCCTGCAACCCAGGCATGTGCCCTGACTGGGAATCGAACCGCGATCGCCTGGCTCGCAGGCCTGTGCTCAATCCACTGAGCTACGCCAGCCAGGGCGATTTTTATTTATTTTTAGATAGAGGGGAAAGGAGGGAGAAAGAGAGGGAGAAAAACATCACTGTGAGACAGAAACATCAATCTGTTGCCCTTCACACACGCTCCAACTGGGGACCAAACCTGCAGCCCAGGCATTTACTCTGACTAGAAACCGTACGGGTGACCTTTAGTTTGTGGAACAATGCTCAACCAACTGAGCCACAACAGCCAGGGCAATTTTTTCATTGCGTTTAGAGATAAAGAGGGAGAGAGAGAAACACCATGCTAGAGAGGCACTGACTGACTGCCTCCCGTAGGCACCCAGACCAGAGATCATTCAAGTCTGGACCAGGGGTCTTCCACACCCAGACCTGGGATTGAACCTGCAACCTAGGTATGTGCCCCAACCGGAATTGAACCCACAACCTTGCAGTTATGGGATGACGCTCCAAGTGGTCTATTTTTTAAAGTACAAAAGCATTTCAATTAACTTCATATATCAAATTTGGAGGTTTTAAATGCTTACAGGTACTTAAATAATAATTAATGTTTAAATCCTTGAAAAGTTGCAAGTGGTTAAACCTGAAAGTTTTCATTTATTAGTTATGAAAGTAGTCTGTACATATTTAGAAAAATGTTATGTATTACTAGTGGAATAATTACACATTTGATAAACTTACTAGATTAGTAGGTAGATCACTAAATAATGCACAAAGGGTTATAGGTTTTTGCCTCCATGCTAAGCTCCTGGGACATGCAAAATCTTAGGGCACGTGAGGAATCCATGTGCCTTTTTCCCCACTCCTGGACTGTGGGAAGTGTCCTGATGGGGCTGTCATAACCGTCTCGCTACCTGGACGGCAGTGGCCGAGGACAGCTGAGGGAAGGGATGGAAGAGACCTGTGGAGTGCAGCCGCTGTCTTGGTCTGTAAGAAGGCCCTTCCAGTGGGGATTTTAATTACTCGCAACCTTACGGCCTGCCTCTGCACCCCACCCCGCCTCCTTCACTGGCTCTCAACCATGGCTGCACGTTGAATCTCCCAGTGATGCCCCCTGGCTGGGTTCCACCCCAGAGAGTCGATGTGAACGAGTCTGAGGTGCGGTCTGGTGGGGGCTGCTGACAACCCCCATGCGACACTTCTGAGCAAACAGGGCGTAGAACCACTGCTCTCACTGCAAGTCATCTCTCCTCCCCTCAGAAGTTTGTTTCTGCCGCAGGTACCTACATCTGTTCCTTCCCTCTCCCACTAGATTGTGGGCTCCCAGATTTCCAAACAATGCAGGTGGCCCTTCCTAGCTCTGGATGACTCCAAGGCCTGCTGCCGACAGAAGTAGCAGTTACACCACATTTGGAACTTAGGTGTGCCAGTTAATGCTCTGACGCTAAATGAGTGAAAATCACCCTTGACAACACCTCAGGAAGGCCCCGCCCTGGAGCCTGATGTCCTTGCTGTAGAACTTCCTCCTGCGCCAGAAAGAGAGCTGATGCCTCCACCACCAGGCATCAGAAGTAGGTGTTTATGTTTAGGGGCCACCTTGCCTAAGGAATACACAGTCAGGCACATGCCTCACTCTCAGCGCAGCAGCACGCTCATGCCACGACCAGCCTGCAGGACCCAGAGTGACTGACCCTACAGCAGACACATATCTCCCATCTCACACCCACTCCCGAGCATATGGTCCTCACACCCACTAGTGGGTGGAATCACCCACACCATTTAGACTTTGTGTCAAAAATGTAGAGCAGAATTCATGTGATGTGCTGTGTGAAGCGACGCCCCTGCACAGCATAATTCTGTCCAGGTCCAGCAGGACCCCCGTCCTTTCATCTGGCCCAGCCTCTCGCCCTCCATGACCTCCCTTCCCCTGTCTTAAAGGCTGAAGTTCCCTAAGACTCTCCCCCTGGCGTGCTCATTAACTCTCTCCCTAAGGGCTCTCAGGCTTCCTTAGGGCTCTGGAGTCCATATAAAAATGGTGAGACCTCCCCCTCCAGTTAGGGGAGACATGGCCTAAGAGGTTCCTCACTTTTGCTCTGGGAAGAGGGAAGGAAGGAGAGAAAGACTTTCTCCAGGCCTTGGGAGCCTAGCTTGCAGGGTATGAAGGAACTTAGTAAATGCCCAGTATTTTTTAAAATAAATAAATGAATACTTGATAAAAAGGAAACTTCCATTTGCTTCATTAGGATATTCCACCCTCCCCCTGACCCCCACCTCCTACTGCACTATACATTCCGAGGCTTAGATTCGCCTGCTCACCGGGGATCCCAGGCCAGGCCTTCTGCCACACCAAGCCACACCAAGCTCAGCAGTACTCACAGGCCTTTAATCTAGAACTGCCCGGCCACGCCCCACCACTGCCCTAGGATGGTGGCCAGGAATAAAGATATATGGTCAGGTAGGCTGTCCAGGCTCTGAGTCCAAGAGAGATGGGCTAGGTCAGGCTGGGGCCTGGGCAGGGGGCTCCTGGCCCCAGGAGATGAGGGAGTTGCTAGCCTGGGCAAGCTCGGTGATGGACACCCGGCCCCGCTGCCGGATGAAGTTAGCCACAGCAGCCAGCTCCTCCGGGGTAATGTAGATGAACTTGCCCCTGTCGTCAATCACACCTGTGGGGACACACACAGGTTGTGGAGCTGAGTCTTCTAGGCCCTCCCCATCTGGGCTGAGAGGGCCCTCCCACCCCTTCACAACTGGCTCTGAGCCCTACAGGTGTTCGTGGCCTTTTCTGGCTGCATTCAACCCTGGCTAGGTGTCAGATCAGGCTTTGTGCCTATCCCGGTCACCCTGAGCCATACCTAGGCTTTGGCATGTCCTCCTTGTAACTGTGTCCCCCTGCTCAGTGTCCCTCAGAACACAGGATTCCCCCCACCCTCCGTTATGATTCTGCCCCTGCAGCAAGACCCTGGAGCCCCCTGTGGCTAGATACTCCCCAAGGCCAAGGCCTGCAGTGATTGAGTCTCACCGTCTCACCTGTCAGAGTCCCCTCGGCCAGCAGGTCCTGAATGCGGTTTATGGTGTCCTGTGAGGAGAACAATTCTCAGAGCAGAGAGGCACTGTCATCCCCGGAAAAGGCACATGCAACGTCCATGCCACCACAGCCAAATCTCCCCGTTCCCACGGCTGCTCCCCCACCCAACGTGACTCTGTGCTTCTCCGGAGGGGAGAAAGGGAGAAGCGGCTCTGGCTCCGGGGCTCTGCAAGACCCCCGGGAGAGGCACTTTTCCAACCAGAAGAGGAGCAGCAGTGACATTTGGCCATGAAGGCTGGTGCAGCTTGTTTGCAAGAGTTGTCAAGGTAACTGGAGTTTGGCTGTGTTGGTTACAGGGGCTGCTGGAGAGATGGGACTTTTTCTTTCCTCCCCTGCCTGTTCTTCCATGTAGCAGAGAGGCAGGATTCTGGGAATGCTGTGAGTCCTACTCTCTGCTCCCACCTGGGTCGGGGCAGGGTAGAGGGGGCATTAAAACCCTCCATCTTTAGCACAGGCCCCTCTGACAGCCACACAGACCCCATGGCCACACCCCAAACAAAAGGCCACCTTGCAGGGCTTACCTGAGTCCGCAGGCCCACCTGGGAAGCCAGGTCTTCCAAGAGCACAACCTTGGACTGCTATAAAGACAGGGAGAAAAAGGAGACAGGCTGAGTGGGCAGATCCCTCTCAGCACAAACTGAGGTTTGCGTTCTGATCTGATCTGCTTTGGGGGGCTGGGTAACACCACAGATTCCCATGGAAGAGCCTTGGTCCCTTCGCACACTGCCAACCACCCATATACAGAGACACGCACACTCATAAACTCTCCTTCCCCTGCTTATGGGGAGGTATCTGACTGACACCACCTGGCCACAGGCCCCATCCGGGACTGGGGACCACACTGACACAGACACACATGGGGATAGCCAAGCACAGCTGCCCCTTCCCCTCTGTAGCTGGCTGTGTGTTTTTAACATCGTGGACAGGTTGGAAGGGGAAGCACCATAAGACGAAGGGAAGGGATGTCACTGAAAGCTATTTTAAAAAACTGTCACCAGAATTTGTGTTGGTTGAGGACCTGCCAGGACAATGCACTGAGAAGATATGGGGTACACAACGGTGACCAAAACACAGCTTCTGCCTCCAGCTCGCGGTCAGGCAGGTAAGGATGTGGATGAGGAAAGTGCACATTAAAGGCCCCGATAAGCGGGGGTCTCCATAGAGGCAGTATGGCTCCCTCCCACCTTGCTTTTGCTTACTGCCCCAGACCCGGAAATCTCCACACTCCTTTTTACCATCCTCTTCACACCACCCGAGGCGCCGGGCCCACTCTTAAAATGACAGTTGCTCACACTCTCAGAGCTTTCCGTGCACAGCCATTTTCCATGGGCTTCCCTCAAACCCTCAGCAGAAACTTTAGTCCGGGGATGCAGCTGAGGGCCCAAGGCTGGGTCCTACGCCTGCATCTGCCCTGCCTCCCCTACAGACAGCATGCGGCTCGAAAGAAGGCAGTCTTTTATGTTCCGTGATTCTTTCACAGCAAATGAGCCGGGGGAGGAGTGACATGGTGACACCTCCTGGGCTGAGATGGCATGTGACTATGCTAAATGCCAAACAGAATGTGCAGGCAGGGAGGCAAGCGGGCAGCCGTTGGACCAGGGAATGGGCGAGCCCAAGGTGACCTGGCCAGCTGGCCTCCACCCACAATGTAGGTGCTGGGCTCTCAGAAGCAGCTTGGAGTGGGAGGAAGAAGTCCCCCTAGATGGTTCCCATACACCCAGTATGGGGGGTGCTGGGGCCAAAATGTGCTTGGAAAAACCAACCAACCAACCTAGCCTTTATCAGAACAGAGTGGACAGACCGACAAGAACAAGTCAGACCTATGCCTCACATAAACTATGCTGGGCACAGAAATGTGCCACCAGCTCTGAAATCCCAAAATAAAACGGCCCACCCCCTTGGAGCCAGGAAGGTGGGTGGCTGTATTTTGGAAGCCCCCCTTCTCCCTGCAGACAGGAGCTCTGGGAAAATCAGACAGGGCAAGCTGGAAAGACCTCTAAGGTCCAGAAGACTTTGGAGAACCACCAGAAAATGGCTCCCCCAAGAGCCATTGAAAGGAAGGGGCCTTTTCTCAGGTGGCTGTAGAAGATAGTGGGGGCTAAAGCTGATGGAGGGCTTCCTGGAGGAAATGCACAGGACCATGGTGCTGCCCACTGGGTGGATGGGGACAGAAAGTTCCAACCAGCAGCAGGGAAGTGAGAGGTCCTGCCCAGGCTGCAGCCCTCACTCCCGTGCGCCAGGCGGGAGAACGGGCTCCGTCCTGGGGAACAGACACAGCCTGAGAAGCTTTCTTCCTCTTGGGCTGTGAGCCCAGCCCCTGGTCGCTGGGAGGCACCTCAACCCTGCTCTCTTTCAGGAGGTGGGAAGAGGATTACGCAAGCCCTGGCTCCTTGGCACCCTTAGTCTCGCCCCCACCCGCGCTACCTCTGTACTCGTTCCCTCAGCCGCCTCTGCACCTCTGAGCTGCACTTGCAAACCTCTCGCATCCTTCGTGGGAGACGAGAAGTTGCTTAGCAGCACAGCGGAGCAGGACAGGGCTTGTGCTTATGCAACCAGGAGCAGCGCCAGGGTGGCCGGCAGACAGAAGGGGACACACCTGCCACCCGCCCTCCAACCCCAAAGAAAGCACTGTCTCCCCCTCAGTCCCCAAGACCCGAGTCCCCGGTCAGGAACGCACGGCAGGGGATGCCACGTGTGGGGCCCCAGTCAAGTGGAGCTTCCGTGTGACAAAACTGACAGAAAACACATGTGAAGAAACTTGAAAATACAGTGACTCACTGAGCGTGGGGTCTGAAGAATGGGAGAACTGTCACACCCCAAGTGTGAGGCAGGGATCAAAGGCTCACACCTCCCACGTGGACCCAGGCCCTTCTCCGCTGTCGGGGTCAGGAGAAGGCTCCCCTGGCCAGGAGCCCAGCAGTTAAGCCGCTCTTGGTCCTGCTGCCCACTCCTGCATGACCTTGAATGGAACTCCTGCAGCCCCCACTCGGGTCTGCTCTCTCTAGGCCCTGAGGGGAACACTTCTGTGTATGTGTGTGTGTGTGTGTCTCTCTCTCTCTCTCTCACACACTCACACACACACACACACACACACTCATGCACAGTAGGAAGCTGATGCCAGGACCTGCTCTTTGGCTTCTTACCTTAATGTAGTTGATGAACTCGGTCAGGAAGCTGTGGGACTAGATGAGCAGAGAAACCAGTGTGAGTGCGCCCCTTGCAGAGGCTGCAGTGGCTGGTGCCCACCCCCCTACCCAGCTGAGGGCCGCCTGCCTGTGTGCCTGCTTCTGTGCCGCCCAGCCATCTGCACGTGCCACCTGCCCCGGAAAGCAGCATGGCCTCCCACGATGAGGGTTTTGGAGGCACTTCTTCTAAGGACAAGGCCTCTCAAGGCAAGGGCCTGCTGGCCATCACGCCCACCCATCTCTCACGGCCTGACTGGGGAGGTGGGTGAGGAGCAGCAGGGTGTCCGGGATGCAATGGCCAGCCCTGGGTCTGCCACAGGCCCGCCTTGGTGGGGGCAGGGAGGGTTTCGTAGGAGTGGCAGGCCCACCTGCTCCTCGGTCATGGTCTCGCCCACACCCTCCTCCTCCACCACGAAGGCCTCCTTCAGTTTCAGGTACTCCTCGTGCTCCCGCTGGGCCTGCTCCTCCCGGGATTTCCTCTCCTCCTCCTCCTGTGGACAAGAGTGGGCAAGAGTCAGGTATCTGGGCACAGGTGCCCACCCCATCCCTGTACTGGTCCTTGCTGCCCCAGCAGGGCACCAGGTCATACAGCTCAGCCGTTTCTCAGGGACAGAGTGCCTCTGAAAATCCATCCCTCTGGCCTCCAAACTGAACAGAAGGCAGGGGCTCCACTTCTCATCAGTTCCACCACCTCCCAGACAAATGTTCTCCCTCTCCTTGAAGCCCTGCCATAATCCCACCTACAGCATCCTCTAGTCACCCCCCCGTTCCCCCATGTTCAAACAAACACCCATGCCCCATTCCCTCACTGGGCACCCATTCCCCCTCCGGCCTGCAGACCCAGCTCCTCTGGAACAACCCCTGCTGCCGCCTCACGCATGCTCTGGATCCACCCAATCCAAGGGACAACCATCGGGCCTCACACCCCTGTCCTCTCAGTGGCACTGGGCAGAGCTGACCACTCCCTCTTCCTTCCCTTGGCTTCCAGACTCCACCATCTCCCGAACTTCCTCCAGCTCCTGGGGCCATTCTTTCCGCCTCTTCCATCACTCAGCCCCATCCCTTCTCCCTCTTCTGCTCTCTCTCCATCAACGACCATCTCCTCGCCAGTGACCGCCACGGCTGTATCCCCACCCCAATCTCTACTCCCAGGCACACAACTGCCCACGTGACACACCCACTGGGCCATCACACAGGCACCTCGGACTGAATTATGTTCCAGAAAGACCCTGTGATCTACTCCCCATATGTCTGGTCTTCCTCCCGAGTCTCAGGCTCAGTGAGTCACACAGCCACCTGGCCAGCTGCCCCAGTCAGAAACGAGGCCCCATGTGCCACTTCCTTCTTTAACTTGCAGAAAGCTTCTTGGTCCACCTGTGCCGCTCCATCACCACCACCATGTCGTGCAGCAACCTCCCCCAACCCAACCCAACCCATTTTCCAGAGCTCTCAGAAAGATATTTTTACAACATGAAGCTCAAGCTGGGGCAGAGAATATACAGGATGAGCCAGAGCATCTTGCAGTGCCAACAGTGAGAAAACAATGAGAAAATGTCACAGGTACACAGGAGCCAGCTAAAGGAGCCACTCGTGGCCCAGGTTGGAGCAATTTCAGCAACGGGATAAAGCAATGTTGGATTATAAGACAAAGTACAAAATAAATAGTCATAAGTCCATGTGGATGAAAACAAATCACTGAATATATAAACAGAGAAAAAAGGACATATCTTCTGCACAAAAGAATTCCAAATACTTCCGGAAATGCTCTCCCCTCAAGGAGGTAGAGCCTGACTCCCCAGCCCTGAAGCGTGGGCTGTGCACAGTGACTGGTTCCTGAAGAAGCGTGGGAAGCGGGGAGTAACATTACGACGGAGAAATGGGCAAACGCCCTGGGTGATCTAGGTTAACACCACATCGGACAAGTCAAGTTGGTAACAGGCACCACTGATACGCTCTGGTGAAGATGGCACTTCACGTGTGGTCTTCCTCCCGGAAACCCATAACCCAGTCTAACCAGGAGAAAAACATCAGCCAAACACAAATTGAGAAACGTTCTACAAAAGACCATATTTTGTCACTTATAATGTGCACTTTTTTGCCCAAATTTTTGAGGGAAAAATAAGGATGTGCATTATATATGGGTAGTACTAATTACGTATCTATATAAATGTTTTTAGTTATTTTATTTATGATTATGTGTTAGAAGTATAACTGTACAAAACAATAATAATATCCATATATAAAACAATACCTTGGAATATAATAATCGGTTTTGTTTCTAAAAATAAGTAAGTAAATAAATAAATAACTGAATTAAAAGATTAAAATGAATGATTTTTCCCCCTGAAAGTTTGGGCCAAAAACGTGGGTGCACATTATACATGGGAGCACATCATACACAGCAAAACACAGTACTTTCCCAGTACTCCTCAAAACACTCAATATCATCAAAAGCAAGGAAAGTCTGAGAAACTGTCACAACCCAGAGGAGCCCAAGAAGACATGACAACTAAGTGGAATGTGGTATCCTGGAAAAGAGAAAGGATATTGGGGCTCTGGCTGGGTAGCTCAGTTGGCTAGAGCATCGTCCTAATACACCAAGGTTGTGGGTTGAATCCCCAGTCAGGGCACATACAGAAATCAGCCAGTGAATGCATAAATAAGTGAAACAACAAACTGATGTTTTTCTCTCTCTCAAATCAATTTTTAAAAATTTAATTTTAAAAAAGGAGGATATTGGAGGGGAAACTAATAAAATCTGAAAAATCTGTGGGGTTTACTTAATGATAATGCATCTGTATTAGTTGTGGGAAATATGCCACGAAAAGGTAAGATGTTAATAATGGAGGAATCTGAGTGAGGGGAGAAGAGCCCCAGGATACTGAAGGTGCATTAGGCAGAGCCAATACTCATAAAGGTGAAAAACCCTCTAATGCCTTTCTCTGCTGTGTTCTGGTCCACCTGCTGCAGCACCCAGAGTCAGGCCTTCCACCGTCCAACCCTGGAACAACAAGGCCAGCCAGAGCCAAAGGCACCAAGCCATGGGGTCTTCCCAGCTGGGCAGCCCTGGCTCTTGCCCTAGATCACATCACATCTTTGTGATAATCCCTTTCTTGGGCACCTGGTTCTCAGATGGAAGGAAGTATCCGGCAAACAAATGCTCATTAACCACTTTGATTGCAGTGGCCCCCAACCCTGAGCATCTCCTCTATGCCTGGCCCTAAAGAGGACCAGGCTCCAGTAGAGTCCACCATCTCTCACAATGGCCCATAATAGCCTCAAGGCCCTCAGGATCCAGACCCCGGTTACCTCTTTGACCCCTCTCCTTGCTTACCGCACTCTGGCCACTCTCACCATCCCAATGTTCTTCAAGTACTCCAGGGATGTTCGATACATCACATGCATAAAAACTCTCACCTCAGGCTCTGCTTTTCAGTTGCACAGGTTGCACCGAGAGCCCGGGGACCAAGTAAACCAGGGCCTGCCCCTGCACCTGGTCTATGGCCCATCTTCTGGGTTGGAGGAGTTGGGAGCTGAATGGGAAACAAGGCTGCCCGGTCAGGTGTCAGAAGTCAGGATCCAGGGTCCACCTTACCTTCTGTTCCTCCTCCAGTCGAAGCCGCTCCTCCTCCTTCTTCCACTCTGCCTCACGCTGGGACTCAAGGCGCTTCCGCTCCTCACGCTCAGCTTCCTCTGCCTGGAGAGAGGCCTTCATAGCGGCACATCCCTACCCCCAGCTAGAGCTTGCCCACCTCCCAAACAGGCCAGGGGCAGGCAACAGGCAGTGCCTGGGGCAGGCCACCAACCACGGCTGCAGGAGACAAAGCTAGGGAAGCAGCAAACACCAGCCCAGCATGCAAAGAGCCTTAAGGCAAGGGTCTGCCATACAGGACAGGGAAGGCAGGGCCTTTCCCACTTCCCGGAGCTGCTCCCCACTCCTCCTGCTTGCCTCACGCTGGGCTTTTCGTGCTTGTTTCTCCTCCAGCTTCCGGAGTTTCTTGGCTCCAATCTTCCCTGACAGGTGAGTTTCTGCTGGCTTCTCACTTTCTTCCTCATGGGCTGAGTGTGGTCAGAGAAAGACACTTCAGGTCCTGGCTAGACAGGACCAATGATGATGGGTCCACCCTACCCTTTGTCCCTGTCCTCGTGAGTGATTCCCCTTCCACCCACCTGCAAATGCCATCAGCCCGGCTCTGCCCTCCAGAGGCATCAGACATGAATGCAGAAATTCAAACCCTGGGTGTGCATGTGTTAGAGGTGGTGGTGGGGTGAGGGGTCCACGGGGCAAGAGAGGAGATGATAACTTTACATGCTGCATAGCTGTAGAGGAAGGCATCAGGTTCCAATAGCTAAATGTCTGCGAATCTCAGATAGGACTGCCTGGGCTTTGCCGAGTTCTGTTTTCAGTCTCTGAGCCAAAGCTCCAGGGAAGAATAGCCCTAGGGGAAATTTATCCCCAAAACTGCCTCCCAACCTGCCTCAAATCTCAAATCATTCTCACTGCTGAGGGTTCTGTGCTCAGCCCCTGGCCAGGGTTATCCCTTCGACCCACCAGACCCAAGGCAAAGACGACCCAAACCCCAGGATTACCCCAGGGCCAAAAACGCTGAAAGGTAAAGACCCGCTGATTCCTGAGCAGCAACAACGTTAGACTCAAGTCTGAGACAGGAGGGATGGTGCAACAGAGGGCCTCTTTTTTGAGCCAAAGGAGCTAATTTCCGAGGATACAGGGACAAAAGACCTAAATGTCCCCTCCTCAGGCTCAAGACAGCTGTGGAGCACTGGAGAAGAGATGTTCCTTCCTATAATCCCAAGGGCTCGGTTGGTCTCCCAGTACCAGGGATATACAGGCCTCTGTCAAAAGAATATCTCTATCCTCAAACCCTTCGTCTTGGGTTATAGCAACCGCACTCCAGACTGCAGAAACTCTCAGCCAGGAACTCTGGCCCTGGGGTGAGGCCCTCAGGGAATGAGTGCGCCCACGCCAGGAAGAGTGCTGGGGTACAACGAGTGAACTGAGGGACTCTCTTGGTCAATTTAAAGACCCCTGCCCTCCTGCTTGGACTTCGAGAATGCAGACAAAGGAAGAGGGTGTTAGTTCAATGGAATAGGGGTCAGGATCCAGAACTTCTGGTTCCTAGGACTAAAAGCCAGTTCCCAAGCCTGGCCATACCCCATCCTATGGCTCCCAAGCATCCCTCCCATACTGTGGCCTCACACCCTACTCTTCCACCCAGCTTTTGGGGTCCTCTCACCCCCTTAGTCAGTTCTCTTCCCCTCTAGGATGTGGCCCGGCTCACCTGGGACAACTTCCTCCTCATTCTCATCCACCTCAGACCTAGCCAATCGCTGGGCTTGACGCTGGGCCTGCAGGCGACTACCCAGGTCCCTGCGGCGCCGGGGTCTACCCCCAGCCCTCTGCTCCTCAGGCTCCAGGGACCGAGGCTGGGCCACTCGGCTTGCTGTTACTGGCTCTTCATTGTGCAGTGTCTCTCCTCCGCTGGCTGTAGGGAAGAGAGGAACCATAATGCTGTACAGTAGCCCATTTCCTCCAGCACAAATCCCAACTTCTCAGACCACTGGGGCCTTTACAACCCAGACTCACACTTTGGTCCTATGCAGCAAGATCACCCTTTCCCTCCTGCCTGTCCCTGGCTGGGACCTTTCCCTTCAAGGTCCCACCTTTCTCTGGCTCACCAGGAGATTACCACCTTGATGGAGCAAGATGGAGCTGAAGCTCTACCTCCTTCAGGAAGCCCACTCTGACCACTCTGGACCTCACCCAAATGCCCACTGCAGGACTGCATTTGTTTCTTGCCTAACACCACCTGCCATGGTTTTATCTGGCATCGCAACCAGAGAGCTCACTTATGGGCTGTCTTTCCTCCCAGGAAGATTTGCTAGCTATCTGTTTCATGTCAGTTTCCCTCTCCTCCTCTGAGAGCATGCAGGTGCTCTGAAGTAGCTTATGGGCCCAGAGAGGGGGAGACACATTAAACACACAGCCATACGCTGACAAGAAAAGGGGGGTGGGGAATAACAGGTGTGTCTGTCCTATGCTCTGGCCGATGAATGACATGGGCTTCTGATCAGGGTGCAGAACAGGGAGGAGGGTGCGTGGGTGTCCCCTTGAGTGGAGAGAGCTTCAGGCAGTTCCCTGGGAGCTGCCTCATGCTCTCTCCACTGCCTCATGCTTTCTCCAGGCAGAGAATACTCTAGTGCCCCCCTTCTTGGCTCCGGAGTCAGTCGGAGAGGAATGGAAACTCCTGCGATTTCTCCAACGGGCTCAGAGGGGAATTGCCCCATTGAGAGATGGCAGCGTGTGTCAGCCAGGGCCTAGCCTCTCTGGGCGTGTAGGTCTGCAGTGTCAGGAGGCAGGGACAGGGATGGGGCGAGGCTTTATTTCGGGACCAGGAGGAAGGTGTAGGGACGCAGCTACGCCGTGTGCTGGTTCCAGCACTGCTGCTGCTGCTCCCAGCCGGTCCCCTTCACGCAAGCACTGGAGCTCAGCTGGGCGCCTAGATCCCCGTCAGCGCTGCCGAAAGTGCCGGCGCATGCGCAGCAGCCGCGGCGCCAGGGCCTACTAAGGCTCTGGAAGTCAGAGAACGAGTCCCCACGGGCCCTGGCGCCGCGGCATCTTACCTACTCCCGCTTGGCCCCGTCTGCGAGTCAGGAAGAAGATAAGGCCGACGAGCAGAGCCGCCGCCACCAGGTACACCACCGGGGCCACCATGGCCACGGCTTCCAGGTGGGGACCTGCGCGTCCACCCTCAAGTCGGGAATCTGCCAAGCCCCGCCCAACGCCCATACGACCCCTCCCGTTTCCCATTCTAGGCCCCGCCCACTACTCTGGGCCCCGCCCAGGCCGCACGTTTCACAGAGACCTTAATTTTTTTATTTTAAAATAATTTGGGGGGGCCCTGGCTGGTGTAGCTCAGTGGATTGAGCGCGCGCCTGCGAACCAGACGATCACGGTTCGATTCCCAGTCAGGGCACATGCCTGGGTTGCAGGCCGGTTCCTTGCAGGCTAACTACCAGCAGGGGATGCACAAAAAAGGCAACCATACATTGATGTTTCTCTCCCTCTCTCCTTCCCCTCTAAAGATAAATAAATAAATAAAATTTAAAAAAAATAATAATTTGGGGGGGCATAAAATACTTTAAGTAGAAATGATTACAAACGGTTATATGCAGTGGACAATACTAATATATGTCCTTAAGGCACTGAACAATATCATATAGTGTTTGTGGAAACCTATACACTATATGGAAAAAATACAAAAAGATACTTGGGGCCCTGGCTGGTGTAGCTGAGTGGGTTGAGTGGGGGCCTGCGAACCAAATGATAGCGGTTCGATTCCCAGTCAGGGCACATGCCTCGGTTGCAGGCCAGTTCCCAGCAGGGAACTCACAAGAGGCAACCATACATTGATATTTCTCTCCTTCTCTCCTTCCCTTCTCCTCTAAAGATAAATAAATAAAATATTTTTAAAAAAGATACTTGGGAATAATGCGCACCAACTTCAGGGTAATGATTACCTTTGGGGAGAGAAGACGATGGATGAGGTTAAGGGCAGAGGTACGTTTGTATCTGTGCCTTGATTTTGTTAAAAGAGTGAGGGGAAGAGACCAAATCTTCCATTTAAATAGTGATATATTTTTGTACTCAGACCTGCCAATTTTATACATATTTTAAAGTAAAATTAGCTTTATTAAGTTGTACAAAAATTAGTGATCCAGTTTCCCATAGTGAGCTCTTGCAAATTACCCACAGGGAATTTAAATTTCCCTTTAATTCTTAAGAATCTATACAGAAAGCTGGGGACAAGTTATTCTTTAGTAAAGTTGTTTTCAAAGAAACTGTGCATAAGCTCTTTCTAGCCGGCGCCAAGCCATGGGCATTTCTCAGAACAAATGGCACAAGTGCCACAAGACCAAAGGCAAGAGAAAGCCCTACCCACAAGAAGCAAAAATATGTGCTGGGGTGTCCTGCTGCCCTCGTTAAGATTGGCCTTGACCGCATACACACAGCCCACGTTCGGGGAGGCAACAAGAACTACTGAACGTTGAGGCTGCGTGTGGGCAACTTCTCCTGGGGCTTGGAGTGTGGTGTGCACAAAACAAGGATTATGGATGTTGCTTACATGCATCCAACAACAAGCTGGGCCCTACCAAGAGGCAAAGAACTGCATCATGCTCATTGACAGCACACCATACCGATAGTGGTATGGTTCCCACTAGGCACTGCCTGGGCCTCAAGAAGGGAACCAAGCTGACTCCTCAGGAGGAAGGGATTTTCAACAAAGAAAGATCAAAGAAAACTCAGAAGAAATATGGTGAAAGGAAAAGAATGCCAAAATCAGCAGTCTCCAGCAGGGCAGCTTCTTGTGTGCATCCCTCGAAGACAAGGCCAATTCAGCCAAGCAGATGGCTACGTGCTGGAGGGCAAGGAGGTGGAGCTCTAGCTGAGGAAACCAAGACCCAAAATGCAAATAAATCCTCATCCCTCCTGTCTTAGCACATGTAATGAAGGCATTTATTCTAAAATGAACAAACAAACAAAAAACTGGGACAGAATGTAAACTTGCTTTTTAAAAAGCAAATAACTACTGGGAATTTGTTATTAGAGTGGTATGAAACCTTTTGTGTTTGTGATAACGTGAAGATTCCAGGACCAATGGTGTAAATGGCGGCGGGGGGGGGGGAGATTTGAAAAAATATGACATGTTAATATCTATTAAGCAGAAATTGTTACAAATGCTTATGTACAGTGTGACAACATATATGTATGTTTTAAAACCACTAAACAGCCCTGGCTGGTGTGACTCAGTGGATTGAGCACCGACCTGCAAACCAAAGGGTCGCGGGTTCCATTCCCAGTCAAGGCACATGCCTGGGTTTTGGGCCAGGTCCCCAGTAGGGAGCATGCGAGAGGCAACCACACACTGATGTTTCTCTCCCTCTCTTTCTCCCTCCCTTCCCCTCTCTAAAAAACAAATTTTTAAGAATCTAAAAAATAAAATAAAGCCACTAAATACCACATTGTTAAATTGGAATGGTGGGAACTTGAACATCTATTTTATTATTTTCTGTAAGTTTGGAATACTTCATAATTTATATTTTAAATTTTAAACAAGCAAATTGGGCAGGATAGATTTCATTAAAATAGCTAATGTTGATAATTGTTAAAATTAGGTTATGGGGGCTTATTATACTACTATTTTCTCTTTTCTTGTAAGTTTGTCATTTTTGTATAAATATGAAAATTTCCATAATGAAAAGTTTTTAAGTACAAGTTAGCCCTGCTTGGGTAGCTCAGTTGGTGGGGCCATCGTCCTATACACCAAAAGGTTTTGGGTCCAATTCCCATTTGGAGCATATGTCTGGATTGTGGGTTCAATCAACTAGGGACCTGCTCTGGTTGGGACGTATGCAGGAGGTGACTGATCAATGTCTCTCCTCTCCCCTCCCCCTTCTCTTTTGCTATAATCAGCAAAGAAAAAAAGAAAAAAAAAGTGAAGTAGCCCTAGCCAAGTGTCTCAGTTGGGTAGAGAGTAATTCCAGTAAGCCAAGGTTGCAGGTTTAATCCTCAGTCAGTGTACATACTCGAATCAACCAATGAATGCATAAATAAGTGGAACAACAAATCAATGTTTCTCTCTCTAAAATGAATAAATTAAAAAAAATTTAACTTTACATATTTTCATAATTTGCATGAGCTCAGAATGTTGCCTGGAAGAGCAAAACAAACTGTCAATAGAGATAATTCTTCCTGTTGCCTCAGATACCGTTTTTTTGCCTTTCATTTGCAGTTCTCAAGTTCTGAGTCCTGGACCCCAAGCATGTTGATTAAGGTTCATGGGCAGACAGGAGGGGTTGGGAAACAGCAGGGAGAGCCATCTTCCTGGTCCAGAGAACAGAACAGCATTGGATTTATGGAGACAGCAGTCGGGGTTGGGAAATGGGAAAGATGGGAAAGAATTCGAGAACTGTTTCAGAGGTAGAACTGATAAGACTTGACAAGCTCCTTTGAGGGCAAGAATCACCTTTCTTTGCTTGGCTGGGTTTCCCCAATTGAGGAGAGTGCAATTCTATCGAGATTTCTAGTCCTATTCCTTACTAACGGGGGTAAAAATTCACACATTTTAATTCTAGCATAGTTTGTTGAATGAATTAATGAATGATGCAATCTCCTTTCTTTCTGTTTAGAGCAACTAAGAACTGGACTGTCTCTTTATAGGTTGACTCAACAATTAAGTGAACTAATCAGTGCATTTTTTTTGG
This sequence comes from Sturnira hondurensis, assembly GCF_014824575.4. Taxonomy (NCBI): domain Eukaryota; kingdom Metazoa; phylum Chordata; class Mammalia; order Chiroptera; family Phyllostomidae; genus Sturnira; species Sturnira hondurensis. The sequence continues at coordinate 7,770,330 of NW_028080032.1, read as the reverse complement.
TTTTGTTGCCTAAAAGGATTTTCTGACACTTGCAACCAAGAGTCCTGACTAAAGATCACACATACACAAACTTTTGTTTTCCCCCCAAGCTCTTGGGCTCCAAAGCCTTCAGATTTAGAATGAGGTCTATCTATTGATACTGAATATCCATTCACAATACTCTCAGCTTATTAACCCTTTGTGAGCTCCCATAGCTAGCTGTGACTAGTCAGCCACCCCAACCTAGGTGGTTCTCTCAGCACCCAGTACTCCCAGGGTCGTTGTACTGACCATAGCACATGGTACTACTTGTCTGTGGTACACCAGATGCCTGTACCCAGTCCCTGGCAAGCTTCTAGCATAAGGGTGTAGCTGAAGCTTTCCACAGCCAGGAGGTCAGCTTTGATCAGGGAAACCCCCTCTGCCCCTCCACCTCCCTGAGGGTTCTCTATGATTTCATGAAGAAAAATAGATGACACAGAGAGGGCTACCCACTCCTTGATTCTGATGCACTACTTCCAAAATCAGCTCCATGGAGCTTCACAAATCACGGTGTGGAAAGGGTACTGACCTGGGAACTTTAGGACCCGCCCCAGAACACAGCAATGCCTTTTAGCCTGTGCAATAATAACACTACGGTCATTGAGCAAATGAAATTTGCTAGAGAGCATGAAATTTTAAATAGTCCCTAAGGATGAATCCCGGGGTCTTAAAAAAAAAAGTAGAGATTATCAGAGGTCATTAACATTAGGCAAATTCTTCCAGGTACTGATAGACCTCCAGAGTACTGATACTCCTCTGTAGGAAGTTGCTACACCAGGAGTAGAGCTGGCCCTGAATCTGCCCTAATTATAATGAGTCACTGCAGAAGGGAGACAAGTGACTTGCCCAATGGTGGGTCAGCAGTGGTTCAAGGCCTGTCACCCAGGTAGGTCTGCTGGGGCACATTGTTCTTTGCTATATTCAGGAGGCAAAGATCTGACTGAGAGTGGGTATGGAGAAGGGATGATGAATTTGAAAGGCTGGAGGGACAAGGGAATCAAAATACTTAAGTCCCAGGCCCTTGCTGGTGTAGCTCAGTGGATTGAGCACAGGCCTGCGAACCAGAGGATCACGGTTCAATTCCCAGTCAGGGCACATGCCTGGGTTGCAGGCCAGTTCCCTGCAGGCCAATTCCCAGCAGGGGACTCACGAAAGGCAACCATACATTGATGTTTCTCTCCCCCCTCTCCTTCCACTCTAAAGATAAATAAATAAAATCTTTAAAAAAAATACTTAGGTCCCAAGCCTGGGGGATGGGTGAAAAAACCAGTCTTGCGCGGCCCAACACAAAATCGCGAATTTACATAAAACATGAGATTTTTGTTGTGTGTGTGCGATTACATCTCACAATGTATTTCATGTGTGATCCAAGACAACTCTTCTTCCAGTGTGGCCCAGACACACCAAAAGGTTACACACTCCTGCTAGACTATGCCAAGTTTAAGTTCTCGGTCAAGTAATTCAGAGCTGGAAGGCAAGGAGGAGCTTAAAGGCCGGGGCTGAAGGTGAGGTCAGGATAAAGACCCCGCATTGGCAGCCCTGGCCCAAAGAGACCGTTCTTGGAGGTGCCGCTCATCAACGGCCTCTGGGAAAACCGATTTTCCTGCTTCCCTCGGTACCCCAATAGCAGAGAGGGGTGAAAGCATTGGCGGGACAGGAGGCTGGAGGTCTCTTCTGGTCCGTGAAAACAGCGTCCCTCGGTGAGAGAGACTGGTCTCCGATCACTCAACCTGCACCCAGGAAGTCCGTTGCATCCGGGCTCAGGGGGGCCGCGCCACTTTCTTCTATTCCAGTGCCCGGCGCCCCAGGCTGCTCACCGAGAAAAACGACACTACTCGCCGGGTGCCTGGGCAAGGACTGCGGGCGTCCAGCGCGGCCTTTCCTCGCTAATTCGGTCAGGGAGCCGCTGCCGCCGGATGCGCGTAATGGGATGCAAGGACTTTCTTCACCGGGACCACAGGCCAGACGCCCAGCCGCCCCCTTCCGCCGTCAGTCGGAAGTGCGCGCAACTCGAGGGAGAGGGGCTTCCGGTAGGACTGCGAGGTAACCGAGGCTCACGATGGCGGCCTCCTTGGCCGGGAAGAAGATAGTGTTTGTCACAGGGAACGCCAAGAAACTGGAGGAGGTGCCAGTAGGGTGTGGGAGGCCGGCCAGGAGGCGGCTGGGTGGGTAGCGTGTGGTCAGGTCGGCTGGTGATAGGGCGGAGAGGGAGCAAGCAGGAGGAGACGCGGAGGGGAAGTGGAGAGGCAGACCTGCAGGAGGTCTGGCCCAGGTGTGGAAGGGGTTGGACCTCGCGGAGTTGGGCTGTGCGGGAAAAAAAAGAGAGGTTGTGGGAGCCGAAGGAATGGCGGGGTCCTTAGCACCTGTCTCAAAGGTCACTTACTGAGCTAGACCTCAAACCGGGATCCCGACACCAGTTTGGAGCTGATGCAGACCTCACTGCTGGCTCGGGGGCGGGGGGGGGGGGGGGGGGCAGGGGCCAGACAGAGCATAGAACAGACATCCAAACCGAGCCGTCTATGTCTCACCATGGTCTAGAAATGGGGTTCTCAGCCTCTCCCAGCCTCTTTTATTATCGTGAAATGGGGATGATGAGACGAGTGAAGGAAGCATTGGATCCAAAACTCCTGGCTACGTTGTGGCTAGCTGTGAGGATTCTAAGGGCTGATGAAACGTCTTTGGCTGCAAATAATGGACATTAGGGAGCTCGTATAAACCACCGGACTTTTGTTGTGGAAGTACAATGTTATGGTGTCCCTTAACAGGTGTCTCTTGAGGGGCTGCCCTGTCATTGTAGTTCTCACTGGATGATCATCCTTTTTCCTATTTGGGTCTTTTTGCTTCCTCTTGTCCTAATGGAGGGGCAGTGAGGCTTCTGCCATACGCCAGCTCTGATTGGCCTTCCTCAGGTTAAGGGTTTGCCCCCGCTCAGTCAGCTGTGGCCACGCAGGTGGAGTCCTGTGTGGGGGCCATTGGTCGCTGGAGAAGATGGAGTTGAAGCTGGCCTCAGACAGGGAGTCTTTTTTTTAAAATACTTAAATCAAAGTGCTCCCTTCTTGTTTTATTTTTATTTTATTAATTTATTGATTTCGGAGACAGAGGGGAAGAGAGAAACATTGATTTGTCATTCCACTTATTTATGCTTTCATTGGTTGCTTCTTGTATGTGTCCTGACCAGAGATCGAACCCACAGTCTTGGCTTATTGGGACGATGGGCTGCCTGGCCAGAACTAGTAAAACAGGGAGTCTTAATTCCTCATTATGCCATGGCACCCCACCAGCAGACTGATGAACTTCGGGACCCTTTCTCAGGATAATATTTTTTAACTATGCAAAGTAAAATACATAGAATTACAAAGGAAATCTATAGAAGTACAATTCTCCAAATACTATAAATATTTGTCATCAGTTACATCTACTTTATTGACAGTTAAAGGATTCAATCTAGCAGTGTGTGTAATTACCATAATTTGAAAATAATGATAATTGTAAATGATATTTTGAGATGTCTGCTATAACCGTAAGGGGATATGAGGACATCTGTGATTTTGATAAGGTTATAGGTCACCAGGACTACTAATGCTACTTTGGTTTTCTATATTCACAATTGAAAGAGGTGCTAAATTTCAGCTAGGGATTACTGAAAATAAAGAGGTATTTTTAAACCAATGTCACCTCAATAAATACAATAAAAATGAATTAATTAATTTTTAAAAATAGGTATTTTTTGTCCTGGCTAGAGTGGCTCAGTGGATTGAGTGCAGGCCTGCAAACCAAAGGGCCACCAGTTCGATTCCCTGTCAGGGCACATGCCCCCATGAGAGGCAACTACACATTAATGTTTCTCTCCCTCTCTTTCTCTTTCTCCCTCCATTCCCCTCTGTCTAAAAATAAAGTAATAAAATCTTTTTGAAAATAGGTATTTTTTTCCCCATCCAAGTTCACAGGTCTCCTCAATTCTGGGTAATGCCTGATAGAGAATTCCTGGCCTAGGAATATAGGGGGCATTGAGAAGGAAAGAGGGTGTTCTGTGTAGGCGGTGAGCACAAACAGAGACCTGAAGTAGGAGACTGCGGAGATGAGGGAGATGACCTGCTGGGGTGGATCCTGAAGGCAGGGGTGAGGTCAGGGGCCTGACTTGGTAAGCTCTAGGGGCCTGGCAGGAGAATTGCCTTATGAGAATGGTGGATGGCAGCTTGTGCAATGATGGGAAATTGTTAACAAGTGGTGTTCATTGTTCTTTCATTTTGGAACAGGTCATTCAGATTCTGGGAGACAAGTTCCCGTGTACTTTGGTGGCACAGAAAATTGACTGTATGTCTCTGTTTTGTTTTATTTATTTTTATTTTTTATCTTTTATTTCTTTATTATTAGAGAGAGGGGAAGAGGGGGAGGTAGAGAGGGAGAGAGACATCAATGTATGGTTGGCTCTCACGTGCCTGTCACCGGGGACCTGGCCTGCAACCCAGGCATGCGCCCCGACTGGGAATCGAACCAGCAACCCTTTACTTTGCAGTTCGAGTCTCAATCCACTGAACAACACCAGCCAGGGTGTGTTTTGTTTTATTTTTAAAAGACGGTTTGACGTCTCTCTCTGCTGGTGACCTGACTCTCTGTGTGTCTTTTCCCCCCAAAGTGCCAGAGTACCAGGGAGAGCCTGATGAGATTTCCATACAGAAGTGTCGGGAGGCAGCTCGCCAGGTGCTTGATCTGCATGTGTTTTCTACCTACTTTTCTTGTCCTGGGGGCTCCTGGAGCCTGTGCCTACTGGGGATAAGTGGAGAACAACAGGGCAGGCACAGTTTGTTATGACTTTAAGGACCTGTCCAGGCCTAGCTGATCTGGGGTCAGTTCACGTTGGCCCTAGAATACTGCCTTTCTCAAGTGTGACTGCAGATACTATGCCTTTCTCATAGTATCTCTGCAGGCCACCACATACATGATTCTCCCTAATTCTCAGATACATACATTTCAGTCCCTACATTCTCCCTATGCACACATACCCCTGCACTCACTTATCTCTGTGGAACTGAGAAAGAGCACTTTCCGATGGGTCAGGCTGCCTCAGTATGAATCCCATCTTTTCTGTTGCTGTGCCTAAAGCAGTCTTTACAACCTGCCAGGCTTTGGTGTTCTCAACTCTAAGAGGCATGTAAGAGATAAGCCTGGGCTAATCCCAGTAGGAGGTGGACTTCTGTCTTCAGCTGCTATGACTGCTGCTGTTGCAACACTGTCAGATCCCAATTAGATGTGGGCCTGTCCCAGCTTGGGTGGCCTGGGAATTCAGGGCTGCGGCAGGGCCTGCTGCTGGTGGTAGGTCTCAGGGTTGCATTTCCTTGTGCTGCAGGTGCAGGGGCCTGTGCTGGTAGAAGACACCTGTCTGTGCTTCAATGCCCTTGGGGGCCTCCCTGGCCCCTACATGTGAGTGCTCCCCCACCCCCTTGCAGAGTCCTGCCCACAAAACCACCTGAACTTGGAAATGATTGGTTACCTGATATTGCGGTTCATTCACTGTCTTGGCATCAACGTCAGTATTTCAGATTGTCCTGAGGAAGGATTAGGGTTGGAGGAAAGGCATGTGTTTCTTTTGTAAAGTGTGAGAATGTTATTGTGTAAGCGGAGATGTGCAAGGGAAACCCACCTGTTGAAGAGGTACATTCATGGGCAGATCAATTTCAGGGAAGAGAAAATAAGGAAGTCAAAATCTGAAAATGGATTTTCTTAAAATATTCAGTGCCCTGAACCCCCTCAGAAGGTCTTTGTGTATCTCTGGGATACAAATATCCCAATCTGAATACCTGTCTCTGGGGTTGGAGAGCAAATGCTTAGCAGTACTGTTCCTGGGTCTGGGGTACGTGTATCTTTAACATGTTGGGTTGCCAATACGTTTGCCAATGCCGCAGCACCCATATACACTTACAGGATGCATTGCTCTATATCTGCAATGTGGGAAGCGTGAAATGCTGTCACGTGAGCTTTTAATTTACATTTCCCTAATTACCAGTCAGCTTCAGGCCTTCACTGAATTGTTGATTCTTCTACACATTGCCTCTTTGCCCCCATTTTCTTTTTCCTATTGGAGGATTTGTCCTCATTTTGAGGTGAGACATTCTTTATCATGTCCTGGGTTGAGGGTGCGCACTGGAGAAGAAGATGGTCAGAAGATCCATCTTCTGGTGTCCGACTTGCCTTTATTTGTCTTGCAGAAAGTGGTTTCTGGAGAAGTTAAAGCCTGAAGGTATCGTCCTTTTTATTTCTCCCTTTAGATCTGTTGGGAACTGAGAATCTGGCAGTGGTCCAAGGGAGGGCCCCAAATAGTGGTTAGGAATCTCAGGTTCCAGCCCCACCATGGGCCTCTGTTCACCTCAGTTTCCCCATCTATAACCTGAAGCTCACATGTTGCATGCACACCTAGCTCCAGGGAGCACTGAGTTGTGGGAGGTAGATGGGAAAGGGGTGGTGGGGGCTCTGAATTTGAGGGACAAAGGGACTACTGTTGATTTTGGCTGAGAGGCCTGGCCTACTGACTGCTTGCCTGTCCTTGCCTCAGCCCAGGCCTGGGGGTTGGGGTCTTCCCCTCCTGGGCCCCAGCAGTGCCTGCCCTCTCACCTAGGGTGCAGGCTAAAAAGTTCCCTTTTTAGGTGCTCCTAGAAACACTTTATATTAATGAGCATTTAAACATATACAATAGTAGAATAGAATAATGAGCCCCATGTCCTCATGACCCAACTTCCAGGTTTATCAGCACAAGGCTTATCTGATAACATAAGCCCCCCAGTTTGGCACGTGCCCCCTAATTCAGGGCCTCGGGTGGGGAGTGGGGGCTGGGCCGCACAGATTGCACTGTGCCCTCACTACCTGCCCACAGGTCTCCACCAACTCCTGGCTGGATTCGAGGACAAGTCAGCGTATGCGCTCTGCACATTCGCCTTCAGCAGTGGGAATGCAAGTGAGCCTGTGCTCCTATTCAGGGGCCGGACCTCGGTGCGTACCCATGCTGGTCCACCACATGCCGCTAGGGGGCGCTGCGACTCCAGCTGACAGGCCCAGAGTCTTCTGCAGGAAAGTAGAGGGGATGGTGTCCAGGCCCAAGTGAGTTCCAGGCTTTTGCCCAGAACTGGCTGTGGGCACCAGAAATAGAAGTGCTGTCAATCCCGAAATCTGTGTGCTGCCTGAGGATCCCGTTTGAGGGAGACACGTGTGGCTCGTGCACCCAGAGCTCTGCACTATATGCCCTCCTGAGAAGCAGAGGTGGAAACTGAAGGAGGCCAACTCCCAGAGCTACATCTGCAGCCTAGACTTCTGCAGGTTCCAGTCTCCTCACCCAACGCCTGAGGCTACAGCTTCCCTTGAAAATCTCAGAGCTTTTCCAACTTTTCATGTTTATATAGAACTTTGTTCCCATCTCGTTCCTTTCCCAACTGCCCTTCAATGCCTCCTGCTTACCTGTGAGGTTCACCTGCTTCTCACAGTGTCCACAGTGCTCTCCGAACTGTGCCCCCCACCCCCCAGTCCAGGTATTCTGTCCTTGTGGCTGATGACAAGAGTACACCTTCTGGCATTTCACTCCCGCTTTGTCCCTTCTGCTCAGGATGAAATTCAGAGTCCCACTGTCCCACAAAGCCGTGTCCCAGGGACTCCACGAGGGGCCAACCACAGAGACCTCCTGTCTGCACTGTGTGGTTTTTAACGTGTGTGTTAAAAACGCAAGAGGTCGTCTGTTGCCATTTTTTCAGTGTAAAGTACAGCAGTGTTAATTAACTATATGCATACTATTGTACAACATATCTCTAGAACTTTTTAAAACTGATTTTTAAATATATTTTACTGACTATGCTATTAAAGTCATCCCATTTTTCTCCCCTTTATTGCCCTGTGCCATGCACTCCCCGACTCCCACCAACATGTCCCTCCCCCTTAATTCATGTCCATGGGTCATACATATAAGTCCTTTGGCTTCTCCATTTCCCATACCATTCTTAACCTTCCCCTGTCTATTTTGCACCTACCATTTATGCTTTTTATTCCCTGTACCTTTTCCCCTATTCTCCCCCAGCCCCTCCCCACTGATAATCCTCCATGTGATCTCCATTTCTGTGACTATTCCTGTTCTAGTTGTTTTTAGTTTGTTTTTATTTTATAGGTTCAGTTGTTGATAGTTGTAAGTTTGTTGTCATTTTACTGTTCATATTTTTGATCATCTTTTTCTTAGATAAATCTTTTTAACATTTTAATAAGGGTTTGGTTATGATGAGCTCCTTTAACTTGACCTCATCTGGGAAACACTTTATCTGCTCTTCCATTCTAAATGAAAGCTTTGCTGGATAGAGCAAACTTGGATGTAGGTCCTTGCCTTTCATGACTTGGAATACTTCTTTCCAGCCCCTTCTTGCCTGCAAGGTTTCTTTTGAGAAATCATCTGATAGTCTTATGGGAATTACTTTGTAAGAAACTGTCTCCTTTTCTCTCAATACTTTTAAGATTCCCTCCTTATCTTTAATCTTGGCTAATGCAATTATGGTGTACTTTGGTGTGTTCCTCCTTGGGTCCAACTTCTTTGGGATTCTCTGAGCTTCCTGGACTTCCTAGAAGTCTATTTCCTTGGCCAGATTGGAGAAGTTCTCCTTCATTATTTGTTCAAGTAAATTTTCAAGTTTTTGATCTTCTTCTCCTTCTGGCACCTCTATGATTCAAATGTTGAAATGTTTAAAGTTGTCCTGAAGGCTCCTCAGCCTTTCCTCATATTTTTGAATTCTTGTTTCTTCATTCTGTGCCTGTTGAATGTTCATTTCTTCCCTCTGGTCCAAATCGTTGATTTGAGTCCTGGTTTCCTTCTCATCACTGTTGGTTCCCTGTACATTTTCCTTTATTTCACTTTGCATAGCCTTCACTTTTTCCTCTATTTTGCAACTGTATTCAACCATTTCTGTGAGCATCCTGATTATCAATGTCTTGAACTGTGTATCTGATAAGTTGTCTATCTCTTCATCACCTAGTTCTATTTTTGGATCTTTGATCTGTTCTTTCATTCGGGCCATCTTTTTTTGTCTTCATGCACCTGTTACGTTGTAAGGGGCAGAGCCTTAGGTATTTGCCAGGGCAGGGCAACCCATAACACTGTATTCTGGTGCTGTGTGGGGGGCAGGGATCAAAGAGGGAACAATGCTGCTTGCTCTATTTTGCTGGCTTTCAGTCACTTCCCCCTCTTCCCACAAGCAAATCGGGCCCCTCTGGTACTGATTCCCAGGTGGGAGGGTTTGTGTACATTCTAGGACTCTGTAGGTCTTTCCAAAGAACTCTCCTGTGAGGCTGGGAAAGTCTCCTGCTATTCACACCAGTTTTTACAGCCAGAGGTTTTGAGGCTTTATTTCCCTGCTCTGGAACCCTGGGTTGCACAGTCTGTCTCACTCCCTGTTTGTTCTTCCTGGTTTATCTACATGCAAATGTGGGACCACCTGGTCTGCCAGCTGCCACCTGGCCACTTGTCCTCTCCGCCCAGCTGCCCGACTCTGCCCACCCTACTGGTCTGAATCAGTGTTTCTTCTTTAACTCCTTGGTGGTTGGACTCCCATACAGTTCTATTTCCTGGCAGTTCTGGTTGTTTTTTGTCTTTAAATTTGTTGTTGTCCTTTTTTTGGTTGTGAGAGAAGACAAAGTGTATCTACTTACATCTCCATCTTGGCTGGAAATTCCTAAAAATTGACTTTAGAGGGGGAGGAAGAGCTGGAGAGAGAGAAATATCAATTTTGTTCCACTTATTTATATCTTCATTGGTTGAGTCTTATATGTGCTCTGACTAGAGATCAAAACCCCAGCCTTGTTGTATCAGCACAGCATTCTGACCAACCGAACCACCCGGCCAGGGCTTCGTTTGTTTTTAAGGTGGAATAACATTCCATTGTACATATGTGCCACGTTTTCTTTATCCATTATCAATCGATGGACGTTTATTGCTTCCACATTTTGGCTGTTTTGAATAATGCTGTGAACACAGAAATGTTCTCTCAAAAGTCGGAAGTTTGAACAACCATGAACCTGGCTGATGGGGTCCAGGCACTGTAGTCCCCACCATTCCGTCTTGTCTCCCTAGCTCTGGCCACTTCGTGCACCTTGTTGCTCCCCAGCCTCCACTTTACCTGAGGTGGCCCTGTTTTCCCCATGTTCTGTTCTCACCTGAGTCCCCTGAACCCAAATGCATTGTCCTTTCAGCAACAGATGTGCCAAGCCCTTCCTGTTTCAGGGCCTCAGCACCCCTGAGGGCTTCCCAGGTCATTCCATCCTGTTCTTGAGTCCAGCTCCCTGTAAGACATTTTGCCTTTGGTCATTTGTCTACTGGTTTGATGTCTATTTTGCTTAAGGTCATTTTGTGAGAGCAAGGCCGGGCCTCCTGTAACCTCAGTACTGATAAAACTACCTGCCTCACTGCATATGTTTAGAAAACAGGTGTTACTTGGGTGTGGTTCAGAGAAGTTCAGTGACCAGCCTTGGGCACACAGCTCCCAGCTGGCTGGCAGAAGCAGAATTTGCCTTTGGGCCGAATGCCTGGACACTTAGGTGGCTGATCCCTGTCCTCTACTCCCTCTTGTTTTTTTTAGATTAGCTTTTTCTTTTATTGCTTTCCAGATAGCCTGACACTTCATGACCCTGGGCTATCATTGGTTCTCTTTGTAACATTTTTCTGGAGGACTTTACCTATCGCAGCCAGTATTTATTGGGCTCATTTCTATGTTGAACATTGTGCTAAGTAGTTTCTGTGACATTTTCACCTGATTGTTAGAGCCTCCATTGCATTTTGAGAAATGCAGTAACAGGAGCAGGCATGGGGCTGGTCTGCACATTCAGGGCCCTTAACTTCACATGTAGGAGAAAACGTTTTCTGTCGGGCTTTTGCAGTTGATTCTCTTCAGTAGGTCACAGTTTATCAGACCTGTCGAGAGGGAGGGCGTTTCCAGGGAGATCGAGTACATGGTTCCTCCCTGGGTGTGAGGGGAGAGCTGTCCCGCTGTGCATTTTATTTATGTGTTTAGCAAACATTTGCAGGTATCATGGACCCTTTCAAACCATGTGTTTTTAGTAAGTAGGATTTAACCAAATCCATAAACTAAACTCAGACTAGGTACAGCTGTCTTCCTAGTGCATCTTCTCCATGTCCAGTGACATGCCTGTCCCCCTTTCCTCTGGCAGGGCCAGATTGTGGTACCCCGAGGCTGCCGGGACTTCGGCTGGGACCCCTGCTTTCAGCCTGATGGATACGAGCAAACGTAAGGAGCCCGGGTTCTTGTTGGGGATCTGCACCGGGTCGGCGCCCCACCCAAGTGTGCAGGCACGCGGATGTGGATGGAGCAGGCTCTGAGGGTGCCGTTCCAGCTGAAGGCATCTCTGCTGGGGTGGACGCAAGGAATCTGGGAGGCCCAGTCCAAGGCGGGGAAGGCAGCCAGGCGTGGCTGGGAGAGACCTGGGCTAGGGTGCCAGCGCACAGCAGAGCTGCTGTGTGACTCCAGTGGCTTCCCCTCTCTGTCCGTGGCTTGTTGTATATATTTGACCGTTCTGTGGGATGGTCTTCTGACCCCCTCCTTTAGTTTGGAAAAATGTTAACACTTTGTGGCCTTTGGTGGGTATCACGTCAAACCCCGCCTCCCCCCCAGTGCTGAGTGATCTCAGTATTTTATATCTGTTTCCCCTCTTATTTCCATGGGACGTGTGGGCCTTTTACTGGAGCCAGGTTTCCAGGCTGGAGGGGCCTATAGGGAGCACGGCCTGAGACCTCACAAAAGCCGGATAGGGCTGAGGACAACGTAGAAGGTCACTGTCCAAGAACACTCTTTGGTGGCAGAAATGTTTTACATCTGTGCTGTCCAGTCCAGTAGCAATTAGCTGCAAGTGGCAGTGGGGAATTTAAAATGTGCTTGAGGGCGTCCCTGGCCAGGTCGCTCAGTTGGCTAGAGCATTATCCAATGCCAAGATTATGGGTTCGATCCTCATTCAGGGCACATACAAGAATCAACCAGTGAATGCATAAATAAGTGGAACAAGAATTCCTTGCTTCTCTCTCTCTTGTCTTAAAATTTTTTAAAAGGCCCTATAAAACAATATAAAATAAAACGTGGCTAGAGTGACTAAGGAATTGCGATTCTTTTTATTCAGTTGTGATTGGTTTAAATTTAAATGGCCACATGTGGCTAGTGGCCACATACTGGACAGCACGGATCTGAAGCCTGCCGTTGGGGTGTGGGATTCTCACCTCACTATTGTGGCGTGGAGCACAGGCCACCAGCCGGCTGTCCCACGCTGCCCCCACCCCCACAGTGCACTAGAGGACACTGCTGTGTTCGCTCTGCCAGGCCCCACTGCTTCCTGTCAACAGATGACAAAGCCGATCAAACACGCAGCTGGTCCCCTGTCCCCAGCTTCCCTTAATGACTTCTGGACACACTGGAACAAGTTTAATATCCTTCCACATTCATTAACAGGGGTTTCTACCTATAGAGGAATTTAAAACTTCGTGATTTTTTAAGAACTTAACTGGCTGCTAGGAGCTGGTGGCACTGCTACCCTTTCCTGGGGACTTCTAGAGCTCTGGGCTCTGGAATGGGGTATACACCCTCCCCCACGTGGCCTCCCTACTCTGAGCTGCTGCCGTCGCCTCTTAGGTATGCAGAGATGCCCAAAGCTGAGAAGAACACCATCTCCCATCGCTTCCGGGCCCTGCGTGAGCTGCAGGAATACTTCGGCAGCCTGACTTCTCCTGGGACCAGTGATGATGAGCATGCCCGCCGGGGATCCGGGGAGGGCTAGCCTGAGACCCATCAGGCAGCACCCCCCGCCCAGTATGTCCTTCAGGGTTACTTCCTGGGGGTATTGAGACCTGATGGCCTCACCGGACCAGCCTTGCCAGTCTGGAGGAGCAAGTGGCTCTGTTTAGAGAAACTGGGCAAGGGATCCTGCTCTCTTGCTGCTGGGAACCCAGTGGTCTCTCCTGAGCCTCTAGGCCTTGGATCACGTGTTAAACTGGCCATGGCAGGATTGAAGGTTTGGGAAAGAAGCACACAAATAGTCTCAGTGTGTTTAAAATGTGGCAAATAAAGCTTCTGGAAGACACTCCAAAATAAACTGGATGTACTGCTTTGAAACCTGCCCCGGGCAGGTGTCTGTCTCCTGAGTCCCCGCTGGCAGGAGCAGACTTCTCAGGTGGGCAAGGGGTGTTGACGGGATGAGGACAGAGCTGTGTCCAGTGCGTTCTCGTGCCCGCACTAGCCTGCGTATTGTGCCTTTTCTTTCATTCTTCAAGTCTTAGATCAGGGGCTGGCCTTCCTGCAGATCCATGCTGCCCACCCACCCACTGAGGGATACACTGGTCTCCGTGGTGTTTGCTGGGCTGTGTGGGGTGTCTGGTGCTTGTGCTTGTGGGGTTATCATTAGAGCAGCTCAGATGTTGGCTTATGATTATAATGCCAAGTTCATTTTTATGGTAGGGACAGAGATGAGTCCTTGACCCCAGTTGGACTGACATGCCATATTCACCTGGGCCCCTCAGGCCTCTCAGGAGGCCCAGCCGCCCCAGCGTCTCACCATGCCCTGGTGAAACCATTCTGTGGGAGAGACTTTGGAGGCCTGGGTTGGTTCCCTTGCCTTTCCAGCAGGTGTTGGGGAGGTGGAGGTGCCCCACCTTGCAGCTGTTGAGAAAAGCCTGTTGTGTGCAGCAGGCCAGGGGACAGGCCACGGCGAAGTACTCAGTGCTGGCGGGTCACTCCCAGGCTTACCTCTGCTCACAGGCAGCTCTGGAGAAGGGCCCAGCCACTCCAGGCCGTTTTCTTTTAGTCCTGGCAGCATGGCCTGGCACGTGGGTTTAACCCTTGCTCCTTCCCCTGGTGCATGGGGCTCAGGCCAGGTCTTCTCCCCCAACTCTTGCCTCTGAGGCGCAGCGGGATCGTTTTCCCAGAATGCGCCAGCGGCCGAGCCTCCTCTGAGTGGTCTCCTTGGTGGCAGGCAATGTCTGGCTGGGCTGATGTGGGGTACTGGGGGCCTGCCTACTGGTTCTAGACATGGCCCCACCCTCAGGGATACCCAGGCTACTGGGGAAGGAGCTCCAACGGCTCACATGCCACGTGGGTGGGGCAGGTATATACAGCTTAGGGCAAGGCATCCCTTTCTGTTGACCCAGCTTCTTCCCCAGAGTTCTGTCCTGATACTGAGTACACTTTCTCTCCACCTGTTGTTAGTTTGTTTTAAATTTTATTTATTTTTAGAGAAGGGAGGGGAGGGAGAAAAACAATGTGTGGTTGCCTCTTGTGCATGGAGATCTGGCCTGCAACCCAGGCATGTGCCCTGACTGGGAATTGGACTGGCGACCCTTTGGTTCGAAGGCTGGCACTCAACTATGCCCCCTTTTTGAGTTACCCATCCCCCCAGAGAGCACTGCTCAGTCAAGAGCGGGAGGTGTCTTGTGTTGATCTCCACTCCTTCCATCAATGCAGGAGGGCGCCCCGCCTGTCTCCTGCTCAATGGTTCATCCAGCCTCACTTTTGCATCTACAAAGCGGATGGTGCCACCTTGCTGCTGGGTTGCATTTCTTAGATTTCTGGGGTGTCTGAGCATCTCTCGCCATCCCTGTTACAGTTTCAGCCTCCCCTTCTGTTCATAACCTTTGCTGCTTTTCTCTCAGAGGCATTGTCTTTATGGCTGGTTTACAATTCTTTGTGTATGTAGATCTTAGTCCATTTGTGGCTTTGGATACATCCAAAGGGAACTGTCTTCTCATCTGGTCCCTTGGTCTGTGGTGTAAATATTTGTCCAGCCAGAGTTCTAAATGATGACGTAAAGGGGTGTCTGTGAGGCGGGTGCTCTGTGTGTCACTGCTGCTGCCCCTAGGTATGAATGGGGCGGGGGGCTCCCCTGAGCCTCAGACGTGTGGTCCCCACTGCCAGCTGCCACTGTCCAGTGTGGTCACTTGGTGGTTGGCCAGGGTGCGTGAAACATGGCAGCTTCTGTCCTCCAACCAGGCCCCACCATCTGGTTTCTTCTACTTCCCTCACCCCAGCACTGCCCTGGTGCGGGATGCAGCTCCTGCGCCACCCCCCCCCCACCTGTAAGTTCTAGGATCTACCCAACAGACCAGACAGTTCAAAACTGCCAGTCTGACCTACACACGCCCGTTCTCGGTCCCAGCTCAGACTGCTCTGCAGCTGCCTCGAGTCGGGGCCCTTTGCTGTCGGCCCTGCTGACTTCCCCACACCAGCCACACTCTTCACTGGCCCCAAGCCCTCTCTCCTCAGGGTCTTCACAGACACCCCCTTCTGCTGGTCTCCGGCAGCACAAAGGCTTCCTGGGTCCTCCACGTTTCCTTGCTGGGCCCGCGTCCACTGTGCTGAGTGGAGGTGACAGCACACAGAGGGCACCCGACAAGCAGGAACCCCCTTGTCCAGATGGGCAGGGCTACAGGGACGGAGAGCTTGTAGAAGCATAGAAACAGGAGCTTTATTCTCTAATGTGCGCACAGTGAGTTCCTTACACAATCAAGGAAATGGTCTCTCTCTCGGGCATCTGACTCTTTTATCAAAAGAAAATCTGTCCTGCTTTGTCCCACCCTGGGCAGAGGCTGCCCTGAGCAGTGTTTTCACCCAAAGCAACAGGCAGTGGGCCGTGCAGGCACACACCACAGACCGCCCACGAGGGACAGATGCCCTAGGCCTGTTGGGACAGCTGGGAGGGGGCGCAGCATGGCGCAGCACTCCAAGACACCCACACCTCCCCACGAGAAGGCACAGCCAGGCTGGGGAGACCCGGAGGGACAGATAAACAGGGTGTGCCAGGGCCTGCCAGTCAGTGCTCAGCATCCATGGCGTCCAGGTATTTGGCTTCAATGATTTGGGGCAGCAGCTTGTAGCTGTGGGGGAGAGGGAGTAGAGAACAGGCAGAAAGATGAACGTCGGATCTGGGAGGAGGCAGAGGGCACCCATCCCAGGCCCCCCCTGCTCACCGGATGGGGATCATGGCAATCATGATGAGGGGAAAGATCATCTTCATATAGGGTAGGGGGCTCATGCCGAAGGCACAGAGCAGCAGCAGCTGCAGGACCTGCAGCCCCGTGAAGTAGTGTATCTTCCTCTGGGGCACCCTCCGGATGTAATGGGTGGGTGGGTACGAGGCCTGTGGGCGGGAGGGCCAGGTGTGGGCGGGAGGGCCAGGTGTGGGCAGGTCTGGTGCCGCGGCACCTCCCCCCCACAGCTCGGCTCCAGGCCAGGTCCTCACCTGGTCCTTGAGCAGCAGGGCCAGACGCTCAAAGAGCTGGTTGGCGTCGATGGAGGTGAGGGCGATGTAGAGGAAGAGGCCGTAGAGCACAGGCTTGGGGATCCACTGCAGCGGGAAGGGCAGCAGCAGGAGGGAGAAGCCCACCAGGATGCTGGCCCCCAGGCTGGTCAGCCGTGTCTCCCTCACGTTCACGATCCTGCGTGGTCCCAGGGCACCAGATCAGCTCCAGCCTTGGGGCACCAGGTCACACCTCATCTCAGGTCACATGTGGTTCCCAGGCTAGGACACTTCAGGGCCACAGCCCTCCCGAGGTCACACGTGGCTCCAGGCTACTTCACCTTAGAGCCCACATGATTCTTGCCTCTCACTCACGTCTCACAAATGTGCCCATGCTCCACGCGATCCTCCACCTGAGCCAGTGCCCGCACGTGCAGCGGGGAGTGGGGGTAGGCAGCATGGATCCAGGGCATCCCAAACAGAGACAGCCCCGTGTTGATAATGGCGATGAGCAGCAGGTCCCAGTGGTAGGCCGTGCCCTTCACTAGTCTGCGGCAGACAGGCAGGGGCTGTGGATAGAACCCCTGCTGGCCCCTGGGAGGGTGGGCACCCTGCTCAGCCCTCCCTGCCCAGCCCTGCAAACCTGTTCTCTGGTGCGTTCGCCAAGGCAGCCACCAGGTTCTGCTCGATGAAGAAAAGCATGGAGAGCAGGAAGCCGAGGCCCATGGCACTGCTGATGGCCCCCAGGGACAGCGACTGCATCTTGGCTACCTTGAACAGGCTCTCACTGGGGTTGTAGCGGAACTTGCTCACTGTAGCGAGGTACAGACCCTGTTCCAGCCGCCAGCTTTAAGAGGGGGTGGGGGGGGAACGTGGCCCTCACCCACACCCATCCCATTGCAGTACAACCACAACTCACTCTTTATTTCCCGGAAGCCGTAGGAGCAAATGAGGGAGAAGGTGAGCACCGAGATGGGCAGGGCACAGTCTGACAGGATCTCCCGCATGTAAGGGTGCAGGTAGGGGCTGGGAGCACAGGCGAGTGTGTCAGCATGGTCCAGGGGCTCACATCCCCTTACCCTCACCTCTAGGTCCCCCTCACCTCTTCTTGAACTGGTAGAGGGTGTGGCCCAGCCAGAGCGTGCCTAGCATGATCAGGAGGCTGAGCACAGCAGTATCCCGGCCCGGGTGCTCGTCGACATGGCTGCTTATGGAGGTCAGCTCCTGCGGGCCGCCCAGGAGGCTGTTGTTGAGCGCCGTGTGGAAGCTGGCGTTGAGGCTGGTGCCGAGGCCCAGCAGGCTCAGCAGGGAACTGCGATCTACGCCGTAGTTCCCTTGGCTGTTGCTATAGTAGTACTTCTGGAAGACTGTGGATACAGGCCAAGGGGCCTCAGCCATCTGGGTTCTGGGAGACTGTGGGGAAGCTGGTCTTCTCCATCAGCCAGGATCCCATCGACTTGCCCATCCACCCAGCACTCCCACCACTTGCCCTGGTCCCTCTGCCTGGTCTGCTCGCTCACCAGGCCTGGCCCAGCGCCTCTGGATCCTGCCTGGGGCGGCCCTGTTGCCCCGCAGCACAGGGGGATGCTGCTCCTCGCAGTGCCCTGAGCACCGGAACCACTCAGCCCACGAGTCGCCTGACTGCCCCAGTCATGGCCTGTAACCCCACTAACTCAGATCCCTCCGCAACAAGGAGAGGGACACAGTTGGCAGCCCGGGCCAGATACCCACTTTTGACCATGCCCTTGACAGCATCCAGCATGAATGTCATGGAGATGAACAAGGCAATGATCTCTTCTGTTGACCTGCCGGGGGGTGGTGATATGCCTCATAAGATGGGGGTGAGTCATTGTCGGGGGGAGGCTTCCCTGATCCTTGGTGTGGCCCCTCACCTCCTACTGCCAGGAAGAGGACCAGTCCCGAGCTTTCCCCTTGGGGGCACCCCATCCCCTCTAGGGTTACAGGACGTCTGAGGCTGGCATGGAGGCTGACCCAGGCCCCCGGCCTTGGTCTCCCTCCTACTCGAAGGTCCCAGCAGTTCAAGGAAGCCCCTGTCACCTCTTAAAGAGACGCATGATCAGGCTGAGGTTGAAGAGGGCATACACAGCAAGGAAGAAACTGTTCCACAGGCCTGTCCATGCGTAGAAGGTATTGAAGTCCAGATCGTAGTCGTCACAGATGCCGCGGATCACTGCAGGCAGCAGGATGGGGGTGGGCAGTCAGGGCCAGGCTCGGGCCGGGGGCCGCCACGCCCTCTCCCCGCCACAACCCCACCGCACCGTGGATGTAGAGGGCCAGGGGTGCAGTTGTCAGCAGCACCACCAGCGGCTGCCCAGAGAAGAGTGCGTACAAGAGGCCCCCGATGCTCTGCCCGGCCACGGTCTTCTGCACATCTGAGGAGTCGGGTGGTCAGGATGGCAGCGCAGTCCTGGGTCCCACCCAGCCCTCCCTGCCAACCCCCGGCCTCTCACCGATGGCCCCATCAGTGTTCTCATCATTGAGGGACCCGAAGGCGATCGTGGGCAGGAGGCAGGCGAAATAGAGGAACAGGGTGGTGGTGATGTATTTGCCCACCGCCCTGTTCTTGCCAATAATGCCTAGGAATGAGGGACAGGACAGAGAGTGTCGGGGGCTGCCAGACAGGCATACCTGTTGTCCTGTGGCCTGAGCCACAGGCCACGCTTGGGGGGAACCACAGGGCCACGTACCATCAGTGAAGTCCAGTGGGTACACGGGGAACCTGCGGGCGAAGTCCTCTCGGATGCCCTTCCCCACAGGGAGAAAGTCTTTGGGATGCAGGTGCTACAGTAGAGTGCCGGTTAGTACTGCAGCCCATGCCCCATGCCACCCGCCCAGGCCCACCGGGCCCCCGTACCTGGTGGGGCCTCGGAAGGCAGATGGAGCTCCTGTAGTTCGCGTTGGAGGGTAGAGCCTTGCTCATGGTGAGCAGCTGCCTCTGGTGGACCAGGGCCTCCTTGAATTCTTCCACCGTGCGGGTCTTCAGGAGCTTCTGGCGGAAGGTGATGTCCAAGAACATGGTGGCAAAGGTGCGCCCCACCTCTGTTGCAGTCTTCGTGCTTTTCTGGGGGTGGGGCATGGGGGAATCACATCTGCCAATCATCATCAGCCAACCAGAAGAAGGCTTAGGTCGGGGCAGGCTAAAGAAAGACCCCTATGGTTGAACAATAATTTAAAAAGTATCTCGCCCTGGCTGGTGTAGCTCAGTGGATTGAGCGTGGGCCTGCGAACCACACGATCACGGTTCGATTCCCAGTTAGGGCACATGCCTGGGTTGCAGGCCAGTTTCCAGCAGGGGACTCATGAGAGGCAACCATACATTGATATTTCTCTCCTTCTCTCCTTCCCTTCCCCTCTAAGGATAAATAAATAAAATCTTTAAAAAAATAAAAAAGTATCTCTTTTCCATCAGAAGGGAAACACAATCTTTCCAGCAATCTCTGTGGAAGTTAGGGCTTGATGAGGACCTAGCAAGAATGCTTCAGGGAAACCCAGGAAGTCCAAGATGAAGGGACAGGGTGGGGATGAGATCTTCAGAGGCCCCATGTGGGGTACCCAGCACATGGAGGAGACGCCTCCAAGGCAACCTGGAACCTTCCTCCCCAGAACGGAAGTCACCCCAAGGCCTCTCCTCACCATCTTGGGTGGGGCCAGCACCAGGATGACAAAGCGGACCTCACAGGAATTCTCCCCCCAGTTCTGCGGGCGGACCAGCCGGCTGATGCACACGTGCCGCTTCTGCAGGGACTTGGAGATGCAGCTGCGGGAGGGGGGGGCGGGCACACAGCTGCCACACTTGGGGGGGACACCACCTGGAGTCCCCAGATTTACCCCCCCCAGTGGTTTCTGCTATGGACCAAGGAAGATGATCAAATGGGTCAGGAGCGCTCACATCCTTTCCCCTAAACTGGGCGGGCCGGCCTCTGCGGGGACGTGGGTGCCTGGCTCCGACACGACACGTGGGGAGGCCGGATGTGGTGGCCTGGCAACTCACATGATGCAGAGCCACGACTGCTGGTATTGTACCCCTGTGACCGTGGCAGTGACTCCTTGGATGGTATCCGACAGCAGGTGGACTGAGGACAGGTTGTGGAGGGGACAGGAGGGTCAGTCAGCCCACCTCCCTGATCTACCTGCCCAGGTGAGTGGGGGGAGGCAGGCATAACCAGCCCATACCTGCCATAGGCGCCCCCGCGTCCGTGAAGAGCATGGACATGAGCAGGTCCAAGTTGCAGTTGGGCTCGTCGTTGTCGGGGTCACGGGCTACGCGCAACACCATGGCCCGCAGCACGTCATCAAGCGAGGTGGCCGGCTCGTTCAGGATGATGCTGGCCTGTGCTAAGAAGCCATCTATGTCCCGACGCGCCCGGATCTCTTCCTCGAAGTTCTTTAACTTCAGGTACTGGGGGGACCCACAATGGCCCATGAGTGAGGCATGCTGCCACTGCCCAGGCCTCTCCTCCACAGAGGCCCCTGGCTGCCCCTTCCCGCCAGGACCAGCTTCCCCTTCCAGCAGGGACAGTGCTAGCAGAGCTGTCTGTGGGAGGGGGATCAGCTGTTCCCACTCTGACCTTGTGACCCAGAACCCAGGATCTCCCAGTTCACAGATGGGCCACCCACCTTGCGGGAGGTGTGGAGGAGCCCACAGCCATCAGGCGATTCAGTGTCAGCTAGAAAAAAAGGGAGAGGGCTCAGGGTGCCACCCACATCTTCAGGTCTCTCTTGGCGGACTGGGGCCATGCCTGCTGAGTCCCCAGCCCTCCCCGCCCCCATGTGTCCCCGCTACAACGGCCATACCAGCCTGGGTGGGCTGCACCTCGAGGTTGACGTTGACAAAAAAACGGATGCTCTCGCCAGACACAATGGAGGAGTTGACTGTGTCGAAGGCTTCTTCCCCCAGCTTTTCCTCATGGGTTTCAAAGGCATCATCTGTGTCACACTTGAGGTAGCCTAGAGATCCCACCACCACCGAGAGAGCCTGGCCGTCAGCGCTGTACCCCAGGAAGGAGTTCAAGACCAAGGAGCAGGAACCCTGGGCCATCCCACTGGGTACATTCTCAGTGAGTCTTCAGGGAGGCCCCTCGAGGGCCAGGAAGGCAGCCTCAGGCCCAGGTGGACAGAGCATGTACATCTTGGCCCCGCCCCCTCAACCCCCACCCAACAACCTTTTCCAACATTCTCCAGTGGCAGGAACTGGGCCTCGCACTGTTCTGACCCATATGTGTGTTTCGGCTACAAAACAAATACGTTCATTCTACAAACTCTGAGCCAGGAACGTGATACAATGACAGTTAAGATTGCCCAAACCCTGCCCTCCCAGGAACTCCAGGTTACAGGACCCAGTCCTGCCTGGCTACCCTAATGGGATCCAAGGCAAGCCAGAGCCCTCTCTCCCCACCTCATTGGCCCAGGAGTGCTTTCTCCCAGGGAGGGCCTGCAAGCAAAGCATCAAAGCTGGAAAACACAGTCCACACAGCACACAGGGCCCAGGAAGCAGGAGGGCAGAGAAATGGAGCCAGGGACTGACAGGAGATGGGACCTGCAGAAGGAGGCCTCGCCTCAGCCCCGTCCCTATCGTGCCCCTCCCCCAGGGTGGGAGCATGGATCCCTGGGTCTACCTCTCGGTTCCTGTAACTGCCCACACAGCACAGACCCCCCACGCTGGGAAGGCTCCCCTGTGAGGTGCAAATGTCCTGACCTTCCCTAAGCCCACTGGGGCTCTCTGAAGCCTCCGGGATCACACGGTCTGAGCCAGCCCCTTCAACCTCTCACAACTCAGGCCAGTTTGCCAGAACTCCAGGCATACCAGCTCCAGTACTCCAAGCCGGAGGCCAGACAGCCTTCCCCAAGACTCATGGAACGCTGCTTCTCTGGCGAGTCCCAAGGGCGCAGCTTCACCCTAGGCCAAGCTGGCACCTCTTCCTGACTATGGGTCCCCTAGGGTTCACACTTGTGGGTGATCCCAGGAAAGAGGCCCTTGTGGCCCAGACCCCACCAATGCCCAACACCTGTGCAGGGACAGGGACAGGGACAGGGACAGGTCAGCAGCACGCCTACACCTGCCAGGCAGTGACTCACCCTGACTCACTTCCACTCCGGCCCGCTGGTTTCCTCTGCACATCCCAGGCTCCGTTCCCCCCCATGTCGTCCTGTGCTCAGCCTGGGCTCTTTCTGGACAGGAGGTGCTAGGCCTCCCCTAGCAGGGCCCCTATGGACTAGGGAAACCTAGCCCCAGGTCTGCACCAGCCCCAGAGCCCGGAGCAGAGCTATTAGGTCAGTGTCCTTCTGACTTTTATCATGGAGCTCATGTCCATGAAAAACTTCCCGCCCAGTTTCAGGCCCACTTTGCTTTGTCAACCTGCTTCTCCAGCCTCAACCTTTCCCAGCCTCTCCTCTGTCACCCAAAGCACCCACTATTCCCCCGTGCTGCCCCTCACACTGCCCCCTTCTCCCCAGGTCCTGCCCAGTTGGCACTACCAGGTCCCTGCAAGGCTCCTGGGATGCCATGTCCCCTCCTCTATCCTACAGCCCAGCCACATACCTAACTCTCCTGCCAGCAGCCTGACACATGCCACTGCCATGCCCTAGGGACGCTGGGTAAGGGCACATCACTACTCTGTCCAAGCACTGTCCCATAGACAACCCTCTGATGGTCATGCCAGCCCCTGGGTCTGGGCACAGGAGAGACAGCACAGAGCCCGTCCAGAGATGTGGGGAAGAGCGAGTTAGGTCAGAGCTAACAGGGAATGCAGAAGCAGAATTTCGGTAGGGGGACAAGGGCAGCCTCTCCCTCACAGGGCTGGGCAGGGACTGAGGGATGTGGGCGTCCAAACACCTGGTCTAAGGCTGGTCGGATAACTGAGCATTGTAAAAGTGAACCTTGGGACACCACCAGATGGTCTATATAGCCCAGGGGAGGGACCACAGCACCGCAAGATCACCGGAGACCCACCAATGTCCGGACTAGCTTCCCTAGAGGCTTTTGACCAAGGAGCCCTCTCTGTACACATACCCACACCTGAGTGTACTCACCTACATCCTCAATGGATCCACTCAGCGACATGTTGGAAGAGTTTTCTGCAAGGGAAGCCAAAGAACTGTTACCAGCTCCAAGGACCAGCCCTGGCTAGTCTCTGGTGCCCATCTGCTCTCCACCTCACACCAGCCCTGCTGATTTCTTCTTACCCTTCCCAGAGACCCCACCCAGGCCAACCTCGAGGAGCAAGGAACAGTACTAGGCAGGGGCCCTCTTGAGGAGCCGGAGGAAGTCGACCCTGTAATTCTTTAGCCCATCTGCTAGAGGCTGCCCAGGTGAGAGAGCTGAGAGATGTTTTCAGCATTTTTTTCTCCACGAGTAATTAACAGTACCCCGTGAGACAGTGAGGCATTCACTGCTTGCAGGACTTGGTGGCCTGGTCTCTTGAGAAGTCGCCTCTACCCTCCTTGTAGTAGAGGACCTTCTTTTTCTTTTCTTTTGCTGCCAAGCCCAGCACCTGGGCTGAAGCCCTCCTCCCCGCACATGGATCCTCTCACTCTCAGGTCGGTACTGACGGCCATCAACACCCATCACACGTTTGGCTGCCCCAAACTTCACCCGCCCCAGCACGGGGGGCGAGGAGGCAACGGCTTCCCTCTCGTTGCCTTCCTCCACTCGAGCCACAGCCAAGTCCCCGGCCTCCTGGGAGGCGGAGCCGTTGGTCCTCAAGGGGGATGGGAAGGGGGAGCTGTGCGCGCTCCCCACCCCAGGCCCCGGATGGTCCCGGCTGTTGGTGCTGCGCTGTGCAAGGAAGGAAGCCACAAAGAGGGGCCACGTGCACGAGAGGAAAGAGCCTCTAGACTCGGAGACCCTAGGGGTCTGTGGAAGGGGGAGGCATGATGCGGGCAGACGAGCGGCCGGGCGGGAACCCGGGCTGCATCCAGAAAGGAGGAAGGAGCAGGGGCAGTAAAGCTGGCAACCGAGGCCGCAGAAATGAACAGAGGACACGGATGACCAGGTCTGGAAGGGTGGCTACGGTACACACCCTACCTCCATCCCCGGCGCCCCACGTGCAAGTAAATGTTGTACAAACCCCGCGCTGGCTCTCGGGCGTCCGAGCCGCGCTGAAGACTGCTAACAGCCGCGCAGGGGACAGTCAGGAGTCCGGGGACCACTACCAGTGGGCAGGGTTCCGCGCAGAACGTAAAATGAGACTGTGGGAGGCAGCAGCGCCCGGCTCTGACAAGCCCAACGCTGGAGGTGTTAAGGGAACCCACAGCTCCGTCCCGCCCACTTCCAGGCCCCCTCCCCCGGCTACCTCATTGGTTCAAAAACTTAAGAATCTCAAGACAGCGACGCAGAGCACTAATCCAGCGCTCATTGCCCACGATGCCTTCCCTGGGTCTCCTTCCACTGCTCGTCTACCCCACAAGGACACCCGCTTCCTCGAGACCGCACTCGCCCCCACACTCTTCCCCCAGCTGGGAAGCCCCCACGACCCTCTCGCCCACGATGCTCGGAGCCCTTGCAGGGGCGGAACCAGCGATTCCCCCTAGTGCCCCGATGGCTCCGTGTCTCTGCCTAGCACGCCTTCCCGGCGGAGACCGGACGGCCTTTCTGCCGCGCCCGCCGGCTCAGGCACCCACCGCAAGGCTGGAAATAGAACACGCCCTTGGTGGTCTCGGCCCTGGAGATCGGCGGCCGGACAGCTGCGCCCACGCGCACACTCCCGGGATCCTCACTCCGTGCTTCTGCACCCCAAACTTGGCGTTCCAGGCGGGCCAGCGGAGGGAGCCGGTGACACACCCCCGTGCTGCGCCTGGGTCCTAAAGCCGCTCCGCCGCCCCGCCCAGGCGAGGGGGGAGCAGTGAGGCCCAGGACTGGGTACCGCCTGCCCACCAGCGCTCTGGTCAGCTTCGAACCGGCTGCTCCCGGAAGACCGTGGCGGCTTAACCAGAACGTGGGGACCCGGCTTCCTCGGGCCCGCCCGCCCAAGCGTCGCCAGGTTAGGAGCTGGGCGGGGCTGGTAAGTGGGAAGAAACTCGCTGGGCTCAGGGGCCCAAGGAGTCAAGCAACTGCATTGGGTCGAGGAAGGGCTTCCTCAGAATCGGCTTTAAGCGCGCTGCTGGCCTCCGCCCCCTCCTCTTGGGGGTGGGGGAGGGCTTCTTTAGGACGGGCCCGCCGCCTGCTCCGCCCCCTCCATTTATCCCTGCAGCTCTGGCGGTAAACCTTCCTACTCCTCCAGGAAGCGCGCCGGGACTAACCAGACGTTCCGGCGTGCCTTCCCTGGGCTACGCCCTGGCCCGCGGACCCAGCCGTGCTCTTGACTCTGCGGCATCGGGTTTGCTCGCCCCGCACCTCGCGGTTTCCCCTGGCCTCGTTGTGCCCTCGGCTTTCTCTTGGGTCAAGGTCTTGGCTCACGGCTTCTTTTCTTCCCAAGATGGCCCACCGCCCGGTTTTCCTTTCCTAACAGGCGGGATCCCGGCGAGGGACGCGCCTTCTCTGGCTCCTGTTCTACTAGTAGAGTGAGTCCGTGTGTGTACGCGCGAGTGTGCGCGCGTCTGTGTAGGGGGCCGGGGTGCACGCGACAGGTGGGCGCATGCTGCTTTGAGGTCTAGCCAGTCCGGCCCTTGCGATGAAACCCTCGACCTGGCCTTGGGTGGCTTCTCAGCAAATGATTCCACAATTGTCGGGCCCTAGATTGATTTAGGATCTCCCTCAGTGTCAAGTGTTAACCTCTCATCCCCTCCACACTGGCCACCAGCCCTAGGACCAACAAGGATCCCCTACGCTCACCGACCGGGTCAGAGTCCTGAGGCTCTGTTCACCCGTCATGGGAGATGGCTGGCCGGCAAGCAGAGGGGGAGCCCACCTCTGTAGAGTGGCTGTCCCGCAGCCCCCAAGGGTTCCTGGGACGTTAGCGGAGCTCCATGCACTGACATGTGAGTGAGACTGTTTTCCTTCCCAGGAAGCTATGACTGCATTAGGAGCAAAGCCATGGGGTGCCTCTCTTGGCAGATGAATGGCTTGGGGGTAGGGATGGCCTTTGAGCACCCTGCTCCCTGCTACTTCATTAGCCCCCGAGGAAGACAGCTGACTGCCTGGGTCGCCTCAATGGGGACTGGCTGCTTCTTTTCTTAGAGTAAGACTGGTTTGTCCTGGTACCCCTTCTACTCCATCCTCTAGCTAAATCCCCAGCCTGTAGCATGGACTCCTGGAGACGCAGGGGAGAGGGATGGGGCTGAGGGGGAAGCTGGAGAACGAACAGGCTGCCTTGCGCAGGCAACAAGGCTGGATTGGGGACGCAGGGGCTACACCGATGAAAAACCACCTGCTTTGTCCCCAGCCCCTTCCATGGCAATACTGTGGTTCTGCATCAGCCTCCTTGCATCACCAGCAGCTCCCTGGAGGTCCAATGCCTGGACCTTCCAACCCAACTGTCCCAGGAAGCCAATCTAAAATGGAGGGGCAGCCTCTTGTTCTTACTACAGCCTTACCTCCTCTATCACCTGATGAAATAGCCCCACAGCCGAGGCCTCCCACACTGGTCCATAAACCTGGGACCTGACTCTGAGGAACTGACCTCTCAGTAACCACTGCACACAGCCTCAGGTGTTCTGACCCTGCTGCCAGTGTGGGAAGCTATTTCTTTTAGCCCTCCCACCCTCACCCGTCCTCTGGGGATCAGAGGCTGCGGTCTCCCCACCTGTGCCCCACTGGGTCCTTACACAGGCAGGCGCTTTCAGGACCGGATATAAGCACACACATTCCTCTCACTCCCCCGCTTGCAGCCTCAGACTTCACTGGTCTGGGGACACCACCGTGAGCACTGGCTTCCGTAAGCCATGTAATGGCTTTCCAGCTGGCTTTCTCCCTCGTGCCTGTAGATTTCAGAGTGGACCGAGAAGTAATTCTATAGTATCTCACTGAAAAACAAACAAAACACTTCCCTGAACTCCTTGTTCCAGATACCACCCAATCCCTCAGCTGTGCTTCAGAGCAAATTTTCCAGTTATCTCTACTCTCTCCACGCCCTCTCCCTGCTCACACCCATCTTTTGTCCTCACCACCCCACTGAAACTCCTCTCCTGCAGGTCTCTGCAGTGGCTCTCTTGCCAGCCCCTCCCCCACCCCCAGCAGCACCCAGCACCATTAGTACCTCCTTTTTCTCTCAGTGTTTACTTCCCCTCTCACCTCCTCTGACCCAGCCCTCAGCCCTCAGTGTTGGCCTAGCTAATCTTTCCCTGAATCCACAGCTGTCAACCAGCCACAGCTGATGGTCACTGAGCTCCTGACTTCAACGTGCTTACTTAGCCCAGCCCCCCATGCCGGCCTGGATGGCTCATAGGCAATCCACAAAAGCAGAGCTCCACCATCCCTTGGCTGCTCAGGGCCTGGGAGTCATCCGCATCTGACCCATGAGCCGGTTCTGTGGGGCTTGCCTTCACAATAAAGCAGTTCTGCCCACTTGTGCCTCCAGACTGGTCCATCATCTGGACTTGCCCATCATTGGACCTGGGCCGTGCCCCCCCCCCCGCCCGCCAACCCCATAATCCATTCTCCACCTCCAATGGCTTCTCATGGCGCTTAGAAAAACAACTCAAACTCCTTGCTGTGACCTAGAGGAGTGGGGGGGGGGGAAGGGGTTACTGTATGACCTGCCTATTTCCTACACCTGCCGCTCCAGCCACGCCAGCATGGCTACCAGCTGTTCCTCCAGTACAACCAGCCCCCGCCTGCCTGGAGGCCTTGGTTGTCCGGTGCCTGCGGGGCAGGTGCGCAGCTCTTACCTCGGTTCCTTTTGTCCTTGTCTCTCAGGCTTCCCTGGACACACCGTCAAAAGTAGGTGGCTGTGCCCTCACGGAAGACCCTTGTGGCCCCTAACTGCAGCCCGGCCTCCTTCATTACTCTACTGCCCCGGCCCTGCCCCCGCCCCCAGACAGACTGGAGCCCGGAGCGGGGCCGTGTGTTTGTCTCTCACCAGTGCAGCTCTAGTGCATGTAGGTAAACCTGCCACGTCGCACGCGCGATTGATGGCCCATGTATAGTCCCAGAGGCTTTTGAGCCAATGAAGGCCTCCACGTGACCTCTTCGTCCCCCGCCCTCCATTCCCACTAGGGTTTTCCAAGCCAGGTGCTCCTGATTCCCTCTGTACCACAGGTGGAAAATGCAAGGCCCGCAGGCCAAATCCAGGCCCCCACCTTGTTTCTGCCCCGAGGCAGCGCGGAGCTCTCGTTTAACTGTTAGGGAGTAGTGACATTTATCCGGTCCAGAAATTACATTCAGCCCTTTGAAGGCAACCTTGAGGCCGAAGTGGCCCTCGGTGAAAATGAGTTTGACACCCCTGCATTCTTCCTCTCACCCTGGACTCTACAGCCATTCCCGAGTCGTTTTATTCTCACTTCCAATCTGCTCCTTCCCTCTGCCCTTGTCTCCCTTGGGTGCTTGGCCAATGTAGCTTCCCTCCCGTGATGCTGGTGGGGGCTGGAGGAGGGAATGCGGCCTCCACTGGCCTCCCCTCTCTCCGGGGGAAGATCTACAGGCCCTATCGATGGGTGGGAGGAAGACCCTTCGGTATCCAACTAACACAGCATTAAGCCCTCTCCTGGTTGCCATCTGCCCCTGAGAGAAAGGTCCAGGCTCCTATAGTGGCTGCTGGGAGGGCAAGGAGCTCTGAAGAGGGCCACCAAGGACCTGCTCCCCTCAAGATGACATTCTTCTGGGTCCCCATGCCCCACCCTCATTCATACTCATAGTCAGAATTCAGCACTGATGGAGGCCTAATGGCACCGCTCAATGATTCTATCTGGCTGCATGCTGTTGAACAGGAAGGGTTGCAGGATGGCTCCAGTGCCTTCATGTTGGGCCCTTCTGCCCTGGGTTCCAGTTCCACAGCCTAGCATCTCAGCCAAAAGGCTCCCAGAGAACAGACCCCACCAAACACCAACCTACTTTCCCCCAGCCTTCTCCAATGCTTCAGGAGATACCTAAGCAGCACCACCTGTGTCGATGCCCCAGGGCTTCCCCTAGCAAGACCCTCTGAGGCAGAGGTGCAGAATGATCAAGACCTAGCTGGAAGCTGGATTTCCACTGATAGATCCTCCAATGAGACCAGCAATCTGCGTTACAACAAGCTCCCCAGGGCTTCTGAGGAGGGCAGAGAGCTTTGAGACAAAAGCCACAGGGCTGACTCTCAGTCCCCACCCTCCTCTACCTCCAGGCCCTTCTGAATCTCAGTGCCACCACCTGAAGCCTCCTGGCCATCCTTGACCCCGTTCGCCACTCTGTGAACCTCATGCCCTCCCCATCCATGGCTCTCAATCTCGCTGGTCCTGTGACCAGGGGCTGCTCCAAATCCTGTCTGGAGCCAACCACTCAGGGCTGACGCTGCCTTCAGCACCAATCAGACCGCGCTTTCCCCTGCAGGAAGCTGGATCCTCGGGGTAGGGAGAGTCGGCAGGAAGACGCAGGGTAACACCCTCAGGCCTTCTTGAGTCTCTGGTAGTTTTTATCTATAAAACAAAGAGGTTGAAATCCAGTCTTTTTAGCTAGCAAATTCCATGATTTTTTTTGTCATCTAACCATCTTTCCACTTCCTATTGTCCTTATTTTGCTATTACTTATACCTTCATCCAGGCATGAAACTTCAGAGTAAAGATGTGAACTTTCTTAAGTATTTGAAGCCATGAAAGGAAAAGAATGAAACTTCTGTACTGGTATGGGAAAAGCATAATAATTGTAGAATAAAGTGGAAATAAGTCCACACTTTATTTGATTAGCATTTTTTAAGAGATTTATAGTCATTTATTAGTTTGACATAAAATTTAGTGACCCTGATGCAGTGTTTTTTTTTTTTTAGCAAGTTATTTGGGCGGGCCAATTGAGCAATGCTGAGGCCTGGGAAAAACAGTAGTAATTTGTGAATAAACAAATTGATTTTTCTTCACATTTTGGGAGGATGGAACAAAACGTTTTTGGAATTAGTTCAATGTTGGGTTTCTTCCCACTTCGGCTTTTTCCACTTCTACCCTGAGGTCACCCCCTCCACTCTCGTCGTGTTAGTCACTTTACCTTGTCAGTTGTTCCTTCAGAATCTCTCTCTAGCTGGTCCACTCCTGACCTCACCAATGTGGAGCAGCAGTCACCTTCCACATGACACGATTCTCCTTTTGTTTAGGAAAAAAATTCTTAAACAGGCCCAGTAGAACACTGGTGTCCCTGTGCATGCTGAGGCACTGAAGAGGCAAATAATGGTGGCCTCTTCTCAGTCTGCAGGGGGATGTGATCTTACTGGATAGAATGCTTTCAATTAAAATTATTTCTTCCCTTGGTTAAAAATCACCACCCCCACAATGGAACAACTTTTTGCTTGCTATCACTTGTACTAGAAAAGCCTAGCAGAAAAAAAGAAAAGAAAAGAAAAGAAAAGCCTAGCAGAAAGCAAAATTTACAAAATCATGCTCTGGCTGGTGTGGCTCAGTGGATTGAGTGACAGCCTGTGAACCAAAGGGTCACGGGTTTGATTCCCGGTCAGGGCACAAGCCTGGGTTGTGGGCTGGGTCCCCAGTAGGGGATGTGGGAGAGGCAACTACACATTGATGTTTCTCTCCCTCTCTTTCTTTCTCCCTTCCCCTCTAAAAATAAATAAAGAGCTTTAAAGTAAAAAAAAAAGTCAAGTAGAGCCCTGGCTGGTGTAGCTCAGTGGATTGAGTGCGGCCTGCGAACCACATGACCGTGGTTCGATTCCCAGGCAGGGCACATGCCTGCGTTGCAGGCCAGCCCCCAGCAGGGGACTCACGAGAGGCAACCATACATTGATACTTCTCTCTTTCTCTCCTTCTCTTCCCCTCTAAAGATAAATAAATAAAATCTTTTAAAAAAAAGTCAAGTAGAATTCTGATTTTAACAGAAAAGTTCAGAGGTGGCCTCCATGGAGACATGCAGGGCTGGTTTGGGGAGCATGCCCTATGGGGGCTCAGCTCCCCAGTGGGCCTGGTGTTGGGGGCGGTCCTTGAAAGTGAAGAGTATGTGTGCAGTCTGTCACTACCAGAACCAACAAGCAGAAACATGGACTGAATCATCGTGGAAGCTTTATTCAGATGGCCAGAGATCTGAGAGGGTGGGGGGTTATGGATCCTCAAAAATTGCCTTAATATCTTATTTCAAAACAACCTTTTTATAAGGAGAAGAAAGGGGAGTCATGGAGTTTGGAAAAATGGTTAATTGGACAGAATTGCAGTCCAGCTGCAGTTTTCCTAGTACTTGTGTATCTGTTGATCAACAATTCTTTAGCTGAGGTTCCCACCCTGGAACACCGTGGCTCACATTCCGTCTCCAACCCATCTCAGGCACTTGCAGGCCTCCTGGGGCACGGAGGTGGAATGGTGGAATTGCTTGCAGACCTCCTGGAATAACAGCTTTCCACAGGCATTATCAATCAGTTACGCCTCTCCCGTAAGGCTACAGTCTTTAACTCTTGAGTTCCTCTGTCAAAAGTGCGCGGTGACCCTTGGCTAGGCCAGTTAGAATCCTCCTGACCACTGTGACTAGTTCAGGGATGGGAATGGGACCTCAGACTTTGGGGCTGTGTCTGGAGAGAAAGGGCAGGTCTTGCCTTTGGAGGTGTCAGGCTGCTGGTGGTGTAGGGGAAGCCTCCTGCCAGGGGAGAATGTGGACGGAGAGAGGGCTCCGATGAGATCTGAGTTCCTCAGCCCAGCCACACTGGAAGCTGGTACTGCCCTGGACTCCCCTTCTGGGAACCAAGCCGTGCCCTTTCTGTCCTGGGCCAGAAGTGGGGCACATGGTCATTTTCTTTGGGCGTGACTGTTCTCTAAATTGTACTGCACGACAGATATTAACGCACTGGTATTTCTCCAAGCTCCTCAGAGTGCTGTGATTCTCAGCAGCTTCACCTGAGACCCTCTGCTCCCTTACACGTGCTGCATGCCTACCCCGCCAGCATTTCTGGGTTCTGGGGCTCCAGTGTCAAGCATGCCCAGTGCGCTCCAGGTTGGGAATGGGCCCCTTTCTTGGTTCCCAGGCTTCTCGGCCTGTAGGTCGTCCTGGCCTTCAAAGAGCGTCCAGTCCAGGAGCCCTTCCTCATTCACAGTCTCCCCCCACCTCCCTGGCAATTCTCTGTGGGTAACCCCCAAAGCCTGGTGGTTTCTGGGAAGAGCAAGCACAGGGTCTCCATCAAGGTTCAAACCTGGCCCTGCAGGCAGGCGGGAGGCTGGAGGCTCTGGGGAAGGAGGTCACCGGGTACGCCACATTGCTGCCAACCCGCTCCCCCAGTTCTCTGGGCTCCTCTCAGGCAGCTTTGCATTTGGTTGTACCTAACCGATCACACAGAACCTCCAGACCGACATCCCCACCCCCTGCATCTCAGAGAGCCTGCATCCTCCCCTGTGGGCCAGCTTCCAAACCTTCCCAGCGGGGCACTTCCCTTGTCCGGAGGCCTGTGTGGAGGGTGGGACAGGAAGTAGGGTCTCTGTGGACGTGCTGCCTGGAGGTGGTGCCCCTCCCTAGTCAGCCCTTTTCTGGAAAGGGAGGAGGCCCCACCTCCCTGCCCAGTGGGGGTGTGGTTGGTGCCCAGTTGGCAGCCCTGTGAGGCCACCTGCGGCGGGAAGCACCCATCTGGCCCTGGACTGGACCCACGGGGCAGGTGAGGCAGGCGCCTGCAAGGGGAAAGTTGGGCATTTGGCGTTCGTTCCTCTACAGCAGTTATTTTCAACTCATGGCACACAAAAACTAATTTCTAAAATTCTGTGGCACACCAAAGAAATATGTATTTTGCCAACCTGACAAAACAAAGTTTTGAGTCACTTACACCACACAGCTTTTGTTGTGTTGCCTGTTGTTTTCCTTGACAATCTAAAGGAAGAGAGGTTGGTGCCCGACTACAGTCAGGTGTTGCCTGTTTTAAAAAATCTCGTGGCACACCAGTTGAAAATCGCTACTCTCGAGTTCCAGGGGCTGTGCACCCTCTGCCTTGGAATATGTCCCAAGGCCCATGCCCCTGGGAGTCTGGGGAGGGTGTCTGAGATCCAAGGTGGGCAAGGACGGGGGCTCTGCTACCTGGGACAGCTACTGCCTCCTTCGTGTTTTGGTCGTCCCCACTTGTAAATGAGGGCGGTGGCCACCTCGCAGAGCTCTGACTGGGATTAAACCAGCTGACCAGCCTCTGGAGCCAGGGCTCCTGTGCAGCGCTGTCCGCCCTCCCAGGGGAGGGTGGGGCGTCAGAAGATGCGACTTCTCATAGGGGCCCAGGAGGATGGGATGGCTTTTCTCCGAGGGCCTCTCTGTGGTGTGGGGAGGAGAATGGCAGCCTCAGCAGAGAGGCTTCTGGGAAAGCTTAGGGGAGAGTCCCCAGTCCTAGGCTGTGGGCCATTTCCTCAACCCCACCCCAGGTGATAGGGGACGTAAGAGTCAGAAAATTTTAGTTTAAGTAATAGCTAATAAACTTAGTAATCAATGCATGTAAAAGCTTCTGTTCCAGGAACTGAAAATAGGACCCATCCTGATTCTAGGAGACCATAAACAGTTCCACCTTTGGGCCTCAGGAGGACTGCAGCAGTTCCAGATGGGATCTGAGCCATTGTGCCCCAGGGTGAAAGGACCACAGCTCAGGGCACAGCTTCAGACCACCACCCAGGGTGAGAATGCTGAATCCCATTAACTTTCCCCTGAATTCCAGACCCCTTACCTACACTTTGTTCTCCTTATAAAAAGGGCCATTTAAAAATGGAGTTTAAGATGGTCTGTTAGGGTATGAACCCTCCATCTTCTCAGAGCACTGGCCATGTGAATAAAGTGCCCATGAAGATTCAGTCCGTCTCTGTTTATTGGGTTTGGTAGTGACAGGCAGCCCGAATGCCGGCGTTTTTGGCGGTTTCACAGGGACACCTGGAGACGGTCTACGGGGACAGGCAACTTAGGGAGGCCTTGCTCTTGCTTGTGCAGATAGTTTATTGATCCTTAGCATTATGTCTCAGTTACCAAGGTAAATTCAAATACACAACTGCAGGTAAAAACATGTAAAATAATACAAAAATAAATTGAAGACTACTTTTATATATTTACGGAATTAAGTAGTGTAATAAATACTATAATAAGCAAAAAGCTTCAATCACACAATTCAGTTTCACTGAAGTTACAGTAGTGTTTGTAAATGAGTTGTAAAATTTAAGTCACAAATATTAAAGCACTGAAAAACTAGTATAAAAGTGAATTTTGGCACGTAAGTGAGCTCTTCTTCTGTCATTAGTATTTGGTAACCTAAGACAACGAGGAAGCCATTTCTCACCTACTCCTTGAGGTCCGACTATCCGACTAGATCAGCAACGTGGCTGGAATGAATACTTAACAGTTTACAATCTTTGAGTTAACTTTTCCCTTTTGAGAAGCCTGAAGAGCAACTCAGAGCTTATTACTGTGCAAAAATTCTCCAAAATCCTAATTGAATTCAGGAGGGAACTTTTTCTTAGGACCTGCAGGCCCCAGTGGCCAGGCCTCAGGTCGGAGAGCCCCCAGGGCTTGGGGGGGGGGCAGCGTGACCCCTGGTCAGCAGCCCCTTCCGAGGGCAGTCCCTTTTCTCTGATTTNTCTTTGAGTTAACTTTTCCCTTTTGAGAAGCCTGAAGAGCAACTCAGAGCTTATTACTGTGCAAAAATTCTCCAAAATCCTAATTGAATTCAGGAGGGAACTTTTTCTTATGACCTGCAGGCCCCAGCGGCCAGGCCTCAGGTCGGAGAGCCCCCAGGGCTTGGGGGGGGCAGCGTGACCCCTGGTCAGCAGCCCCTTCCGAGGGCAGTCCCTTTTCTCTGATTTCTGCCTCCTCCTTCAAATCAATATAGTAATAAAATGAAAGAAGAATCCCACATCAAAACGTAAAATGACCCATAACTTCAGCGATTTCAACATTATCACACTCACTCTGGGTGATAGAAAACTGAAGCTGCTAACAGGAAAGTTGGCAAAAAGCATGTAAGCCCCCGGAGGACTCCCACACCCTGTGTCGTTGCTGGGTCCTTTGTATCCACTTCCACGGTCAACATCTGAAGCTCAGTGTCAGGACCCTTCCTCCAGGGACAGCGAAGCCCCCGCCCTCCCCTGGAGGAATCAAGTGGACGATCAACTTCACAGTTAGAACCCAGGGGCCGCAGGTCTGGGAGGGGCGCTGTGGGGAGGACGCACCTTTCCAGCCTCCATCCTCCAGGAGCTCACACTGCGCACGGCTAGTGTTGCCGCTTCATTGGGGCGCAGGGAGTGTGCCCCAAGGAATGAAATGCCCTGTCACCTTGTGCCCCTTCACACTCCTGAGCAGGCTAAGGAGTGGCTAAGGAGGCCGTAGCCAGTTTTGCCTTTTGGCTTTTCGACTTAACGTTTTGACTTTTTTGCAATCACAGTTTCATATTCGAGTTGAGGTAATCACAGTTTTCCCTCTAGGAGGAGAGGAATTGGGACAGCGGGGCGAGTTGGTGAGAGAGCATTTCCACAGACAATGGTCAGAAACCACCACGTGGGAGTACAGCCCCACGCAGTGGGAAGACCCGCGGTTGCAGCGGGCTCCGACCCCTCTTTAAAAACTCTCTTGTACAGCAGCCAGGAAATAGCTAGAGCTCCAGATCGGAGCTCTCATTTAAAACTTCATAGCAGCCCACCCGGAAGAAATGGCCTGTGGACCCTCCCACCCACCCACCCAATGCCCCCTTTCTAAGGCTGCTCAAGTTTGAGTTTTTAAAAAGAGCTCAGTAGAGCTAAAGGAAGCTACAGTAACTCATTGCTTATTTAATCAATTGCACTTAAGATCTATGTTATTGATTCTGGAGCAGAGGCAGGCCCACTATGAACCCCAAGCTCTGGCCAGCGAGACATCAGGGGCTCCCTGACTTGGGCTCCACACCTGGGGCCTGGTCACCAGTAGCTATGGGAGCTGCGACGGGAGCACATGGGCCTTTTCAGACGCTTTCCTGCGTGCAAGATTTCTCAATCAGTGGTCCTGGAGTTTTGTTCGTTTGGCTTCAAATACAAATTGTTTTTTCTAATGTAAGTCAGTTCACGTCACCAGTAAGCCCCTGTGATAACTGCTTTAGGACTTGCAGGCAGGCCTCGTGTGAGCAGGCGCACAGACCACGTGTGCTCTGTCCCGTCCCAACTCCCCTCTGCACCAGGGGCTTTTCTCAGCCCCGCTACATGACTGGAAACATTGCTGGTTTTGCCTATGTGGCTGTTCCTAAGGCATGCAAAAAAAAAGAAAACTCGAATCTCAGAAAGCATTTACAATCTAGGTAGCCACGGCGCTGAAGTCCTAACAGACATCACCTAAGTATCAGTGCTCGTGAACGCCCCCTTGCCACGTGAATTCTGGAGTCAGGCATGGGACACACTTGTAATTCCTCTCTGCTTTATGGTCCATTGGAAAACAAAGCTACTGGGAGGAATTCTAATTTGGATACTGGGATTCTTTGAAATTCCTGGCCCTCTGGAGCCCAAAGAGTCCAGGGCTAGGAACAATGTTTGGGGGTGTGAGTTTTCTTGAGTTTGTGGCTGAAAACCAGGCCTTCCTTGGTAAGGCTGAGGGGAGGGTTGGGTGCTAGAGACTGAACCCCCTTCAAGGACACCCCAAAGGTGATCAGTGCTTACGACTAAGCAGTTGCAGGACACTCCCCTCAACAGTGAGGCAAAGCATTGCCGGGGAGGTTCCAGCCACAGGCTTGCCCTGGTCCCTGGATTAGGCCTACGGGAGTGATACCACGGGAGGAACTCAAAACCAATCCCAAGGGGGGCTGCTTGTGTCAATTCAAAAGCCACACACTTCTGGAAGGCAGCACACCTTCCCCATTTAGTCCATAAGGAAAACCCCCTCATTTTAAAACAAGCCACTGATCTCAGCCCAAGCTGCTGGCCCTGGGCTGGGCTAGGGAAGGACTTAAGCTGCTCCCCCCAGGACCCGGCCTAGGGCCAGCAGGGCCAGCTCCTTCAGTGGAAGGGGCCTGACCAAGATGGCAGGCACTGGGGATAGGGCTTTTCTGGGTCACTGTCTTGGGGCCTGAAGTCTGTGGTGGCCTGGCCCTCCCCAAGGGTGGTCCCAGTCGGGGTAGCTAGGTTTCCTCTGCAACCCAGCAGCTCTGCCGTGCAATCCAAATGCTATCCCCCCTCGCACAGTGCCTCAACAGCCCAAAGGAGACACTGTTATGGGAGGCCTCGAGGTCCTGGACTGCCAGCCACACGCTCGGCGCAGTAAGTCACTGTCTGCTCAGCCTCCGCGAGGACCCCTCCCCCAGTCCATGGTGCAGGTGATGCTCTTCAGCGCCGCAGAGAAGGAAGACGACATGCACTCAAGCCAGCACTCAAAGGCCAAGGAGAACGAGCCCCTCCAGGGAGGGGCCTCGCAGAACTGGGGCTCAGACACCCTGTTCTGTCCACCTCCAGAGTGGACACTCTGCATGCAGCCTTCTTCTAAGGCTTCTGCTCAAAGAGGTCGTGATATTCCTGCTGCTCCAGCTCACGATTATACTTCTCGATTTCCCGGTTGGCTTCTTCCACGTAGTCGTTCATGAACTGGTCCATGACTGGCAGCTCGTTAAGGAAGAGAGCTGTGAACCTCAAGGACAGAAAAGCCTGCCCTGGCCGGGAACGACCTGAGGGCAGCAGGTGAGGTGGGGACTCTGAGGTATCGAGTGCCCAGCCCACACAGAGGGTGTCTGATGGGCTTTATATCCTGGCAGCACCAAGGCTACAAAGGATGTGACAGGGGGTGGCACAGGGTCTTAGAACTGAGCCCTGCAGCGTTCACTGGCGTGCGGAAGCACCCCTGTCCGCCTTCTCACAGATTAACCACTGGAACCAGGGCCCTGACGACCAGAACTGAGCATGCCACCACGGCTGCGTTTAAACTTAACCCAGAGTCACATCAGCCATCACTGAATGAAGGAGAAATTCCATTGTAATGACTTTAAGAGGTAAAAATGAAGTCCACCTCTGATTCGCTGTGTCTTCCCAGAACCTGCCCTACTCTCGGGGCTTGGCCACAGTGTCTCTAGCGGACACCCCCACAGGCTCCCCCACACCCCCAGCCTTGTCACCCCAGACTCCAAGGATACGTGGGTGAAAATCAGTCTTGTCACCAAAGAAATTGACGAACTGGGTGCCATTGTAAAAGTAGCCTGCAGGTAGGGGGTCCAGATGGCGTTTCACCTTCAGGAAAAAAGAGTCCTATTAGAATTATCTGACTACTTTCTTTCACTCACTCATTCATTCATTAAAAACAAAACCAAACCTATTATCTTAGCAAAACACCCTACTCGGCCAGCAGCGGAAGGCTACGTGCCCACGGCGGTGACTGACGGAGGGTCCCCCAGCTCTGAGGGGGTAACTCTGGGAGTTCCTGACGAGATTAAGCTCCAGTCGTCCACAGTGGTACTGGTCTGATAACATGCCTTTTGTGGCTTGTCTCCTCTCCTTCTCTCTCTCACTTTGCCATTTCCCTACTGGTATCTTCTGGAATCGTTTCCAAAACAATCTGCCTGCATTCAAATCTTTGTTCGTCTGCCTCTGAGGGAGCACATGCTAAAAGGATGTCCTTCTGAGCTGCCCATGATGTCCTTCCCAGGGGCACCCAGGGTTGCCCAGGTCCTGTAGGGCAGACGGGGCCTCCCCAGGTCCAGAGCAGGGGCTCCTGCCACCCAGAGCACTCTCCTGCCCACCGGACCCTTCCTGGGACGGGTGGCACAGCCCACGCTAGGGCCTATACCCTGTGTCCCTTTATTTTTATTTAATTTTAAATTTTGGGGGGTTATTTTTTATTTTTTTAAGATTTATTCATTTATTTATCTTTAGAGGGGAAGGGAAGGAGAGAAGGAGAGAAATATCAATGTATGGTTGCCTCTCATGAGTCCCCTGCTGGGAACTGGCCTGCAACCCAGGCATGTGCCCTGACTGGGAACCGAACCACGATCGTGTGGTTTGCAGGCCCGCACTCAATCCACTGAGCTACGCCGGCCAGGGCTTGGGGGGTTATTTTTTAAATCCTCATCTAAGGATATCTTTCACTGCTTTGAGAGAGAGAGACAGACAGACAGACAGAAAGAAAGAAATATTGATCAGTTGCCTCCCATACGTGCCCTGACTAGGGACTGAACCTGCAACCTTCTTTCTGGTGCAGGGGATGGCGCTTCAACCAACTGAGCAACCCAGCCAGGACCCCCGTGTTCCTTTTAGCCTTTGCCCCTGACGCTCAGGAAAAGGGCCCTATGGGGATAGGGACTGGGGCAGAGGCTGGGAGTCAGCCTGGAGGGTGGGAGGGTCCATCAGTGGGCCTCTTACCCTGGCCTCCGCATTCCACGCCCTGCCTGTGAACAGCTTCACGATCTACATAGTTTTTCCTGGGTCCTTGTTGGGTTTCCCCAGGACGAGGGGATGGGAAGGAGACAAAAACATCTTCAGCTGTTGGAACAGGGTGACAGAGCAGGGCCCCATGTTCCTCCCACAGACGCTGGTTCTCCTAGGTCTCACGCCCAGGCAACACCAGCAAATCCTAAAGGGGGAAGCTACACGGCGTACGAGGGCCTTGGGACGCTGAGGGGGCTCAAGGCCCTTGGGCAGGGTACTCACGTGGATGTTCCTGATCTCCTGCTGGGTCAGCATCCCCCTGGTCTTCAGGGCTTTCCTCTGAGGCTTCTGTGTAGAGAAGGAGGGAGGGGTCAGGTCCCAACAGAGCTGAGGGAGCACTTGGGCAGGGCAGGTGGGGGCTCAAGGGGCCAGTTACAGGACTCAGGTCCCAGCGGAGGGGAAAGCAAGCGCGGCCGTGGCCTGGACACAACATCCTGCCTGTCTGCCCCTTGAGAAGACACTTTCCCATGGCAGGGCCTTGTGTGCTGGGAGCAGTAGCAGAGGAAGGGCAGTGTTTCTGCAAATAGGCACGTTCCTGCCTGTGCAGATTCTCAGCACTAAGGCCCACCAGTGACGGACATGTAGACAAAAGGACGAGGTCCCATCGTCAAGCACCACCTGGTTTATCGGGTAAGTCTGAGAAAGACACAGCCGACAGGTAGCCATTCCTCAGTATAAAAGACAGGTCCCAAATGAGCTCCTCCAAAGGCCCCAGGCCCTGGCCAACTCCATTTCCAGAGCTCTAGGGTGACCCCCCACACTGTGCTAAGAGGCTCGCACCGAAGCTTGCAGTGTCCTGAAGAATTTTACCTCCAGTCTGGTTTTTTTGGTGGTTGTGGTTGCGGTATTGCGCCAAAGGAGCTCAGTGAATCTAGGGCAAGGCACTCTTCCCCTGCACCTGTCCCTAGGGCCCAGGGTCACTGCTATGCATGCCTGGAGTCCTGGATTGCAAAAGGCTGTAAATATATCTTTGTTGTTCATTCCTTTCCAGAGAGAAAGCCCAAGAACTGGAGATTCTGGGCTCAGAACCTCTGAGAGTCTCTGCAGGAGACCCTCTGAATTAGTTCAGCTAGGGAATGGCCAGCTTGACCCAGGGTCCACGTGGACCTACTGGGTTTCACCCACCACAGAGCTCCAGCCTGCCTTTGGAAGAAAAACTGGAAATGGCTGCGGGAACAAGCCAGCCTTGAGTCTGCCCCAGGTGGCTGCCCCCACTCTCTAAGGGTCCCTGAAAATGCTGGCTGAGCTCGAGGGTAGAGCATGGGGCAGGCACCAGGGAGGGGCTTCTGCTTTAAGGCCAGCAGCAGCCCTGAGGTGCGTTAGTCACATTTGTGCCGGGTTTGTCTGGGCTTCAAAAACCACCTGCTTCGCTGACTGCCGCAGCCAGTCCTTGACGCTGTCTTCCTTCAGGGAGCAGCCGATGAACACGAGGTAGCACTCCTGCCCGCTGCCGTCCTGAGGTGTGCCTCGGGAGCCGGGTGGTGGCGTGGGCCCCTCCAAGACTGGCACGATGCTCAAGGAATTGGCCAGAGTGTTGTGGCAGACCTCCATGGTCTTCTCTGAGTCTGCAAGGAGAACACAGGTGGGTCCCAGGGACAATGGCCCAAAAGGATACAGCTACACTGAGAACTGACACAGGGCTGACAGTTGGGGACAGGTTCATGAGATGTGCAGAGCGGACGTGATCACTGGCGAGCCAGAGAGGGTGAAGTGAGAGAGGGAGGAGCAGTGTAAGTTTCTAGGTTGGCTGACTCAGTGATCAGATGGACACGGTTAACCCGGAAGGGGACTGTAAGAGAGAAGGTCGGGGTACCCCTAAAAGGCAGGATGAGAACGGGATCCAAGACAGAGAGAGGTTAACCTGAACAAGAAAAGAGTTGACAATAGGTATACATAAAGAAGAGAGGGAGCTTATGATGGGGGGGAGAGAAGATGAAGGCACTAAGACCTCCGATGCAGGTGGGAGCTTGTCTGTTGGTGCCTGAGGGAAGAGACTGCACAGAGGGCCGAAGTTTCAGACTCAGTAGTGCCAATTAGGCCAATGGTATAGGTTAAGGACCTTGAGTCTATGGCCATACCACTCTGAACGCACCCGATCTCGTCTGATCTTGGAAGCTCAGCAGGGTTGGGCCTGGTTAGTACTTGGACGGGAGGTTAAGGACCTTGAGAGATTCTTTTTCACAGTTTATATTATCTAATTCTTCCATATGAACACCCGGGTGGTTCCATGCTTGCAACTCTCGGTGGCTCCCTATAGCAGACACTGGTGGTTGCCTACCCAGCACCCCCTCTTCCTCCAACACCAGTTCCCCATTTGTCACGAGTCCCGGAAGGCATGGTAGCTCAATCCTGGCCAATGAGAACAGACATCTGCTGTAGAACTGGGGGGAGGCACTTCAGCGAGGGCGTCTGCACTGATAAAGACGCCCCACGAAGAGCCTGCCCCTCCGCCAGCTGGATGTTGTGCTGGCTCTGATACTCGGACCTACAGCGCTACCTGGCCACCCCGAGGGCTGGGTACCTGAGGACATCCTGACACCAAGAGTAGAAGATCACAGAGCCACACATTACCTAGGTCCTTGGTGGCCTTGCTATGGGGCCCGGACTCTTGGCTTCCTATTATGTAGCTAACCCCAGCTAGTGGAGTTGGGGTTTTCTGTAATAAGAGCCAAAGACACCCCAATGGACGCAATCCCTCCCTCGCCCTGGACCCCAGCCACATAAACCCTGCTTGGTTCCTGACGTGTGCCCTGTTTGCCTTGGGTCCATAGCACACGCTGTGCCTCTTCTCTGGAACAGTCTCCCTTTCCTCAATGCTGCGCTGGGAAACTCCTTCTTGTTTTGCCGCCTTCCCTGACCCCCAGCCCAGGAAAGACAGACTTCAGGTCCCAGGGGCTCTAGAGGTCTGAGGCTGGTAGACAGGCCTACTGGACAGAAGGGAGAAGGCAAGTGACTGACAGAAACAGATCGGGAGCCGGAGAGCTCAGCGTCAGGGCAGCTCCTGGTGATAAGTCTAGAAAGAAGCCATGGATGTGGTTTGTGTCTCTGAAACAAGGAAGTTAAGGAGCTGTGAGGAGAGGCCCTGGGCAGACCATCCAGGGGAAGAAGGACAGACAGATCCTCCACTGTAGAGCAGAAGGACCCAAGAAAGGAGGGCCCTTGGCTGAGAGGGGCGACTGGAAGAGGCCAATGGCGTGAGGCCCACGGGGGAGGGTTTCTGATAGAAAGCCTGAGCGGTATCAGTGGTCTGCAGAAGACCAGTGGAGGCTATGAACTCCACAGTGCGGGGCTCCCAAATCCAACCCCCCAGTTACCTGAAAACTTCACTTTGCCCAGGATGTGGTAGATGTTTCCAGAGAAGGGACTTGGCTTGATGGAAGACTGAATTGCTGGTGGAGGAAGAGAACAGACTTGTCACCTGCCCTGGGGTAGAGGCCAACTTCAGGGTGGCGCAGCTGGGAGGGTTAGGGACTGGGGCAGGTGTCTTACTCTAGGGCCCGGGGTTCATGGATTCTCTCCCCAACCCCCACCCCCCAGTGGCTCTGCCATTGTTTCCAGGGTGGGAGGTTCCTGCGTTCTCAAATCCCTCTGCCTGTTTGCGGAACCAAGTGGAGTGGAAAAGAGACAGCACACGGAATACTAACATCAAAAAGGTGCCAGGAAGCAGGTGTTAGCTACTCAACTCCGGCTTTCCTTCAGCGCGGTCTGGGACGCAGCCCAGCCGAGGCTTACCTTTACATTTGGCCACAAAGCGAGTCTTCTCCAAGGGACGACCAAACCACACGCAGATCTGAACCATTAGCGGAAAGACTGATCCAGGATCAAATTTACCTTCGTACCTTTAAAAGTTTTAAAAAACATTTTAAGTACAAGTAATTGGGGCCTTGAGTGCTACATATTCCTCTGAAATGAACCACATACCATTCACCCTATACTATTTGAATTCTCTCTTGTAGGCAGTTTTGTATATAAGACATTTAAATGTATACATGTCTCTTTCATCCTCAGATTAGGAACAGTGGCTGCCTCAGTAGAACAGGGGGCTTTATCTCCACCAGACTGGCACTCTCCTGAGGTCAAAGACCCCTCCCACCTCTGAAGCCTGCAATGCCCCACCTGAGCCTGGGGGTCCTTCCTGTCCTTCCGGGTATCCTTGGAGCTCTTCCTCAGAATGCCCTCCCGCTGTTTCCAGGGCTCCAACCATGCCCCGCCATTGTCTAGGGCAGCTAACAGACTGTGTATTTGGTTGTGTACACTCTCTCTAGAAGGACCTAAGGCCCGGGTGTCTCTGCACTATTTTCTCAGTTCCGAGTCCAGCAGACACGATGCTTGCCACGGCCTCATTAGGATTATGGCCACATTCAGAGCATTAAAAAAGCTTAACTTTTTATTATGGGAAATTTCAAACATACACAAAGAGAGAAGAGTAGCATAATAAACCCCCATTATCTAGCTTCCAAGGGGATGAAACTGTCATTTCTTCTTCTGAATTACTGACATCACTTTTCATTTCTGAATATTACTGACATGGAACTGTTACCACGGTTGCTAGCTGCACCTGATCCTAAGTGAAGTGTCCACAACTCTATGGATGAGGTTATTTTTCTCCAACAGCTAAACTCAACTTTCAAATATTAACCCTTTGCTACACTTGATGCAAACATTTCCCTCCGATTTACTGTATTTTCTCACTAGTTTCCTTTGTTTTAAGACAGCACTGCAGTGTTGAATTTTATATTGTTGGAAGCATTTTACTTTTTGTGATTTCTTAAAGTCAGGTGGTGGCATAACATTTTTACGAGACTGGCATGTGCTTTCTCCCCTCCCCTGACCCAAATCTGGAGACCATGGGTTTCTCTGGCTTCTGTGCTCTGGGCCCGAATCCTCAGGGGAATCTGGAGGGGCTGAGGGAGAGCACAAGGTTTCTTCCCAGATCGGAAGCTCTTCCACCAGGAAGGTGGGCGCGAGGCTGAGGAGAACAGACAAGGCTGCGGAAGGGGGAAGGCTGAGAATCTGCACAGCACAGAA
Organism: Sturnira hondurensis; assembly: GCF_014824575.4. Taxonomy (NCBI): domain Eukaryota; kingdom Metazoa; phylum Chordata; class Mammalia; order Chiroptera; family Phyllostomidae; genus Sturnira; species Sturnira hondurensis. The sequence goes on along the minus strand of NW_028080032.1, from coordinate 7,725,654 downwards.
CGGGCCCGTCCTGGAGCAAACGCCCATTCACGTGAGGTGGGGGCCTGACCCGCCGACCCAAGGAGAGGAGCAATGTACAGAGATGAGCAGGAGTCTAACGGCTGCCACCTTGTTAAAAGACTAAATTATTCCTGAGCCCAAGGAAGGATTTAAGGGCCCCCCATCTCTGATTTGCTACAAGGACTGATTTTCCTGTCAAAGGGAAGATTTCAGACCAGACTCACTGAGCCTTCTAATGAAGCCCTCACACCTAGGTCTCTCCTGACCAGCGTGCCTCCAGCAGAGTCTGTTCCTGAGCTGCGTTCACGTGCCCACAGTGAGTCGGGGGGTGCAGGAGGGCTGCTTCTCTAGGCAGCAGGTGCAGCCAGCAGGAGCCTCAGGCCCAGGCCCATAGGTGTGGGCGGCAAACGGGTCAGGATCTGCAGCCACCGGAGGGTTTCACCCCGAAAGCTCCCTCTGTTTCTCTTTAGCTAAGCTACAATTGTCTTGTTCAAGCAAAAGGGATGAGCTACTTACCTACTGTTTAAGTAAGTACGATGTGACTCCAATCAAGTATGATATGACTGAACGACTACATTTTACATTTTGTTTAATTTTCAGTCATGTACATTGTATTCAATAGCCGAATGTGGCTAGGGGTTACCATACTGGAGTGCACAGTCTCAGAACAGTGTGTCAGTGCCCGCAAGCTGCTGGTATTAGTGTGACTACAGTGCGCCTGGCAGTCTCTTCCCTCTCTTCTCCCCTCTGGAGGAGAGGTTCACGGGCTGCGCGGCTGCCAGCAGAGAAGTGTCCTTTCCCGGGCCCCACCAGCAGAGAAGCCACCTGTGGGGTGGGAACCTTAGAGGACAGACTGTCTTCTCAGGAGCGACTCTCTCACCTGGGAAGGCTATGACTCCTTGGTTCTGTGCCAGCCACCTCAGCCTCGCTAGAGGTTGTGCCTGGCGCCCACAGGATGTCTCGCTAACTCTCAACGTCCAGCAAGGCTCCCAACGTGGAGGCCAAGATGGAAGGCACTGGGCTCCAGGAAAAGCCAGCAGCTGCCGGGACATGGCAAGTTGTTCCAGCTGCCACTGTCACCCTCGGAGAGCACACCTGGTATTTTTCTCTGCCTCTTTTTTGTCTTGTTTTGTTTTCTGTAAATAAATTAATCATTGGGTTTACAAAGACATTGTAGCTACTTTGCAATGATAATACTTGCCAGCCAGGGTACAGTAAATATCGAGATCGCAGCATCTGAGGACTTGAAAAACTGTTTTCGGACAGAATCAGCTCAATGTCTTCATTCCTTTGAAAACAGGAATACAGGAAACAGAGTAATTAGGACTATCAATATTAACTGTACATTCTGCTCTTTTCCCCGCTGTCCACATACACAATGAACAAGGACTGTCCAGAAAAACTTTCTTTTGTTTTTTTAGATTCAGTTATTGATTGATATGTAGTTATTGCTATTTTATTGTTCATATTTTTTATCTTGTTTCCCCTCCTTCTTAAAGAAGACCCTTTAACATTGCATATAATACTGCTTTGGTGATAATGAACTCCTTCAGCTTTTTCTTGTCTGGGAAGTTCCTTATAGGAGGCCTGTCTGGAAAAAGTCCAGCCATTGCTAATATAATGAGAAGGGTTTGCGTGACATCGATGTAACCTGGCAGCCAGGAGAGAGGACTGGAATGCACATGTGTGAACGATGACTTCACTGTACTCGTCAGTGGGGGCAGTAGATGCTGTTGAGTGAACATGTGTACTGTGTGGTGGGCACATTCAAAATGATCGAGTAGAGCAATGAATCTGCATCAAATTTTGTGTTAAGCTTAAACAAACTATTCAGATGATTCAGAAGGCCTCAGCTATGGGCAAATGGTGATTGGCTGCATCAGCACGACAACATGTCTGCTCATGCATCACGTCTCGTGCAGAGTTTTTTGGTAAAACATCACATCATCCAGGTGACTCAGCCCTTCTGCAGCCTAGATTTGGTGCCCTGTGATGTCTGGCTTTTCCCCAAACTAAAATCAACTTTGAAAGAAAAGAGATTTCAGACTGTCAGTGAGATTCAGGAAAATATGATGGGGCAGCTGACAGTGATTGGGAGAACTGTGTGAGGTCCCAAGGAGCCTATTTTGAAAGGGACTGAGGCATCACTGTCCTATGTGCAATGTTTTTTTTTTTTAAGATTTTATTTACTTATCTTTAGAGGAGAAGGGAAGGAGAGAGGGAGGGAAATATCAATGCATGGTTGCCTTTCGTGAGTCCCCTGCTGGGAACTGGCCTGCAACCCAGGCATGTGCCCTGACTGGGAATCGAACCACAATCCTCTGAGCAATCAATCCACTGAGCTACACTAGCCAGGGCTGCAGTGTTTTTTTTTATATCTTGTATCTTCTTCAATAGATGTCTCTATTTTCATATTACATGGCTGGGTACCTTCTGGACAGACCTTGTAAGCACATATGCATACCTATTTTTTCCTGCTATTTCACCCTGAAATATTTCAGAACACATCTCCTAAGAACAAGGGCACTCTCTTACAGAACCACAACACTACTCTCACACCAGGGATTGAATGTTGTGGACCAGCAGCACAGGTATTGCCTGGGAGCTCATCAGAAATGCAGAACCTAAGGCCCCATTCCAGACCTACTGAATCAGAATGCTCATTTTAGTAAGATCCCCAAGATACTCATATGCACACTAAAAGTTGGAGAAGTAGCCCTGACTGGTGTGGCTCACTGGGTTGGGCAATGTCCTAAAAATCAGAGGGCCGTGGATTTAACTCCTGCTCTGGGCACATGCCTGGGTTGCAGGCCAGGTCCCTAGGAGAGTGTGCAAGAGGCAGCCAAACGATGCTTCTCTCGCACATCAATGCTTCTCTCCTTCTCTGTCTCCCTCTTTCCCCCTTCTGTCTAAAAACAAACAAACAAAAGTGGAAGCTCTGGCTGGTATGGCTCAGTGGATGGAATGCCAGCCTGTGAACCAAAAGGTTATTGGCTGGATTCCAGACAGGGCACATGCCTGGGTTGTGGGCCAGGTCCCCAGTTGGGGAGTGTGAGAGGCATCCGGTAGATGTATCTCTCATGCATCGACATTTCTCTCCCTTTCCCCCCCCTTTCCCTTTCTAAAAATAAATAAGATCGTTTTTAAAAAGTTAGAGAAATATTGATTTAGTATACATCCATTTTCAAATTTCCCCTTTTGGGGGGGTGAAGGGACCCAGGATCCAATGAAGAATCACTTATCAATTTTACAATCTTTCTTTTCTTTCTAAAAATATTTTATTCACTCATTTCACAAGCTGGTGCTCAGCCCACTGAGCCACACTAGCCAGGGCTACAATCTTTATTTTCCTTTAATCTAGAACAATTCCTCCAACTTTTTTTGTTTCTCATGGTGTTGACATGTTTGAAGAGTACATGGAATGGTCTTGTGCCCCACAACCTGGGTTTGTCTGTTTCCTCGTGATTAGGTTCAATTAAACATTTTTGGCAAGATGAATACCCAGGTGATCTTGTGTCCTTCCCACAGCATCACCTGAGGCGGCACGTGACGGCATTACTGAGTTTAACCTTTTGGTCAATGTCATGTCTACAGGACCCTGCTCCCCACCGCTGGGAATGCACTTTCCCTCTTTGTAAGCAGTAAGTAGTCTGTGGAGTGATTCTGAGACTAGCAAACATCCTTTTCCTCAAGAATCTGTCGCTCACTGCTTTTTCTATCCATTGATGATTCCTGCCTAAATCAAATATGATGCTAAAGCTTACAAGATGGTGACTTTCTGGTTCTAGAAATCCTCGTTTATTTGTTAACATTTTTCTGTTAAAAAAGATTCACTGTCCGCCCTTCCCCATTTTGTTAGTATCACCATAGACTCATTTTATTCCATATACTCTAATCCATTATTCTCTTATGCTCAAGTTGTCCCAAATTTGGCTAGTGAGAGCTTCTTAAGCTAGCTCCCACATCCTTTTAACATATTTACACTAACCTTCTGTTTTCTGGCATAAAATGTTCCAGGTTCACCTCGTACTTCCCCTGCCCAAGACCTGCAGTCAGCCAGCTCTCCAAGGAGCCCTGACAACTTCCAGTGGATGGTGCATAGAAGCCAACATCTAGGGATAGGGGTGTTGACCGCCACTGTGGTGTTAGTGTTTCTGGTCCCCTTCAATGGAGAGAGCTCGTAAATACACATTTTTTGAAGTAACAAATTTACTTTGAGTCCCCACCAAATTCAAATCCAACACTTGCAGGGTTTTCCTCACCTTTCCCATTTCATATTTATGATCTCCCTTCTCTAATCAGGTGGATGCCGTTTGAAATCCAGATTCCAACACAGAAGATTATGTACAAAAGTTACCTGTGTTAATTATGGTGTGTGTGTGGTTATTACTTCAACATGCAGGTAGATTCACTTTCTGTTTGTATTTAGATTTTCCCCTCCTTGTTGATTTAATTTTTGAATATGTAAAGTATCTGCATTGCTGGAAAGTCAAACTATATAAAAATACACACCTTTTAGTACCCTTACTGAGCAAACAAAACTGCTACACAACTGGTTTTTCTCTCTCTCACACACACACACAATCACCAATTCTCTTCTTTTAATTTTTAATGTGAACCCAAGTCCATGAAGTAAAAATGTAATTTCTCTTTGTCCCTCATCCCATTTTTCTTACATGGTAACCCAGGAACTTTGAGAAATTCTTGACTTCCATTCCTTAATGAATGAAAATGCAAAGGCATCAAACTGAAATATTTAACATTACAGGATCTTGCCACCTAAGGTCCTCTTGGTGGTTTACGCAGCATCAAAAGCGCGTCCATAAGTGCTCAGGTCTTTGCTACAGTGAAAAGACCCTGTGGCACGTTGCCAGAGGGTGTCTGCTGTGTCTGAGAAAGCATCTGCTCTGCAGGGTGAAGTGCACTTGGTAGCTTTACCTGGTGACAATCCCATTTTCTGCAAGAATGAAGGCTGCGGTGGGATTGGCAGCCCGGACGAGGTTCTGCAGCCGCACAAGGTGAGGGTCCCTCTGCTCCGAGGTGTGACTGGTGAACACCACATTACTCACCAGGCCTGGGGAACAAAACCAAGAATCGTTCAGCCTTCAGAGTCCTGAGTGGGGCTGAGGGTTCACACAGAAGTGGGCCCTTGCTCTCTCTCGATCGTCTCTTCCAGTGCCCCTTTGTACAGACACCCCTGACCCCCAACACCAACAGACACGGCCATCATTCTGTTCCCCTTTCTGCCACTGCCACCTCTTGCAGTGAATGGCCTCAGCACTGTAGCTGCCTCACCTCCTATCTTCTCAATTCTGCTTTCCAGCTGAGACCCTGAGCTTCTTCACCAAAGGGCCCTTCCCGCATCTCCTGTACCTAACCCCCTCAGGAACTGGTGCCAATGACCTTCACCAGTTCAGACCACGGACATTTACCAGACACTAACCATAGGTCAGGTGCTAACCAGTAGGTTCTCGGAGCACACAGTAAAGAAGCAGTCACACACACAACCCGCAATTGTGAGGTAAGTGCTAACACAGACAATCACACAATGAGGAAGAGTGTGGCTCATGTGATGAGAGGTCGTAGAGTTGGCCACGACCACTCCAAACCTTTCTGTGGAAGTATACAAGTAAAATCTGCAACTCCAAAGAGAACCTGAACATCAGGGAAGTTAACACATCCCACCACGCCAACAGAATTGTATCTTTTCCATACTTATTCCTATTTTTAAATAATTATGATCACAGCATATATACCATTTCTGCTATGAAGAACATTTGCATTTTTACTATTCAACCATTTTATTAACATTTTAATATTGTGAAAATTTCAAACATACAGAAATAGAAAAAGCAGTATAATGAATTCCCATGTGTCCATCACCAGACTTCAAGAATTATCAGCACAGACCTGGCTGATGTGGCTCAGTGGATTCAGCACCGGCCTGAGAACCACAGGGTCGTTGGTTTGATTCCCTGTCAGGGCACATGCCCAGGTTGCCAGCCAGGCCCCCAGTGCGGGTCGTGCGAGGGGCAACCACACATTGATGTTTCTCTCCCTCTCCTTCTCCCTCCCTTCCTCTCTGTCTAAAAATAAAATAAATAAAATCTTAAAAAAATAAAATTAAAAATATGAAACCTAAGTTACTATTTCTTATAATATAGTCACCTTTAGACAATGTCTATTGCTTTTTAATATAATAGGTGGGGAAGCTGGTATATCCTTAAATTCTTCCCACTTCTCCACCATCAGACACTGTGGTTGGTTACATTAGTAATGTTACTTCCTCTAGCGGATGCTTTCACATCTTTAAAGAGGATAACTCTTTGCAACTTCATTTAACAACTTTAGACTTCTCTGACCTACCACTTTGGAGGATGTAAAGAGACTATCTCCCCCTGCCCCGTAACTTTTTGTTCAATATAATTTCATTTATAGGTTTCTGACACTTGTGTTCTAATAGAATTCTCACAGGTGTTATCATTAATTCCGTATCTAAAAAGGTTCAGCCCTGGCTGGTGCGGCTCAGTGGATTGAGTGCCAGCCTGCAAACCAAAGGGTCTCTGGGTTGATTCCCAGGCGCATGCCTGGGTTGAGGGCCAGGTCGCCACTTGGGGGCACATGAAAGACAACCACATGTTGATATTTCTCTCCCTTTCTTTCTCTTTCCCTTCCTCTCTCTAAAAATAAATTTAAAAAATCTTTTTTTTTAAGATTTTATTTATTTATCTTTAGAGAGGAAGGGAAGGAGAGAAGGAGAGAAAATATCAATGTATGGTTGCCTCTCATGCGTCCCCCACTGGGAACTGGCCTGCAACCCTTTGGCTCACAGGCCCGCGCTCAATCCACTGAGCTACAGCAGCCAGGGCAAATTTTTAAAAATCTTTAAAAAGTTATAGTATGGATTGTAGAGCCAGGCAAATCTGAATTTGAATTTGGAGCTCCACTAATTACTAATGAATGAGTCGACAGGCACATTGTTCAACTTTCCTCCCCTGTTAGATGGAAACAGTAACGTGTACCCCCAGATTATCAGGAAATGTTCACACAGGGCCTACAGGTAGTGAGAACTCATTAAGTGAAACCTAGCCCCGCCCACCCCCACCACCGTCACTGTCAACCAAGCACCAGCCTGAGATGGGACTTCTACAGAAACCACATAAACCAGCCTCATATGCCAGCAGGAAGCTGAGTCATGCGACTTCCACCAGCCTAGGCTGCCGAGTCCATGGTTCGGATGAGCAGCCATCACCAGTTCAAGGCAACTTCTAGGAACCCTGGCCCCTGCTTCTGGTCTGAAGCAGAAGCTTGTGATACTTTTTTCCTGTCCCCACTCACACTTATGAGAAGTGTCCCAAAATGCTAAGGACTGAATCTAGCTTCACACATCACCGGGATGCATTCCACTCGTGACCAGGGAAGAGGGATTGGGAGCTTCACACCAATGGTCGAGTTATCACAGTGGGGAAAGAGCAGGCACAAAGCCTGCGTACGCAGTGGGCCTGGGGCCGCAGGTGTTGGGAATCAGTGCTCACCTGCGGAGCGTGCAGCCTGCTCCTAGGTGCTTACAGGCCAGTGTGGGATCTGCTGGTTCCTCGGTTCTGAGACCCGGGTCCTACTCTTTGGTGTTTCACTCAAGGTAAGTCAAATTTAGGCTCTGCCTCCTCCTCTGGTCACTTGGTAGAAGGCACACTGGCTGCCCAGCTCCTCAAACCTGGGCTTCTGTGGAGGCCCCGAGCCCTCCTCTTGGCCTGGTGAGTGTCAAACGGCCCCTGGATCCATCGTCCGCCCGGGGCCCCTGCTACCACTGACCTAGTTCGGACCAGCACTCTCTTCACTGGGTCACCGCGCCTTCTCCCCACTTCAGCCTTCCTTTGGTGCAGATGATTCTTCCTACTGTAGTCAGACTAACCTTTCAAAACCGTAAATGTTATTATTCACTTTTCCACTTAAAATACCTCAATGCAGTCCAATGACTTGGGCTACACCTTCACTTCTTGGCCTGACCCAGGTGCCATGCTGCACGTCCTCAGCGCCCTGAGCGCACTCTGGGCACCAGGCCCTTTGCGCTTGCTGTTCCCTTGGCTGAGACCATCTCTCCCCTCCCTTTGGCTGCCCCAGCTCTTCACTCATGAATAGATCATTTGAACAGCACCTCTTCCAGGAGCCTTCCCCAACCCCCCAGGGCCGGGTTAGAGCAGGCACCGGGCAAGGACGTGCCGAGTAAATGAACCGGGTGAGAAAAGACACGCGCCACCTGACGGTGGAGGGCAGCGGGACTAGCAGCTCTGCTGTGGGCATTTCCCACACGAGAGTCTGAGTTTCTCATCCTCACTGGTTTACACATATTTTTGGTATAAAGTACAAAAAGGTAGTCAGTACAAAGTTTCTTTCTCCCTCCTCTCCTGCACCCAGATCCTCACCTAGCGTTCCTCCCCTGGAGCAAGCATTGAAACCCAGTCTCGGGTGTGCGACCTCAGACGGTCCATGCATACACCAGTATGTGGCAATATACAGAACCACATGTTTAAAAAACCTCTACTGTCAAGGTCTCCATGTAAGACTTTGTTTTGGTAACAGTACATGATTAGACATTCAAATGGAGAATCTATTAACATTTTCTAAAAAGATTTTATTTATTTTTAGAGAGAGGGGAAGGGAGGGAGAAAAAGAAGAAGAGAAACATCAAATGGTTGCTTTCTACACGCCCCCAACTGGGGTCCTGGCCCAAAACTCAGGCATGTGCCCTGACCGGGAATTGAACCAGCAACCTTTTGGTTCACAAGCTGATGCTCAATCCACTGAGCCACACCAGCTGGGGCAGGATTTTGTTTATTCCATTTAAAAAGGTTCCTCATGTGCCCTTTCTGTTCAGAAGCTTTAACACTGAGACGGACCACCTTCAAACAAAGTGTCAGGGAAACCTCCCAACGAAGGTGACGCTGGCGGTGCCTGTGTGCCCGTTCCCATTTAGGAAGGTCACTCTGGAGGCTGAAGGAGAGACAGGAAGGACAGCCTGGTGAGCCTGATGCCAGAACCCCATGTCCTGGTCCAGCCACAGGAAGTCACTGGGGCCTCTGGAAACTGAGCGAGGCAAGGTGAGGAGGCCAGACTCAGAAGGTGGCCCAGTGGGGAAGCCGGCAGGCTTCTAGAAGGCTCAGCACATTCCACAGAGAGCAGGCATGGGAGCCGGATCCTGTAAGAGGCCCATGTGACTCCCAAGGGTGGAAGACAAGAATCGCTGTGGTGCATCTTGCAGTGAGGGGCCAGGAAAGGCTGAGTAAAGACCTACAAAGTCCTACGACTCTGTTTAGCACCTTCCTGGGCAAAAGAAACTGGAGTGGGACTAGCGCAAACACGCCAACCAGGGTAGTATACAAACACAGGCCTGGCCTGGCCAGGAAAGGGTGAGACACCTTGCCCAAAGTAGCGTTTGTCTCACAAATACCGTGTAGACAAACCTTCTGGGCTTGGGATTTTAGGTCAAGAACTGGACATAGAAAAGGGGCTTTGCTCTACAGAGAAACAAGCAAAAGGATTATGCCCAGCATTCCTTAGGCCAGCTATGCAAACTGCCACCTGCCAAGAGGAAATGCCGTCCGTGAGGCAGGTACGGCAGTTATCTGGAGCACAGGGTGAAGAGGCCACGCCGGGCGCGTTCAGTTTGCTTGGGCAGGAGGCTCCTTCTGCTTTGGATCCAGGAGTGCACGCACAGACTTGGCCAAGGTCTCACCAGTCTGGCCCACTCCAGGCCACACACATCTCTGGGGTCTGTCTGACTATCCTAATCTGGGCTGAAGGGTCCCAGCAGCCCGGGAGAAAACATTCCACCTACCCATAGATCCTTTTAAAAGCGTGACAGTAAAACGTCTCTGCTCTGCGTTCAAACCAGCGTCATAGTGAGCCTGGCTAGCTCTTTAAGCACTGAGATTATTTCTTAATGCTAGTATGTCCGTAATACACATTATCTCGGGGATGTAATATAGTCCTTCTCTCATTGTAAAATAATCCGTGGTTGTAAGAGCAACAAATCAGGGAGCCTGAATCATTGTTTTTACAGGCAAAGGGCAGCAATACACTCCCTTGGGACAAGAAGTGTTCGCCCACTAATGTCGGATCCTACCCTCCACTCAGGAGAAAAACACAATTACCCTTAAACAACTTTGGGGTTAGGGACATTATAGTAAAAAATCTGCATATAACTTTTGATTCCGCCAAAACTTAACTCCTAATAGCCTATTGTTTACTGGAAGCATTATCAATAACAGTTGATTAACATGTATTTTGTATGTTGTATGTATTATATACTGTATTCTGACAAAGTAAGCTAGAGACAAAAAATGTTATTAAAAATCATAGAGGAGAAAATACACTTACAGTATTTATTGAAAAAATCTGCATACAGACAGACCTATGAAGTTCAAACTGTGTTGTTCAGTAGTCAACTGTACTGGCCTTTTATCTCTTCCCTCCCCAGGCAGCCCATGCCCACAGGGAGCCAGGTCAGGCCAGTCCACAGGGCCCCTGGGCCCAGACGAAAGGGGAAGGTATTTATCAAGGCACTGTCAGCCATGAGCCCCTTGGAGTTCAGAAAAACAGCACATACGGCTTCAAGTCAACTGCCCATGTCTGACCACATCCCTAGCTTTATACAGGCACAGAATTTGACACGAGTTACCACTGAACACTGAGTTGGGAGGCAGTGTTAGTGAAACAGTCCTACTAAGTACCAGAGAGAATGTGGTCTGCCTTGTAATAGCATTCAGGTTCATGGACAGTGAAGACAGAGCATTTCCCCCAGGCTGTTGGCCAGGGCAGCCCACCCATCTGCATGCTGTACATGCAGAAAAGCAGAGGGGTACTGAGGGAGAAAGTGTCAAGCAGCCAAGGTACACTAGAGTGAAAATAACGTGGCAGACAGGAGCTGACTACAGCCCAGACCCTTGGCTTTGACCATGACCACCAAGTATGTACCTGAGGACCAGACAGCTCTCCTTGGTCATCCCGGGGTCCTGTGTTTTTTCCTACGCTTTCTATTTCAAGGACAGGTACCCCCAACTTTTCCAGTCTCTCAAGCTAAAAACCTAGGAGTCATCCTAGACACCTCCTTTTCCAACCCGTGTCCCACATCTAACCTATCGTCATAGCCCACTGACCCAACCTCCAGAGAATCTCCTTAACCTCTACTGGGGTGGATACTGGGGGTGCGCCCAGGCAACCGCCATTCCACTCTACTTCTGGGGTGCAGTGGCTGGAAGGCCACCGGGCCCTCTAAAGGCTGGACTTGAGACTGCTGGCACATCAGTCCAACACACACATCCCTCCCCCAGCCACCCGGCCTCCACGCTGTGCTGCAGCACCCAGCTCAGTTGCTTCCCGAGACAACAGCCCTGGGTCTCCGGCGCACTCCGTTGTCTCCGCTCCCTGTGGGCTGGCAGCGGGCTCAGCAGGGCAAGGCTGTGCTGGGGACACCGAGTTATTTTCTTCCGTCTGGTTTCTACTTGCTGGGCTGCCTAGGAAGCCCAGAGCCCAGGTCTTCTGACAACAATGCGTGTTTTATCACCACCGCAGGAAATCTGGAATTTATTCTGGGTCTCCAGGCACCACAGCTAATATGATTAAAAAGTGCTTCTTCCAGGGTTGCCACAAGGTAGGACAATGCAAAGTTGAGTGTAATGAATAGGATGGACAGATTTTTCTAAATGTTACCAAGGAGGTATGGAAAATTCCAGTGTACATAGGGGTAATATTAAGGGAGAAAGCCTTACTGAGCCATACTCTGCACTCATAGGGCAGGACAAATGCAAGATATTGATGATCCAGAGACTAGGAATATGTATTCGATCCACTGATATTACCTGGAAGCCCAGCTCAGGAGAGGTGTTGCTACGACAACCTGTCATCATTAAGAGACAAACTCTGAAAGAAACCTGCCTATCAAATATGATAAAGATAAAAGGTGCCAATGTTTTCCTGGGACCAGCTTTGTTTTTGTTTTAGATTTTAGATTGGCAGGTAGGAGCATGAAAAGTCTGTTGCATTGGAACAGAATTTGAAAGGCATGCAAGCAGGGGGTGAACACATCACTTACCTTGTGAACACTGGTCAAGACATTTAGGAAAGAGAAATCTGGGGAGGAAAAAGAAAAATATAATTTAAGATTTGTCATTGGTTACTTCCCACACAACTGTGTGTTTCGCTGATACCTAAAATGAGCTACTACTCAACAGGGCAAGTGACAGGAAGCACTGAGCATTAAGGATAGCCATGGTTATGCAAGAGGTTTTCATAGCTTTGAACCAAAAAGCTTCTTGAGCCAGGAACTCCATAAAAGTCCCTATGTGGCCAACTATTAGAAAGTTGAAGAGGGGATACTAGGGCATGGCCACTCTCTAGACTCTAGGAAACACAGAAAGAGAGCTGGTTTTCTTGTTTTGATTTTTTTTTTGCTTGTTTATTTTTAAAGAGATACTGTCCTCCTAAAGGGAAACTTCAAGGGAAAACAAGGATTACATTCACCTAACTCAGCCAGGGGCGTTCAGGGCCTAAGCTGCCATGCTTCCCCTTGTGTGCACACTCGAACCCTGGTTACCCTTAATCCCATTCCCAACTCTAACAGTGAATGAAAAACAGGAAACTCACTGGGTCAGAACTGAAGCAGGTGAGGGTGAAGGATCCAAAGCACGAGTTAGTTAATAATGGCAGGTCTGTTGGAAGCCCCAAAGAAAAACTCAAGTTCTCTGTACTGTAAAACTCTAAAACGACACAGTGCTCTTCTCAGGGAGAAAGGTACTACGGAGAAGAGCTGCCTTCTATCTGACCGTGGGGCTGGGCGCCATGCAAGCAGTTCACACGCACCGCCTAGTTCTGTCCTCACACCCGCCCTGCACCTTGGGTAGTGAGAGCAGAGAACAGGTCAGGACGGCTGAGCAGTCTGAGCACTTTGCCCAAGGCCTCATGGGAAGCTAGGAGGTGGGAGGGCGTGTGCAGGGACCCAGGTCTGTTTGGCACCACAGAGTTCCTGTGCTGAGATGCTTATCTCACTGGCTTTCGTGCTAAGATGCTTATGAAGCCGTACTTCTGAGTTGTCTCTGGTCTAGCTGGCAGGTTAGATCAACGCTGTTCAGAACACTGGGGGGCTTTCTCGTCTGCAGTTTCCCTGGTGGTGGCAAGTCTTCATTCTTCTCTGACTTTTAACATCCAGACACTCATCACTGGAACCAAACTTGGTGGATGAGTGAGCTAGACAAATACCACTTTTAGGGCTGCTGATCTAGTCTCCTGCCTGACTCCCTCATTGTTTCTAAAGAATTCCAAGGAGGGACCCCTGACCCACTCTGGGGCAAGGTCAAGAGCCCCGGAACATCCACACCAGAGCTTCCCAAGAAAAGGACACGCTGACTCCACTGCACTCACAGTTCACAGAGTGTCCCCCTCCCTCCACAGCAAATATATTCTTAGAAAGTATCTGTCCCCATTAAGTGCTTGTGACTTTAAAGTACATGCCCTTACAGGCCCTTCTTAGCACCCTGCTTGCTTCTCACTGAAATTCACGCCAGAGGCATTTTAGATAAAGTTGGGCGAAGGTTCCCCTCCAGGCATCTTATCCAATCACAGGCTGGATGCTCCTGGTTTAAACCTCTGACCAGAGCTGGGGTCATCAAGCTGCTCCCATTAAGCAGCTGCAAAGAAAATATTCTGGATGCACGGACTCGCATGCACCTATGATTCCCTAAAACTGGAATGGTTTCTCATAACGTGGCATCTGCGGTGTCCTAGTCCTTCAAATTCATATGCTGGCTTCCTTCCCTAAACCAAAGAGGAGTTATCATTGTTTTTTTATAATTTGCATAAAATTGCATTAATTATTTATTATTGCCCTTCCTACCCTGTATCATGATGAATGATGTATATGCCATTGCCGTGGCCTTTGGAAACTTCCTTCATTTTTCTGAGTGGCTCCTTTATGGTAAAGTAGGATAATAAAGAATATGTTTAAGGAGGATTTTGAGGATTTTTATTCCATTTAGAATAAAAAATATGCTTAGGAATAAATTAAACAACAACAACAAAAAGCATAAGACTTCTACACTTAAAACTACAAAACAATGCTGAAGAAAAAGGAAAGACCAAGCCCTGGCCAGGTAGCTTACTTGGCCAGAGCGCTGTTATGACCCAGGTGGGGCACACACAAGAATCAACCAATGAATGTTGCACTGTGAAGTGGGACAACAAACTGATGTTTCTTTCTCTCTCTTTCTCAAATCAGTAAGTAAAAATAAAAAAAAATTAAAGACCCAAATAAATAAAAAGACATATCCACATTCATGGATTGAAGACTTCATTTTTTTAAGTTTATTGTTTTGAGAGAGAGAGAGAGAAGAAAGGTGACAGAGACGGAGAGAGAAAGACAGAGACAGACTCTGACCCCCGCTGAACCACCCACCAATGCACCTTGTTGATTCCCACACGCGCCGGCCAGAGCAGGAGACATCATATTTTAAAGATGGCAGTAATTCTCAATTGGGTCTATAAATTCAACATAGTACCAGTCAAAATCCAAGCTGTCTTTTTTTGCAGAAATTTACAAGCCAATCCTTAAATTCGTACAGAAATACAAGGGACCAGGAATAGCCAAAACAATCTGAAACACAAGAATGACGCTGAAGGACTCCCACTTCTCAATTTCACACCTTACTGCAAAACGGTAATCAAAACCGTGTGACAGGGGCCTATGGAGAGACATACAGATCGATGGAACGTAGTTAAGAATCCAGGATGAAACCTTTACATTTATAGGCAACTGATTTCTGACAAGGGTGCCCAGACAATGGGGAAAGAATAAATCTTTTCAACAAATGGTGCTAGGACAGCTGGATATCCACATGCAAAATGATGAAGCTGGATCCCTACCTCACTCCTTATATAAAATCAACTCAAAATGGAGCACTGACCTAAATGTAAGAGCCAACACTATAAAACACTTACTAGAATATACAGGGGTAAATTTTTGTTACCTTGGATTACACAGTAGTTTTTTAGATATGACACCATAATCACAAGCAACGAAAGAAAAATAAATTCTACTTCATTAACATCAAAAACTTTCGTAAGTCAAAGGATACCACCAAGAAAATAAAAAGATAGAAAAATTTTGCAAATCAAATATCTGATAAAGGACTTGGATTCAGAATATATCAAGAACTCTTCCAATTCAATAAAAAAGAAAAACCAATTTAAAACTGGGCAAAGGACTTGAATAGACATTTCTCCAAAGAAGATAAACAAATGGCCAAGTGAAAAAATTCTTGATATCATTATATTAAGAAAATGCAAATCTGAACTCCAAGGAGATACCATTCTATACTAAAACAGCTAAAATAAAAAAGACACAATAACATGTACTGGTGAAGATGTGGAGAAAACAGAACATTCATACATTGCTGGAGGAACGTAAATGGTGCAGTAGCTATGGAAAATAGTTTGTAGCTCCTCAAAAAGTTAATGTACACTTACCATATGATCCAGCAATTCTACCCCTAGGTATATATCCAAGAAAACAGGAAACATATGACCACATGAAAACTGGCACACAAATGTTCATAGCAATATAATGTATAATAGCCAAAGGGTGTACACAATTTAAATGTCCATCAACTGATGAATGGATAAATGAGATGTGGTATACCCACACAATGGAATATTACTTCGCTATGAAAAGGAATTAAGTGCTAATACCTGCTCAAGATTGGATGAAAGCTGAAAACATTATGCTAGGTGAAAGAAGCCAGACGGCAGAGACCATTTATTACATGATTCCATTTATATGAAATGTCCAGAATAGGCAAATCCACAGAAACAGAAAGGAGACGAATAATTGCCAAGGGGTGGGAGGACAAAGAAATGGTGAATGACTTTAAAAGAGAGAACTTTTTATATGTGGATTACATTGCAATGAAGCTATTATATTTTTAAAAAGCAATATATATACATACATACTATAAAATATCACATGGTTTCCCCATCATCCAACACTTGTCCCCAAAGGTGTGGCCATTTCCCAGAATAAACCACTATTAACAGTTTGGTCCGTATACTTCTAGATATTTCCTGTACATATACAAATAAACATTTTAAAAACACACATTGTTTTGGTAATTTGCTTTCCTCACTTCATAAAATATTGTGGACACTTCCCCATGAAAGTACATAAAAATCTACTGTTTTTTTAAAAATGCCTGGAATAGTATTCCATTATATGGATATCCCCAAATTTAACTGGTCTCTAATTAGCATTTGGATTATTTCTAGTTCTTGAATATTATAAAGTGTTATTTTGACCACTGCAGAGCACATCAGTCGTATTTTGGACTGTCTGGTACCTACCAAACACCTTTCCCAGGCTTGAACTTAGGAAGCCTAACCCTCTTATAAATGGCAGAAAACAGCTTTCCCAGACTTCCTTGCAGCCTGGTGCAGGTATGTGACCGCAGTTCTACCAACCGGACGTACCCCGGACTCCCACTGGCAGCCAGCAGGGTTGGGGAAGGAACGCATGTCAGGCAGACCCTGGTTTCCAGTGAAGGAAGTGGTACCTGTACAAGGTGTGAGTGTTGTTTCTGCCTCTGACTGAGATTTTCAACACCCCAGTGACTCTCATCTTTCCTTCCGGGGCTCTAACAGTTCATTTTTGGCTGCTTATGTTTGCTGAACTCCTTTTATCCTCCATTTTTTTCTATGTAATAGCTTTATTGAGGTATAACTTGCATATCATGAAATTCACTTGTTTTTAAGAGTGAAATTCAACGGCTTTTAAAGTAAATTTACAGAGCTGTGCTACCAGCACCACAACTGTCTTAGAACATTCCCATCACTCCAAGAAGATCCCTCCTGCCATCCCCTAGACCTTTCACGTCTTCTCCTTGAGCCCTTTCCATCCCACTTGTTGGCTCCTCGTCTCAGTTTTTTTGACAAGTGCAGAAGAGTACGTCACTGGGCTGCTTTCTGAAATGTAGCCTCCATTTGTTGTTTCCTTATTACTGTCTTGTCCTACCTTTTTTTTATGGTAGTAGTCTCATCCCATGTTAGACCTCCTTCTACTTTTATTCATCTTTTCAAAAAAACTGAGCAAAAGACAGCACGAATGGTAGAAAGCGTCACATGTAAGCGTCAACACGGCAGCCCGGAGCACAGTCGTAACACTGTGTCTACCTAACCTGAGACAGAAGGAAACATGCCCCTTGGCTTTTCTACTGGAGAGAAGAACCTAGGTCATGGCTAGAGAGAATGGTGAAGACGTATCCTGGGATCGGTCAAGGTGATTAGGGACATAACTTGTGATGTAATTTCTATGAGAAACTTAAAGATACCAACTTGGGACTCAATTGGAAGGGAGCTTTTACAGATGAAGGTCTAAGGGTAGACTGATCAGTAACCAGGAAATAATAATAATAATAATAATAATACAGACTAGCTGGAAAGACCACATGATCACAGACACAGGAGAGACCCCACTAGCTGCAGGGAGAGGAAGCTGAACAGCTCTGTGAGCAGACAATTCCATGCTTACAACTGTCCCCACGGAGGAACGCTTCCATGGTAAATACAGGTACTTCCAGACACCTCTGCAACAGTGTAAACTATAAAACCCACTCAAAAAGCAATTTGGGAAAGTGAATAAAAAGTAGTAAAACTTCTATACATGTAGTTAGTGTATGGTAAGTGTCACTTCAAGGAATCTATTCTAAGGAAATAATGTGAAATTTGAGAAGTTTATAGGGATAAAGATGTTCCCACAGCATTATTTATAATAGTGAAAAGTTGGAGACATCCTATGTAACCAATAGTGGAGAAATGGTTAGGACAGTTATGTTCATCCACACATAAGGCTATATAATTCATCAAAATGTAATTAATTGCCAGTGTGATACAAGAACATGTATGTTAACATACATATTTCTACATTAACCTAAGAAAATGCATATAAAATTATATGTACATCACACCTGTAAAAAAGCATGCACATAAGGAAATCAGAAAAGAATTCACAAAAATTATAATAGTTACATTGAGTTAGTGAGATTATAGATGAATTATTACCCAATTTTCTTTGCCGTTGTTATATTATTCCAAAAGAAAAAGAAAAAAACGCCCCCATGTTAGTAGTTAGAATGAGCATCCCTTACTGAGGTAGGATGGCTTTAAGACGGCTTTACCATATGAAAAAATATCTGTGAGATAACCCAAGGCCTAGGCACACAGGCCTCTCCTCTGCAGTAAAGACAAAAGGAAAGGCCAGCGCAGGCATTTCTTTCCGGGAGACGCTGTTTCAAGCTCCAAGCCTTAGGCCAACAGCTCTCCAGTACACAAAACTGGCAGAGGCTGCCCGTCCAAAGGAGTCTACTGAGAAGCTGGTACCAACCAAAACAACAACTGAACACTTACTGTGCTTAAGGTGAAGTGATGGGTTCCAAAAGATGAACATGCAAAAACATGTGTCCCCTTCCAGTGGGTGGGAGAAAAATCGCGTTCTGTACACCAGCCCCACCACGTCCCGTGGGATGGAGGTGGCCCCAGCACGTACCTGTGCTCCATGTAGCAGCTCAGGGGCTCCACGCACACTGTGATGGCACCGATGGTGAAGGAGGATTTGACATTTGAGTCGGGGTGGGTCTGCAGGGCCTGGACAACATCGATAACATCTGTGTAGCTGTGGTGGGAGAAAGGGAATGGTTAGTTTACTGACTGGGGCTGGAGAGCCCGGCAGGGGAAGAGGAGAAGGCTGAGTGGCTGAGCGAGCCAGGGCGGAGGGAAAACCGCAATGAGGAGTGGTGCTGGGTTCTCGGGGTCATCCGATGTCAGGATTTACAGCCACTGGGGTCCAGTGTTTCTGCATCCCTGAGTCCCATCAGTCTTCAGAACTGTGCAAGAGTGGGCAGAGGCAGAACTCCTCAACCCTCAGGGTACAGTAAGCCTATATAGGTGACTCTGGGGCTCAGAGAGGGGGACTCGGTGTCCTTAGGCCTGTTTTCTGATGAAGTTAGGAGCTCCTGCTCCTATTTTCCTTAAAGTAGGTTTTTCCTCTCCTTCCACCTCACAGAACATGTGAGCAAGAGAGAAAAGGGGATCCTAGGGCACCTCTCCAGGCCAGCAGACATGTTAAATACCCTTGCATTGTATCTCCTGACTGGAACTCCCTCCACACTCCAGATGTCCAGGGACAATTTGGTATTTCACGTTAATGTGTTCACGACCCAGCTCCCCCACACCTGCTCCTCCCCAGGCCTTGTCCTCTCGGCAGAGGAGACTCCACCCCTTTAGCCACTAGGTCGTAAGATTTGCCTGGGGTCATCTATCTTTTCTCAACCCTCGAAACAGAACCAGAAAGAGATCACTGCTCACACTCCCATACTACTGCTGGGTCCAAACTGCTCCCATCTCTTGCCCAAATCAGCGCCATAGCTGCTTCAATGGCCTCCCCAGTTCTGTCCTCGCCTCTCCCCAGACTGTTTTCAACACAGAGGCCAGAGGGATGGGACTCATCCAACTGTGCTAAGCCTCTGAGTGGGGGGCTTCCATCCCACTCCGTGTGAAAGCCAAAGCACGTACGGTGGCCCAGCAGCCCTCGAAGATCTGCCCCCACACTGCAGAAACGAGCTGGCTCTCCCACTACGCCTTTCCTTACCCGACCCAGCCCAGCGGCTCTGGCCTCCTGGCTCTTCTGCAAACATTCCACGCATACTTCCTCCGGGCACTCTCTGTCCCCTCTCCTGTGATGCTCTTCTCACTCAGATGTCTGCAAGGCTTACTCTCTCACTCCCTTATGAAGAAGGTGTCCCCTGACTTCATACAGCCTATGCAATACAGCAAGCCCCCCTCTGGTCCAACCTGCCCCTGCCCCAATTCTTCTCCAAAGCACTGACGTCAGCTACATACTCTGTATTTTCTCATTTATTTGTTTACAGTCTGTGTCTGCAGTTGAAATGAAGTCAGTCGAGTGTTGTAATTTACAGTGCCGGAGGCAGGCTAAATGAATGAACTGGACGCACACCCCCTGTAGATACACAGCCACTCGAAGAGACAGCATGTGCTTTTCACCTTGTGAGAACATTTTCCCAACTGACCCAGCCTATGGACCAAAAGGTCAGTTTCTGTAGAGGGAAGGGCCTGGGTCCCAGGGAGGCCAATCATGGTAGGTCCCTAAGAGGATAAGTACAGCCTGCCTGAGCCACTTCCCAAGTCACTACCCACCACTCACCTGTAAATCGGCCCTTGGCTCTACCCCAGATCACAGTGTTAGTGCCCCCAGCCGCAGCAGGTCTGCCGTGGTCCCTACAAACCAGCAGCGCTTTAGTAAAGAGCAGGGAGTGCTGCGTTCTAGAGTTCCCCAACGAGGGCCTGGCAGTCGGACAACCTTCAGAGAGAGCCCTCTGCCCACAGGTTTTCCTTGAAGGCTTCTCCCCATGCCTGGGCAGGTGTGTGTACTACCACACGGGGCTCTTCCCACTGGTTCTGTGGTGTCTGGGTGGGCCTGGATGCCAGGAGAGCCCCCTACATCGCCTGGACTGCAGTCCTTTAAGCACGCGTGGTAAGCAGGACTGATGCGTGCACGCTGCCCTCCAATCTTTTTGTGGTCAGGTTCAGTAGATTTAACTCTCATGGTTAAGTGTCCCAGCCTTGCTCCTCAGTGTTACCTTTTCCCTCATTCTATTAAAAAAAAACAAACACAGAAAAGGAAGTGCTTGGAGCCTTCTCCCCACCATGTTTGGTATGAGCCTACAGAGGCTCTCTCTCTCTTTTAAAATAAACATGAAGCAATTCTATCTTTTTAAAAAAGACTTTATTTATTTATTTTAAGAGAGAGGGGAAAGGAGAGCAGGAGAGAAACATCAACGTTTGTTGCCCCTCATGCACCCCCTACTGGGGACCTGGTCTGCAAACCAGCCAGCTGCCCTGACTGGGAATCTAACGGGCAACTCTTTGTTTCACAGTCCGGCGCTCAATCCACTGAGCCACACCAGCCAGGGCTCTTATTTTTAGGATAAAGAACTGAAAAAAGACTTACAAGCCAGTCCTGCAGATTTTGGTCATTCTAATACAACAGGTTCGCCCTTAGGAAGGGTGCCTGTGGAATTCCCAGGTTTGCAGAGCATTCCATTAATCTTCACTTATTTTAATACAAAAGGTTAGAGTGAAAACTCACCCCAGGCTCCTTGGTGAGGCCGATGCATCTGGTGCATCTACAAGATGCATCTACGCACTGCAGCCAAGAGCCACTGTGGCAAGAGAGGAGGCTCTAAGTGTCATTTACTCTACTTATTGAGAGGGTCTTGCTAGACCCTGCCTCCCTGTCCGGCCCCTGCCCTATAGTAATCATCCTGGGCGTGGCCTCCAAATAGGAGGAGGAGGCAGCCCGCAACACAGAAGGAAGCAGGTCATTCCAGGTGCCAGGCTGCATCCAGCCACTGTGGCTAAACGGCCCGAATGCATGATGAAGGCAAAAAACTGGTTCTTCATGTTGGCCTCTTTCTTCTCAGTACTCTCTTTATTAAAGACAAAACCAAACCAAAACAAAACAAAACCAAAACAAAAGCCCAGTAGGACTTGAACTTTCTTTCCTCTGAAATAATAGATATTCCATTCAAGTGTCCTTTGGGCTCTGTTGTGTGTTTGCAATTTAAGCCTACAATTTGGGAACATTAATTAATTAATGTGCTAAATTAATTCCATTTTTGTTTTGAGAGAGGTGCTTCGTTTTAAATGCAGACAATTTAAAGAATAATTTTACAACCCTACAAAAAGTATAAACACATTCCTTAGAGTTATTTTTTTAATTTTTATATATTTATTTTTAGAGAGAGAGAAGAAGGGAGGGAGAAAGGGAGAGAAACATCAATGTGTGGTTGCCTCTCACGCGGCCCTCATTGAGGCACTTGGCCTGCAACCCAGGCATGTGCCCTGACTGGGAATCAAACCGCGGTTGTTTGGTTCGCAGGCCTGTGCTCAAACCACTGAGCTACACCAGCCAGGGGTAGTTATTTTTTTTAAATTAAGATTTCTTGCCCTGGATGGTGTGGCTCAGTGGATTGAGTGCAGGCCTGCGAACCAAACAACCGCGGTTTGAATCCCAGTCAGGGCACATGCCTGGGTTGCAGGCCAGTTCCCAGCAGGGGACGCACTAGAGGCAACTATACACTGGTATTTCTCTCCCCCTCTCCTTCCCTTCTCCTCTAAAGATAAATAAATAAAATATTTTAAAAAAAGATTTCTCCAGTTTGACTTATTTGTGTTATATACTTTCAGTTCCATATAACTACACCTACCTCTGTCCTGCGCCCCACCTCCCATATCTGGCAGCCACTGTTCTGTCCCCCATTAAAAGACCTCATCATTTTGGAATACATTACTTTTTATAGCAGTGACTAATACGTCAGCTCCACCTGACGTCCAAGCTCAACCGCTGCCCCCACCGCGGCAGTGAGTCCAGGTTCTCTGAAGTGACACCAGGCCACTCCAGGGGCAAAGAAAACTTCCCTAACCTCAGGCTTCCCCCAAACAGTCCTATAAATGAAGATTAAAGTAACATTAAGTAATAAATTCTCAGTTTGAGAAGCTTCTGGGGTCACCCTTCACCAGCAATCTCAATTCTGGGCTCGCGGGTCCAGCCCTGAGGAGACAGACATTCAAAACGGAGGCTGCTCCCTGCTGATCCCAAGTGAAGGGGCCCAGCCTGGAAGGCCAGTGTCTTAGCGAGAGCCATGCATTTAGCTGATACCCTGGCTCGAGTCCGCTGGAAGTCTGAGGTCCTCAGAATCCCGGGACTGTGACTGGGCGAAGTCTCAGTCTGAGAGCACGAGTGGCCTGGCCATACTGTCACTGTCGTGCCGAGCAGCTGGGACAGCTGACACTTTTGCAGACTTGTACAATCAGAGACGAGGAGTCTGTGGTGTTCTCTGAAGTGACAGAAGACGAAAATGACCTATGCTATAGGATATTAAACCACCAAATTTGACTCCAAGTCCACCCCCCACCCCCCACCCCCCAACTCTCAACTCTGACAGGGGCCAATTTGTTCTTTTGACCATTTGAAGCGATGGGGAAAAAACAGAAGAGAACGAACAGTTACAAACTTGAGCTCTTGCTCTGTGGCTTCCAACCTCAGTCCGCAAGTGGGACAAGGGGCTGACAGAGGAAAAGCCCAGGGCAGGGGAGAGAACAAGGCCTGGTGGGGGGCACAGCCCTGCCCGCTTCCTGCCTCCGGACCACCGATCTGCCTTTCCTCTAGTCTCACCATCACACCTGGGAGCCCAAACAGGCTTTGCATCTGGGCCTATTCTTTACTGGAAACAATCAGCCAACTGCAAATACTCATTATTATGAGCACAAAATACAGTATAGCAGAAAAACACTTTGTGAGAAATGCCAAACGTCTTGATTACCGACCAAAATGACACCAGCGAAGAGTATATAGCCTGCTTTTCTGCCATGTTCTCTTCTGGCCCAAGGGGGTGATGGGGCTGCATGGAGCGCCGTCCTGGAAGGCCTTACAAGAGGTCAAGGACAACTCCTTGCAGCCAGGGTGCTTGCAGCAGCGGCACACAGTGTCAAACCCGGCCTCCCAGGGAACTCTTTGTTCAGCTGGGCTCTGCAAGCCCCTCACTGAGAGCCTCAGGAAGCCCTCCTGGACCAGCCGTCCTCAAGATATTGAGGACCGGAGATCAGAGCGTGGGGGCCATCTCGGCAGCTCCACAGGAGAGAGGACTGAAACAGATGATGCTCCCTTGCTTACGTGGTGAGGGAAGAGGTTAGGGACCACTGTTATAAGAATTATCAAAGAAACTTGCCCAAAACACCTCCTCCCTAATTCCCCACCTTTTGGGGATACTATGATGTTGAAGCCAAACTTAAAACTTATGTGTAAGCTGCACCAGCTACTCTAGGTCACAGGACGCCAACGGGAATCCTCGCTTATTGAAGGTCTCTGTGTAGCACAGACACTGCTCATACAGGTGTGGAGTCTGTTCTGTGTCCATCAGCCACACATTAAATAATGGTAGTGGTGCCCTGGCTGGTGTGGCTCAGTAGATTGAGTGCCAGCCTGTGAACAAAAGCATCGCCGGTTCGATTCCCAGTCAGGGCACATGCCTGGGTTGCAGGCCAGGTCCCCAGCGTTGGGTGCGTGGGAGACAACCACATATTGATGCTTCTCTTCCTCTCTTTCTTCTTCCCTTACCCTCTAAGAATAAATACAGTCTTTAAAAAAAACAAAACAAGACAGTAGTGGTAAGGCCTCCACGCTGCCCCACCATCCCCAGAAGACTTCCAGGGCTCACCCTTGTAACACCACCAGCAGTCTGGTCTTCTTGCGGAGATAGGCCGACTGGCGGGCAGAGCGGTTCCGCTGCGCTTCCAGGGCACTGGAAAGGTACCTCTGGAAGTGGGCAGCACGAAAACATTCAGAGCCATCCATGATCTGGCGGTACACCATCCACCTGGAAATGGCAAAGGTAATCTCAGTCTGGCGCCACCCGAAGGCCTGGCCCTGGATTCCCATGCGAGCAGACACTCTGCCTAGTGAAGCTGCCAGGAGAGCAGTGCTGGCACCACAGAGACAGGAAGAGGACACTGGCTGGGTGGGGAACCCCAAAAATTGAAACCACAACCCCTGGAGCTTTTGACAGGAAACTCCTTGCCACAGGGGTAAACGTGAACAGACTTCAGAGCTGAGAAAGACTCCTGACCAGGTAGCTCCTTCCTGAAGGCCATTTGGCACAGTGCTGACACACAGTAAAACGCTTGCTGAGTATATGAAATGGGCAGAGTGAAGGATCAGGAATGTTTACAGAACAAAACAAGGGAAATGAGGAAGAGACTGGTTAACTACCTAGTACTTGTAAAGGAGGTCCGGTAACAGCCTCGAATCTAAAACTTGTCTCCCCAGCTTCCACAACTTCCCTCCCAAATCCCCAAACCTCTGCATGGCTGCAGTCTTCTCAATCCCTCTACAGCCTGCTGAAGGATTCCTTACTTTGAGGTAGAATGACTAGAGACTAAACGCCCAGTTCAGTCAGCAAGGGTTGTTTAGCAACCTGCCCGCCAGGTGGAAGTGAGGGACAGACGACTCTCCCCATTTCACCTGAGCTGACACAGCCCAGCTGCACCTGAACTCACAGTCCTTCGTGGTCCGGGCAGGATCACACCCACCAGCTCCCAAGTTCTAACCACCCTGGTCCTGAGTCACCCTCCTGACCAGGCACACTCCCAGGCCCTTGCCTGTGCTCTCCCCAGATATCCGTGGGTTCACTCCCTCATTTCTTCTGGCCTTTGCTCAAGTAGCACCTTCTTAGTGATATCTCCCTCTGAACACCCAATGCAAAGCTGGAATCCTTGCTCCCACGCCCAACCTCTGAGCCCAGCACCCGCTACAGCCTTCTCGGCTTTGCTTTCTCCACAGCACTTTTCACTAGCTGACACAGTTTCCCTCGTCTGGTCAGCTGTCTTCCCACACTACAGTGCAAGCTCCGCAAGGGCACAGGTGTTCTGGCCTGTTCGTTCGGATGTGCCCCACACTTAGAACGGAGCCTGGCGCACAGGAAGTGCTCGGAAGAAATGTGTCAAAGGAATGGACTGATGTGGCTGCTTTACTGATACCGATTACACCAAAGGTCAGAACATGTCCAGGGTTCCCCAGTGCCCGGGCAGGCCCAGGAGCAGAATCCCTTTCCCTGAAGCAAAGGCGGCAGCCACACTAACCTGCCGTACTCCTTATGCAGACTGACCAGGAAAGCACAGAGCTCGCTAGCATGACATCCTGGGAGGCCAGTTACAATGCTGACGATGACCTACATGAAAGAAAAGCCATGTGGGTTTGGGATAGAACTGGGAGGCAGCATGCGTGAGAACAGACTTACAGAGCCAGGTTCTGTGAGTTTGAACTTCAGCACCAGCACTCACTGGCTGTGGGGTCTTGGGCTTAAAAACAGAACCTACCTTGCGAGGTAGGCGTGATGATGAACTGAGTTAATCTATGTAAAAATGCCTAGAACACTGTCTGGCACACAGCAAACACATTTAAGTTTTGTATTACTATTATAATCTCCATGAGCAGTCTGTGACTAGACCAACTAAAATACAACAAAAACACTAGGCAGAAAGGCAGTCTGGGGCAAAAAAGGCAGACTGGCAGTGACCTCCATGAAGGACACCAGGGACACCGGAGATACTTCCGTCTGGCTGCCTGCCTCCTCACCGCACTGCCCGACTCAGGAAACAGACTAGGGTAGGAAGTATTTCTGAGTCTTTTTTTTTTGAGGTTTTTGGTTTCGTTTAATATTACTTTGCCCTAATAAGAATGACTAGTGGGGAGAGGTCCTGCGTGCTGCGAGGAGAATACATTGCAGGATGTTGTGTATTAAAAACTGGCTTGGGACGCAGGAGCAGCTTCTTATGACTTGCCTCAGAGCGGGTTCCGCTCCTCTTGGCCGTGTTCAGACCCGCCTCTGGGGAGCGAACGTCCACAGGGAGGCGTTCTGTGAAATGCTTACACGCCAAAGTTGCCCAGCATGACAAGGAGCTGAATCCCCAGAAGCAGAGGCTGGTGGTGGCCTCTTGTCCTCTGAATTCTGATGCGGAGAAGAGGAGTCCGGCTGGATCATCCTAACCTTTCTACACAACCCTATGAAAACAGAGCCCTCTGCAGGCAGATACTGTAAAGTGACTTGAAGAAATTCACTGACGAGGGTCGAGCAGGGGAGGAAAGGAACCATGCAACTGCTGAAGGATATAGATAATAAATGACACAGCATGGCCTAAGTATGTGTTTTATCACAACCCACAAGACTCCCTGGGACAGGTCTGGTCACAAATAACTTAGACTAAAGCTCAGCCTGGTGGCACTCATCACCTGAGCTGGTCACATTAGCAGAGAAATGACCACAGATCCCTTCTCCTTCTGGAAACCAGAAGCTCTCCCGTCACTCCTCTGACCAGGCCCCTACTCTGTGTCCCTTTCTGCCTGGTGGGGAGTACTCCATGCAACTGCCTTTTCGTTCCTTCTCCCTCCATCCAAATTTCCCTACTTCGGTGCTTGTTCCTCAGCGCCCCAGCCTCAGCCTCTCACACCGAAGCACGTGCACTCACAGTCAGGCCCCCTCTTACTTTAGGGCCGGTCCTACTACACCTTTTCAACAAAACATAACAAGCAGGCACTTTCATTTTTAAACTCTTGCCGAAGGAGAACACGAGGCTTCTGGTTGCTTGGTGTTTCTATTTTCTTTTGTAACTGAGTGTTTTCCAGATTTGCACAGAAATAAATGTCCTCTTTGAGCCCATAAAGGCATATGGCTCCAAAGAAACAGTGGGAGAGGTTAGGAGGAGGGGTGCGAGGTGAGTGCAGATTACAATCCACTCTCAGGAGGCAGTGTTTATAAAGTATCGCCTTCCCCTGGAGATGCTAGCAGGGCCCAACTAACAGGGCCCATCCCCTTAGTAAGCTGAATGTGTCACCCAATGCCAGGTAAGGCCCTGTCACAACCA
Source organism: Sturnira hondurensis (assembly GCF_014824575.4). Lineage (NCBI taxonomy): Eukaryota > Metazoa > Chordata > Mammalia > Chiroptera > Phyllostomidae > Sturnira > Sturnira hondurensis. The sequence goes on along the minus strand of NW_028080032.1, from coordinate 7,698,120 downwards.
GAAAGAGCCGACAGCATGAGAGCACTGAGCAAGCGCTTGAAAGGCCTGGAGAAGGAAGGGGAGGGCAGGGCAAGGTGCCCAAGCTCCATTGTTGCCAGGGGGCTTGGCTGGGGTTAATGCAGATGCCTGTACAGTCACTGCTCCGAGCGAGTTTCATGTGTATCATTACATCAGTACCCAAGGGGGTGGAGTGTCTTACAAAATGAACTCCACCTGAGCTCCTTTTGTTAATTGACACGGAATAACCAAAGGCAGGCTATCAGGATTCTTTCTCTTCCCACGAACTCCCAGCAGACTTGGTGAGAGGCTGCTCTACCTTGTCATTTTCTCCTTGGTGAGGAGGGTTGATTTCAGTTTGCTGGAGCAGGACAGGGAGATGGGTCCTTATCACAGGCTCCCGACTAACACTGCTGATGGCGAAATGCTGGAGAAACCTAGAAAAACAAAGGTAACGCTCCTATGTAACCATCACCAGCCTCTCTTGAATGTGTCCATTCACATGAGAAACTCATTATTTAATTGATAAAAAAGAAACCTTGGAGCCCTGGCTGGTGTAGCTCAGTGGAGTGAGTGTGGGCCTGGGAACCAAAGGATCGCTGGTTTGACTCCCAGTCAGGGGACGTACCTGGGATGCAGGCCAGGTGCCCAGTACGGGGCACACAAGAGGCAACTACACATTAACGTTTCTCTCCTTTTCTTTCTCCTTCCCTTCCTCTCTCTCTAAAAATAAGTAAATAAAATATTTAAAAAAAATAACAAAAAAGAAACCTTGGAGAGATTCTCTCTAGAGAATAAAATTGTATATGGTGTGTCACTACTAACTTTTACAATGATCCCTAAGAAGCTGTAAAGAAAAAGGAGCTTAGAAAGGACCAACACTGACGTTTCTGACATTTCAAAACCCAGGACATTAAACACCGATAAACAGGAAGTCAAGCTCACCAGTCCAGCTCTGGGAGTCTGGCCGAGAGTAGCTTTAGAGGACTCCGTTTCTCCCCGGCAGAATGGCTCAGGGCACTGAAGAGCTTCTGTGCACTGGAGTGTCTGGAATACCACAAGCACACAAATGAGAACTCCATCTCCCTATAGCACACATACTTTACATAACTTGTTCTGTGACCCTTTCAAGCCAGAGTCCTGTGACAAAGTCAATTCCACAACAAGCACCTCACTAACAAATAAAACGTGGCTTTAGTGCATGATGACTAGTGTGCCCACACAGGAAGGCCGACCTGAGACCCTCGGCAATGTTGCGGGTTTCTCATTCTTGGTGGATTTCTCTTTCCCCAAGGACTCGTGCTACCTTTAAGTTGGCAGCACTGAAAATGACCATGTTGGTTCTTTTAAACCAAGCCCCCTGTGTTACATAATGCAAGGCACCCTGCAGAGAGAGCAGACACGCACAGCTTAAGGAAGCGAGCATAAACACTGAAGGCAGCCACTTACAATTTCTTTTGTTCCACAGATAATCCATCCTCCTGGATCACTTTGAAAGACAGCCCTGAGTTAGCTGGCTTTTGCCAGAGGGAGAAGACCTAAACAAAACAGAATTTGGGCAAAGAACACTTTAAACCCAACAACAGGATATGGAACCCACATGGGGATTTGATGGTTGTTGAAAACCTAAGCTGTCAGTACAAACGATTGTAACAAGTTAACTTCAAAAATAGAGGCCTGAAACAATTTTTTTCTGTATTTTTTAAAACTGGAATTTCTTTCTGGGTTCCTCTCCCTGGGATTCTGCTCCCTCACAGGCCAGGAAGCACGGAAGAAGGTGTCAGGTAACACGTTCTGGCAGAAGGGGCATGTGCTTCATTGGTGAGAGGACCAGACAGAGCGAATGGTCCAAGCAACTCCTGTGTGGAGGCAAAGGGATGGCTGAAGAGAACCTCAGGGGCTGCCTCCATGTCCCTGGTCGAAAGGACAATCAGAAGGAGGTGGGAAGGACCAGCAGGCAGGAAGACGGAGGACAGACTGGCCTGACACGCCATCTGCACCAAGGCCAGTCTTGCCTCCCCCATGCTCTGTGAGCCTGTCCTGAGGGAGAGACACCGTCGTCTCATAGGCTGCTGCAATCACACCTTTCCAAGCATTTCCACCCGCCATAATGCCAGCCATCTGTCTGACTTTAACTCCTGCTTGGTCTCTAAGTGGGTTGCATAATTCTCAGTAAACTCCCTCACTCATACAATCTGTGCCGGGTGCCTATAATATGCAGCCTGCCAGGTGGGACCATTCACAAGGGCAGCGTCTGTGAACCACCAGGAGGGAGAACTTGGGGTGGGACAGAAAGCTCTGATACAGAGGGTAGGGCCCAACAATTCGACCAAGTGGCTAAAGGGAAAATCAGTTTAATTAGGATTTAAAGGGACAGTGAAGATTTTTCTTAGCCACTATAAAGTCGTTTGTTCAGTTCCTTTAGGGTCTCACCCCTCAATGACCAGGCACCATTCCAGGACCCAAAGGGATGAGAGGCAGCCATCCTCTCCAGCCCCCCAACACCTCGCTGTTAACCCCGAGACACTGCCTTACCACCTACATTGCTAGGGACACACAGTAGTAGTTTTGCTAATGACTAATGTTACCTCTGAGTAAAAGGCTTGGTATATCTTTGATCTGGGGAAAAGGGCAATCATCAGAAAATTGCTTGAACCATGAAAATGAACTGGGAGATGAGGAAGTAACGAGCTTCTGAAGTCTATCAGAAGGGCAGCAACGACGCTGGTGGAATCCTAAGAGAAAAAGAGGGAGCACCAGTGAGAAAAGCCATTTGTATGTTACCAGTCCTCACAACTACTATCAGACACACATAACCAGCTTCAGCGTGATTATTTTCATATATGTGGTCTACCAGGGTTCAAATACAGCTGTGCTCCCAATATCCGGGTATATAAGATATAGGAAGCACAAGGGTTTTTTCCCCTAAAAAATGTCATCTCACAATTCTTTCTAGGGTATTAATCCTTTATCAGGTTTATATTTTCTCTCATTTTGTAGGTTGTCTTCACTTTCTTGGTAAGCGTCCCTTGTTGCAGTTTTTAATTTTGATGAAGTCCAATTTATATATTTTTTCTTCTGTTGTCTTTGCTTTTGGTGTTGTATTCAATAAATCACTGCCTAACCCAAGGTCACAAGGATTTACTCCTATGTTTTCTTCTAAGAGTTTAATTGTTTTGGCTCTTACATTTAGGCCAATGTTCCATTTTGAGTTAATTTTTTGTTCATGGCACAAGGCAAGGGTCCAGCTTGCACATGGATACCCAGCTGCTCCAGCACCATTTACTGAAAAGACTGTCCTTTCCTCATTGCTCTTGTCAAAATTGTTTAAGCACACGCATGGAGGTCTATTTCTGGGCTCTCTATCTCCTTGGTCTATAGGTTCGATCTCATGCTAACATCACATTGTTGTTTGAGTACTATAGCTTGTATAACGTTTTGAAATAGGAAGTGTGAGCCTTCCAGCTTAGCTCATCTTCAAGATTATTTTGGTGATTAGGGGTTCCCTGAGATTCCATATCAATTTCAGAATGGGTTTTTCTGTTTCTGCAAAAAATGCCTTTGGGGTTTTGACAGGAATTCCACTGAATCTGTAGATCATTTTGCATAGTATTATCTTCTACTAAGCCTTCCAATCTGTAAACATGGGATATCTTACCATTTATTTAGGTCTTTTTAAATTTCTTTCAGCAATGTTTTATAGTTTTCAGTGTACCAGTCTTTCACTTCTTTGGTTAAATTTATTCCTAAGTATTATATTCTTTTTGATACTATTGTAAATGAATTTTTTTTAAAAAGATTTTATTTATTTATTTTTTTAGAGAGAGGAAGAGAAACATGAGTGTGTAGTTGACTCTTGCACGGCCGCAACCAGGGACCTGGCCCACAACCCAGGCATGTGCCCGGACTGGGAATCAAACTGGTGACCCTTTGATTCACAGGCCAGCACTTAACTACTGAGCCACACCAACCAGGGCTCGTTTTCTTCTTCTTCTTTTTTTTAAAGATTCTGTTTATTTATTTTAATTTTTTGAGAGAGGGGAAGGAAAAGAGAAAGAGAGGGAAACATCAATGTGTGGTAGCCTCTTGTGTGCCCCCTACTGGAGACCAGACCCACAATGCAGGCACAGGCCCTGATCGGGAATAGAACCTGTGACCCTTAGGGTTGCAGACTGGCGATAAATCTACTGAGCCACACCAGCCAGGGTTAAAACCATTTTCTTAATCTCTTTTAAATTGTTCATTGCTAGAGTATAGAAATGCAACTGAATTTTTGTGTGTTCATTTTATATCCTGCAACTTTTGTCAGTTTGTTTATTAATTCTAACAGGTTTTTTATGGACTCTACAATTTTCAAATAATCTGTGAATAAAGACAATTTTACTTTTTCCTTTCAAATTTAGATGCCTTTTATTTCTTTTTCTTGCGTAATTCCTTCGGCTAGACTTCCCAACTCTATGCTGAATAGAAATGGCAAAAGTCAGCACCCAGCATCCTTGTCTTGTTCTGGATCTTAGAGGAAAAGGTTTTTTTTAACATTTAATTTTTTTCATTATAAAAGTAATATGTTCATTAATTAAAATTAAAAAGAAAATACAAAAAAATAAAATAGAAAAGAAAGGTTTAAAAAAGTAATAACAAAGTACCATCACCGAAACCCAACTGCAGCTAACATTTGAATACTTTTTTCTTCTAGTCATTTTTTCCAATCCATTTATTGAGTTACCTGTTTTAGGCACTGGGAAATCTTTTTTTTTTAACAGTTTTGTGTCTTGCTTTATAAACTATTGTTAGCATCTGTCATGTAGTTATAAATTATCTGTATTTGTTGTTGTTGCAAACTATCTGTAAACATTTGCAAAGACAGCCTCCCACTTCCCTCTCGGGTCACCCCTATGGTGGACATTTCTAATACTCACTCTATTTCTCCTCTGCCAACAGCACCTTTGATTTACTTTTTGCTAATTTGTTGTCATGCATGGTAGCATGAGTCTGTTTCTAATGGGATTTCATGTACAGGTATACCTCGGAGATATTGAGGGTTTGGTTCGAGACCATCAAAACAAAGAGAGTATCATAATAAAGTGAGTTGTAATCTTTGCTGGTGGAGGGTCTTACCTTCAATTTGTAAAAAACGCAACAACTGTGAAGTGCAATAAAACAAGGTACGACTGTCTCTGTTAACTAATCTCATGTTTTCTAATATCCCTGATCTGAGGTTCAGTGTTTTCATGTTAAGAAATATAGCTTTTCATAGAAAAAAAATTGACTCACTTTTTTAATCACCAAAAAATGTTTTCCCCAGCTTAGTTGTTTTTAATTCTCTTTTTGAGATCCTTTTTAGAGTTTTAAATTATTACTTGGTCTGAGAAATTTTATGCTGCATTCGTGGAATGGAATACTACTCAGCAATAAGGCAATGAAGAGAAACTGACTACTGCTACGCACACAAGGGTGAGTCTAAAACTCCCCACACTGAGTGAGAAATGCCAGACTCAAAGGTTCCAGAGTGTATGATGTCTACTCATGTAACACTTTAGAAAATTCAAATCTACAGTGACAGGAAGCTAATCAGTGGTTGCCTAAAGCCAGAGGAGGGAAAGATGACCTGCAAAAGGAAACTTTCGGGGGGTGAGGCACGTCTTTGGTGTCTTGATTGTGATGGTGGGGTCATGAGTGCATACAGCCGCCAAAACTTCAAATGGATGCAGTGAACTGCATTTAAAGTGTACCTCAATACGTCATCAGCAAAAATTTTAGAAATCTGTATAAGTGGTCAAATCTGACAGACCTCTATAATTTCCTCTATCTAAGGAAGCTTCTAAGCTAGTAGTCTTCCTGTCCCTAGAGGTTTAATAAATATTCATTTTTATATTCTTCTTCCTACTTGTAAAATTTTAAAGTATTTAATTTTAATTTGTCCGAAGTATTTTGATTTTTGATATGACGTAAGACTCCATCTTCTCCCCAAATCAGCTAACTTCGAGTCCCAGCGCTTGAATGACTCATCCTTTCTCCCCTCACACTGTAAGACTCTTTAACCTGGTATCAAAGCTTTCACTGATAGGGTCATCCATTCTGTCTTATTGGTCTGCCTGCCTTTTTGAACAGCCTTTAAGGCAGCAGGTTCAATGTGGGAGAGAGAGTTCTTTCAAGAATTGCTCACAAAATTCATTTTCTGACCACGTGACAAAACTGCCCCACCCAGCCTCTGTCTTGGCTCCCTAAGAAGCTGGCTTTGAGGCCGAGGTTGTGCGCCACACAGAGAGACAAGCTGTGCTCCGGCCAGGGGGTAGAGGCTAGAGGACACTCACAACTACTCTCCTTGCCCAGAGCGAAAGGGAAGTGTTGATGCTCCACCCTTTCGCTAGTGCAGACTAGCGAAGGTGAAGCATGGTTCTGGGGGAGGAACTTGCACGCAGCTGGAGGTTAAATCTGAACACGTGATAGGGCACAGCTAAGTCCTCTTGGGGAAAGTTACCCTTTTTCTTCCTCTCTACTCCACTTACACTCCTTTCCCATGCTCATGAGTGAGTGGAGCCCCGTCAATATTACAGGAAGCTCCTTCTTTCCAGATCTTAAATGGGTGACACCATTTGTGTTCCTGGGCAGGAGGAGGCCTTCCTTCAGCCTACTTTCTGATCCTCTTTGGGATGAGTTAATTGCCCAAGGGTAGCTGCTGGCCCTCCTGACCCAGAAGCCGTTTCTAGCTAAGCCCTTTAACTGAGCAGCAGTGAGGCTGACGGGGCTCAGAGCCCTGAGAGTGGGTGGGCCTCTCTATCATCCCCCTGCCTGCCTGCCTTAAAGGCAGTGCGGAGTCCAGACATCCTATTCCACGGTGATCAAGCAAGGACGGGTAGTCATTTGGTTTTTCCCTCAGAAGTGGGAGTATCTTTCTGAACACTGAAGCCATAAAGTGGTGGAACACCTACCCCATCGTAGAACGAAATGGAATTCACGTGATCCTTGGAAATGATGATGCTTCCGTGATGACGGTGAGAAAACAGAAGGCCGCTAGAGAAGAAATTCACTGTCCCTGGAAGGAAAAAGCGCTGGTCAGAGCTGGGGGGCTGCATCCTGGGGGCAGGATTCCAATGTCCTTCTGTTAGGTACCAGGGCATGCCAGAGTGGAAACTAGAGAACAGTATCTGCAGCACTTAAGTTTATTTTTATTCCGAGCCCTGTACTCTGGAGAAGCCAATGTACCCTCCTAGAGCCTCAGAGAGAAATGAGGCAGCAGACACCATCTCTGCATAAGAATTAGAAAAAACAACTAAGTAAGCTATCTGCTGGGGGGGAGAGGCAAAATTCACACTCATGTTTGGGTATCTTCCTGGTAAACACACTGAAAAAAGCTCAGTATGTCCCCTTCATTACTGAATTTATAGGTGCCTCTATCTCCTATTTTGGCAGAAGCTGGCTGAGCTCTAAAGAGACCACATCCCTCACTTAAGGCTCAAGAAGGAGCACTAGGCTCTCAGCTAGTGAAGAACTAGTGGAGGGAGCCTGAGGGTCTGTTTCCAGCAAAGGAGCATCGGAGTTGGGCAATAACTGGGTTCTGCACACACTGGAGGCCTGTTCTACAGCTGACAAAGCAAAATGGGTGAGAGGTGCGGTCCTCAGGCCAAGGATTCAGGTTTAAGAAGAGCTGCTGTTTCTGGGATGCCCAACGTCATTCAGAACAGCTCAGCATGAGACCTAGGGGGCAGACTACAGAAAGATGGACAGAAAAGATGAACAGAGTTAAGACTGGGCCAGGGTTTGCTTTGGAGACCCACACGAAGCACCCAGGTCATCCACAAGACCCCTGAAGTTGTTTTCTGGTGCTGGTACAAGCTGGCTCCTTTCTGTTTCTATAACAGCCTTTCTTTCCCTATTTCCACATACAAAGAAGAAAGTACTTCCTGGAGCTCAAGGCACAAGCTTGGGAACACTATCATTTATGTCTTACCTAACTGATTCCTTGAGCTGTAGCCCTGGAGGTCGTAATGCTAAGAAGAGCAAAGGCCAGCATGAGGAATTTTGGGGACGGCAAATGTTGAAGACATCTCGAGGAGGTGGGGTGTCAGGGGCAGAGAGAGGCTTGGGGTGTGTGTGCGCGTGCATGTGCGTGCATGTTAATGGGACTGAGAGAAGGAAGGAAGATGGAGACAGTTTTTAGGTAAAAGAGGAAGGGTGGAGCTTGAATATCAGTGAAAGAACTAGATGATCAGCCAGGGGAATTAATGCCGACCAGACCATCTGTGGCTGCGGAAGCCAGTGACCAGGTAGCTCACTTCAAGGCATCCAGGTGCAAGCCCTGTAAACCTCCGACACCTAACAAGGCCTCTTTTACACACAGCCTTGCCCTAGGGCCCTCTTGAGTAGCAACTACTCCTGCCCCAGCCTCATTCTGCACCAACACCCAGGTTCCTTCACTGCTGATCCCAGACCATTCCCCTTCATGCTGGCATAATATTTTCATTCCCTAAGAGACAGAGCCCCTCCTTTCCTCCACTGCTCACATCTACTGCCCTCCTAATTATCCCCCAACATCTCCGACAGCTTCCGAAGGTGCTCAGTCCTCTCTTTCAAGGCCAATGATCCTCTTCTTTCTGAAAGATCATGGGATGGCTCACGCCGTGTTCTGGCCTCATTGCTCCTTATTCCCAACTCCACAGTAACAAAGCAGCACCCAGAACATCTTAGCCTCTAGAATCTTCAGCTCTAGAACCTACTCTCTCAAATTAGCATCCCTTCATCTATCTACCTACCCCTGTTGCAAGACCAGTGCTCGAACCCCTGAGCTATGGAGCTAACTGCCTCCATCTACCCCTGTTAGCTATCTCACTCCTAAAACCTCATCCTCTGATGTCCCTGGGCCTGCAAAGCCTCCTATTTTCTCCTATTGCTCAGACATTTCTGACTTTCCAGGACAGATTCCCCAGGACAGGATCTACATTTTTTTAAATTTAAGAAATGACTTAAAAAAAAAAAAGATTTCAGCCCTGGCTGGTGTAGCTCAGTGGATTGAGCACAGGCCTGCGAACCACACGATCGCAGTTTGATTCGATCGCAGTTTGATCCCCAGTCAGGGCACATGCCTGGGTTGCAGGCCAGTTCCCGGCAGGGGACACACCAGAGGCAACCATACATTGATATTTCTCTCTCTCCTTCCTTTCCCCTCTCTAAAAATAAAGAAATAAAATCTTTTTTAAAAAAAGATTTCATTTATTTATTTTTATAGAGAGGGGAAGGGAAGGAGAAAGAGGGGGAGGGAAACATTGATGTACGAGAGAGTTGCCTCTCAAACACCCCCAACTGGGGACCTGGCCCATAACGCAGGTCCCACGTGCCCTGACTGGGAATCAAACCAGCAACCTTTCGGTTCACAGGCTGGCACTCAACCCTCCAAGCCACACCAGCCAGGGCAGACAGGATCTGCTTCTAAGCTCTGTTTTGTCAGGGAAAGAAATGGAAACAGATTCTACTTTACCACGCATAAAGCAAGCATTATAGTTTTCCATCTTCACAACAGTTATAAGTTAGTATTCTTATAGGATTGATGGGGGAATGTAAGCTTAGAGAGATTTCCCCAAAAGTCACAGAACTACTTGATGGTAGAGCCAGGTACACACACAGGTCTGTCTGATGCCAAGACACTACACCTTGCTGGGCTCCTTCAATTCTCTCACCCCTTTCCCCTCACTTCTCTCTCCAAAGCCAATGTGTGGCTAATCTGACCATGGCCTTCTCTGCTTCCTCAACATCAACAAGCCTGTGGTGCTGCCCAGCAGCCTGTCCGCTGCTGTCTTCCACTGTCTCCTAACCCCTTCCACCAACTCCCCCAGGACCCAGCCAAGATAGACCTTCAATACTCTCCAAACACAAGATGCTCTACCTACTGTTTACAGAGAAAAGAGGGCCAACGGGTATCAGGAGGGAGCAACCGCTCCCTGCCTGCTGTTTAGATCTGTACCTTCCGGACCCTGGGCTCGCTCTCCACCTGCGTACCTCCAACGTGCAGTTTCTCGGAAACTAGTCCAGCACACTCCTGGATGAACCTCAGAATCCTCCCAAAGCTTCCAGAAAAGAGCACAGATCCGAGAGTCGGCACGCTCCAAGATGCACCGGGAAAAGGGGGAAGGAGGTAGAACGGGGAAGTCATCTCCAGCACGTCTCCCTCGAGACTCTGAAGCCCCGAAACAGGATGTTAAAGGGGAAGACAAAAACCCCCAAGGTGGTTCTGGAAAAGCACTCACTGTGGCTCCTGGCCTGGGAGAGACTCTGCAAACAAGCAATGTTTCAGCACAGGTGCAGCTCCCCTCCGTCTGGCTCTGGGAGCAGTAACTCTGCCATCATTCTCAGGGCACACACGAGATAACGAAGGTGACTTGCTGAGGTTTTAGACCCTGATCTACTTTTACGCTGGGGACCATGACAGATATGGTCTGAAGGGACAAGTCCTTGCCAGGGTTTCTCGGTGACTGGAGTAGCCAACTCCTGAGGAGACCTTCCTGGCTCCTCGTCTCATCGCTGGTGCCCTTGGTGGGTGGGCTCCATCACTCCTCCACTCTGTGAGTCTGAAAACCCAGGGTGAGGGGATGGTTCCCATTACTACTCAAGAAGCAGCAGGGGTCCTTGTTCTGATGCGCCCAGGTTATGGGTTCCATCGCGGGCAGGGCACACACAAGAATCAACCAACGAATACGCAGATAAGTGAAACAACAAATCAATGTTTCTACCTCTCTTCCCCACCGCCTCCTTCTAAAAGCAATCAATAAAAAAGAAAATAAATAAAATAAAACTCTAAAGTACTACATGGAGAAGGGAGAAGCTACGTGAGTGTCAACCACCCACTGAGCCTGGAGTATTAGTAAATATATGGTCCAGTGACATTTAGTAAAGGTGCAAAGGCAGTTGAAAGGAGAAAGAAGTCTTTTCAACCAATGGTCCTGGAAAAACTGGGTGCTGCTATATACAACAATAAACAACAACCCACAGCTCATACTGGGCTTTCTGCCCATTCCCACCAGCCTCACGGAAAATCTCATAGTTTATACTTCATCAGGCAGAGTCCTCCCAAAAATTCTGCCTCCGTAGTGGGGTAAAATTAGCCCTAAATTGAATGCTGCTCTGCTTCCTGCCTAATAAAGCTTAAAAGCAAGGCCCAGATAATAGAACTAAAAAAAAAGCTATATTAAAACAATTATTATACCTGTATCCCGTATGTTCAAGGAGCTACAAGACCCTGCCCCCCAAAAGAAGCTACAAGACTGAATCATGTTAACCTGAGATACATAAGAAGTAAAAAAAAATCTAAATCAAATTTCTAGAGATAAAGAAATACAATGTCAGAAAAGAAAAACACACTGGATGAGGCAGATGACGTCAGGCAACTGCTGAGAGTTTGGCTGAGCTGCCGCACGGCACTGCTGCCTCCACGTCCGTTTGGTTTGGCCACGTGGCCTCCAGGGTCCTTAACTGGCAACCACCCCCTCGTGCAAGCACATGTCCTAGACAATACTCTGCAGAGTCACAAACAAACGTCAATTCCTGCTACGATTTCCCCAACAGCTCTGGTGATCAGAAGTCTCCCCCCCCCCTTCTATGCCTTCTCCTGTGTGCCCCTTAGGTAAGACTCATGGAACTTACTCAAAAACCCACTCTTTTTGGTTTGAACTGACCAAAAGAGGGATAAGGTTGCCTTTATGGTTGCCTTGGGTCCCTCTTTCAGATACCCAATCGGACCTTAGCTTGGGTATCTGAAAGCACTCCAACCATGGACCTTGACTAAGCAAGATACGCACCCTGCCCTGCCCTCCCTGTGTGACCCCTCAAGGCGTGCCACGGACTTCCTCCACGGCCTGTGAATATCAAACTTCTCTACTTCAGTTTCTTTTGTGGTCTTTTGTTGAACTTAGCTCACTATCTAGCAGCCTGACCTTCACTGAACAAATGTTAACTTAACAAATATAACACCAATGGAAAAGGTCAGTAAATTAAAATATATAAAAATAGAAACTATGCAAAATAAAACACAAAGAGAAAAATGAGAATAACTGTACAAAGCATCAGGAAGCTGCTGGGTCATTTCAGGCAGCCACACATGTCACTGGAGTCCCTGAAGAAAAACTAAAGAAATAATGGCCAAAATATTCCCCAATTTGACAAAACTATGAATCTATCAATCAAGAAGCTAAATGAGTCCCTAGCACAAGCAACATGAACAAAACCATACCTGATAAAAATCAAATGGCTGAAAATCTGAGATAGAAAGAAAATCTGGAGTGAAAAATAAAACACATGCAGAAAGGAACAGAAATATGCATGGCAGTAGATTTCAACCCAGAAAAAATGCAAGCAAGAGGACAGCAGAGCCCTGGCTGGGTGGCTCAGTTGGCTGGAGTGTCAACCCCGAACAGAAAGGTTGTGGGTTCAGTCCTGGCTCGAGTGGCTCAGTGGACTGAGTGCTGGCCTGCGGACCAAAGGGCTGCCAGTTGGATTCCTCCCCCTCAGGGCATATGCCTGGGTATGGGCCAGGTCCCCGGACTGGGGGCGTATGAGAGGCAACCAGTCGCTGTATCTCTCACACGTTGACGTCCCTCTTTCTCGAAAGGTTGTGGGTTCAGTTCCTGGTTGGGGCACGTGCCTGGGCTGCGAGCTGACTCCTCAACTAGCACACGCAGTTGCTAGTCCAGCACGTGAGGAAAGCAGCTAATCGATGTTCCTCTCTCTCCCTTCCTCTCTTGCTAAAAAGCAATGACAAGAATGTCCTCAGAAGAGGACAAAAAAAGAAAAAGAAGACAGTACAGCCCCAGCCAGGTGGCTAAGTGGCCTGGGTGGTTGGAGCGTCATGCAGTACACCAAAAAGGTTTCAGGTTCGACCCCGTTGGGGTGCATATGGGAGGCAGCCAATCAATGTTTGTCGCTCACATCTATGTGTCTCTGTCTGTCTCTCTCTTCCTTCTTCTCTAAAATCCATATACATTTCCTCCGTGAGGATTAAAAAAAAAAGTAGAGCGAAGCTTTAAAGCACAGGAAGAAAGAAACTGTCAGCCTTATTAAGTGAAAATATCTTTCAGATGTCCTGAAGGGAGGGCCTTCTGAAATGTCTGTGAGGACTCTGGCAAATCCTCTCCCCAGGAAGCAGCAACAAAACTAGGTAACTATTTCAGGACTAGGAAATGGACCGAAGTTGTCCAGCAAAACTGAGAAGCATTATTTGAGAAATTCTACTGAAGCTGATGGGGGACTAGGAAGTTGGAAAATATTAGTCTAAGTAACAGCTAATAAACTTAGTAATCAATGTGTGTAAAAGCTATTGTTCCAGGAACTGAAGGTATGACCCACCCTGACTCCAGGAGACCACAAGCAGTTCCACCTTTGGGCCTCAGGAGGACTGCAGCAGTTCCAGATGGGATCTGAGCCACTGGGCTCCAGGGTGAAAGGACCACAGCCCAGGGCACAGCTAAAGACCACCACCCAGGGTGAGAACCCTTCAGTTTTAATCCAATCAACTTTTCCCTGAATTCCAAACCCCTTACTTACACTTTGTTCTCCTTATAAAAAGGACCATTTTAAAATGGAATTTAAAATAGTCTGTTAGGGTACAAACCCGCTGTGCTCCCCAGATCACTGGTCATCTGAAAAAAGGCCCATGAAAATTCGATCCCCATCTCTGCTTATGGGTCTGGTAGGTGACAGGCAGCAAGAACACGGGCTCTTCCAGTTTCAAAGCATGCTGAGAACAGTGGACATCTATGGTATTTAATGTGGGGCTATTCACATGACCACTCCTCTGGCTCTGTGGTCTTATGAGGAAGGGCAGGCCTTCTGGAAGGACAGACTTTATTTAAGCAAAGCACAGAAAATTCTATACCAGGGATGTCAAAAATGACAGCAATCAAAGTGGCAAACATTCAGGGAAGGACAACATACCAACTAGCCGGAGTTAATGTTGGTCAGGGCAAAGAGCCAGAAACGGAACAGGAAAATCAGGGGATCAAGACAAAAAGATGACAACTGTTTTTATACCCGGTTAAAAAGGAACAACAAACCTAAATGGAGTCACTTTTGTTAACCCATGGCACCAAACCATACTTTAAAAACTAACTTAATTGCAGTTTCAGCTTCTCCCAGGAGTAGAATTTTAACCCAGTCTGGAAATTCTGATCAACATTAGTGAGGTAATCTGCCTAACACGCCCTGCTAAAGCAAGGTGTCTGCTTAAGATAATGCAGTCTTGCCCTGGCTGGTGTAGCTCAGTGGACTGAGTGCGGGCCTGCGAACTACACGATTGTGGTTCGATTCCCAGTCAGGGCACATGCCTGGGTTGCAGGCCAGTTCCCGGTTCTTGGCAGGGGATGCATGAGAGGCAACCATGCATTGATATTTCTCTCTCTCTCTCCTTCCCTTCCCCTCTAAGATAAATAAATAAAATCTTAAAAAAAGATAATCCATTCTTTTTAACTTCTTAGTCTCACCCTCTTTCTACCTATAAAAACCTTTTATTTTATACAACTCATCAGAGGGCCCTTCCAGTTGCTAAATGGAATGCTACCCAATTCATAAATCGCTGAATAAAGCCAAGTAGATCTTTATATTTACTCAGCTGAATTTGTTCTTTAACAATATAGCTAAACAGACAGGTTGTAAGGCATGTTCCCAGTGCCATGCGTACCAGGAGACATGTGCAAGAATGCTCGTTACAGCGCCATCTCCAAAAGCAAAAACCTTAAAAAAGCCCAGCTGTCCATCTACAGTCAAAAGGATAAATAGCACATCTTGATATAAAAGAAACTTATGGAGCCACGAAAGTGAATGAACTGTATGGCAGTATACAATAATCCGAACAAATCTTCGGAACACAATACTGAAGAAAAATAGCAGGTTCCAGAAGAACACACAGAATATGATCCTATTTGTATTACACTGAAACACAAGACATTGTTTAGGGATGTAGGCCTACGTTGTCAATCTCCAAAGTGAGCTCCTAAGGTTTAGGTACTGGGCAGCCTGCCTGACCAAGGACGACAGGGTGGGGACGAGAAGGGCACGTGAAGGACATGAATGAACAGGAAGCTGGGTAACAAGGTCTCATGACAGCAGAAGTCACTGACTGGGGGGAGGGAAAAGGTTCCAGAGCTGGAAGCACCTCAGGGGAAGGGAATGAGACCTAGACTATCCTTTAGATGCCATCATTCACTTGCACTACAGACCTCAGGCAAATGTTCACCTTCTCCTCAGTCAGGATATAAAGATCAATCAAGAAAATGCATGCTGTAGAGCCTTTTAAGTGCCTTCAGAAGGTGGGACAGATGAATTTCAAACTCACCGCAGTCTCGAGAAGTGGACCTACTAAGACACTAATGACACTTAAGCTTCAGGACCCCTCACCAGTCCAAGCCCCTGAAAAGGGTCCCCAAACATTTTGTATTATTTTTCCTTAAGAGAGCTCCCAAATGGTATCAACTTTAAGCTGTAAAACACTAACCTGAATCCCCACACGGTGAAACATTTAACACACAGCCAAAGGAGACTTGTGTTTAAAATCTCTGCTCCTACTGAATTTTCCTCCCCGTGAAACCATCTCCTAATTTAAACTGCATTTCCCTCAGGAACTAAGGAAGTCTGAAAATCTAAGCTTGCAAAAGAGAGCAACAACGAGGCCCCAGAAACCCCTGGCTGTGCCCTGTATTCTTGCGTAGAGACCTTGGGATACACCGACTCTGGCTGGATACCTCAATACAATATTATTTTTGTAACAAGGCCCTTTGCTAAGAAGGTACAAACTAATTTGGCAGATATCCCTGCTAAATATTATAACTGGCTTAACTGTTACAAAGCACGAGCACCTCTGTGTCGCCTGCCTTTAAGACGCTGCGATCTCGCCAAGGCTGGCAGCATGGTCCCACCCTCCCCGCCTTCGACAAGTGCCCCAGACTCTGGTCTTTTGTGGCAGGACCTGGAGAGGCAGAAGTGCACGGGCTGCAGCGGGGGCTGCAGCGGGGGCACGGGAACAGATGCTGTTCCTCACCACGCCAGCACTCCGTGGGGCACAGAAGTCCTCGTGCTTTGTCTCCTGCGGGGATGAGCAGAAGCTGAGCCACTGCTCTGGGCAGAGGGAGAGCCACTGGCCACCAGACGGAACGATTTTCAAGAACAAATGACCTAGAAAGGGGATTTGCTTAGTGGAGGTTGAAAACTTTGTGGAGCAAGTCACAACTCTTCCTCCACAAAATGGCTGTATCTAACAGGGAAAGGACAGAACTCACTAAAAAATGTTACTTGGGCCCTGACCAGTGTGGCTCAGCTGGTGGGGCATCATCCCGCAAAGTAAAAGGCTGCAAATTCTATTCCCGGTCAGGATACACGCCTGGGTTGTGGGGTCAGTTCCTGGTTGGGGGGCCTCCCAGAGGCAACTGATCAATATTTCTCTTTCACATCAATGTTTCTCTCTCTTTCTCCATCTCTTAAAACAAACAAATAAAATCTTAAAACAAACAAACAAAAAAAGAGCCCAGAGGGTGAACTTAAAAGCCCTGGAGGACTATTTCCAGGCCTTAAGAACTAATCCATGAACTGGAGCTTGCCCAGATGGATTTCAAAGCTGCAGTGGCCTGGTGACTCCTTTCTATCCCCAATGTACCCTCTTTATGAACCAGAATGTCTGTAGCTGTTACCCTATGCCAGTCCCACCTAGAGTGTTGGGAGGGTTGGGGTAGGTACCTTGTCTCTTTAGTCTCCCAAGCCCACAGATGGAGAGGAATCATATTCAAGAGTGGTACTCAAAGGGTTGCGGTGCAGGGCCTCGTCCATACCTGATTTAGATGATCTTGATGATGAGATTTAGAGTTTTGAGCTGAGGGGATTTAGGAGTTTGAACTGTTACCATAATGGGATGAGGCCTTAGGGGGAGGTGACTGTATTTTGCATGTGGCAGAGACAAGAATTGTGGGGGCCAGAGGGTACACTGTGGTAAGAAATTTAAGGTGGCCCCTATAATCTTCACCCCTGGTGTTACTCCTGTGTTCAAGTAACCTAATAGGGCAAAAGGAAGATGATCTTAGTGGGTCTCCTCTAATCACAGGAGCCCTTTATAAGTAGAGCTTTCTCTGGCTGGTAGCTGAAGAGGAATTCAGAGATCGAAGTACCAGAGAGATTCAACAGGGCAAGGGAGGTTCTCTGTTGCTAAGATGGAAAGGTCACAGGGCAAGGACACAGGAATGACAAGCTAGGAGTTGTCCCAGCTCACAGCAAACAATAAATTGGGACCTCGGTCCTATAACCCAAAGAAACTGGATTCTGCTAGTAATCTGGATAAGCCTGGGTGCAGGTTCTTCCCCAGAGCCTCCAGACAAGAGTCTAGTCTGGCTGAAACCTTGACTTGGGCCTTATGGGATCCCTAAACATGAATCTAGCCAAGTCTGCCTGGACTTCTGACCTATAGTTCTGTGAAGTAATAAATAATAAATGTGTACTGTTTTGAGCTATGAAACTTGTGGTAATTTGTTACACGGCAATAGAAAACTCATCCAGATTTTGTTTAGGTCTACAGATTCTATTTCTGGACATGCTGCTGCTCTAGCCAGATCTGAGAGCAATTCTCAGCCAGCAGCAAGAGGACCAGGTGATGTTCTGGGGCCAGCCCTTCCTAGAACAAGTTTCTTCTTCTGCAAATGGATGGACCAAAGGAGAGAAGCTGGAGGAAAACACTCCTACACCAACATGTCTTTTCAAATATCAGACGCATTACCAATCACAACACATATGCTGACACCTGCAAAAGAAGGACCGAGACACAGCTCACCTTCCTCAGGCCAGGACTGGGAATTACTGGAATAAAGATATGCTCCCTCTCCTCCTGCTAGAAAAGTGCCCAGGAAACACTCATCCCCCTATAAAAAACAAATATACACAAAGAGCAGGTGATTCATAGCATAAACACACACAGAATCAAACCTCTGGCCAAGTTTATCTACAAAAGCTGCTGAGTCAGCCTTAGATAAACCCAAGTTTGACATTGCCTGAATCTTTGTCACGTTACTGGAACCCTTTGGCTTGTGCTCAGGAAAAGAGTGTCAGGTCCTCTCCAGGCCCAGGCACAAAAGCTGGCAATGCCTGCTCACGTTCCAGTGAGTTTCTATCATCTGGAGGTGGCTCTTCTTGGCCTAAAGCTTTGACCCCTCAGCTCTGTATGTCTGACTAATCTGAGATCTGCTTTTAATGGTATTGGGAAATTTAAAAAACAACACTGTAAGGTCTAGTTGGCAGAAGGAACCCTTGTAATTGTGTGCCCCATAAATGGCTATTTCTAGAGCTCTGCTGGGAGGAGGGAAATAAGAACAGGAATTGAAACAAAGAGGTACAGGTCCTTTAGATTAGCCCTAAAATGAGGCATTTTCAATTACATTTATATAAAATGTTTACATCTCATTTTGCTATAATGTTAACATTAAGAATAAGAAGGCTATTTACCTTCACTGCTTGCTGGGTTTTTTCAGACAATTTCACTTCATTATCTTCCACCTGTGTCCAAAGGAGTACAGATTTTCAGTTACTACTGCAAGGGCGAAATTCTGCTAGGTGTCTCCTACTCCACCCCACCCCACCCCTGGATGTGAGTATTTCTAGGAGCCTGACCGGGCAGTCCCTCCAAATCCAGGCTGAGGTCCTTGTGGCTGGCAGAGTTGGCTGCTGGTTATCAAAGCTCAGGGCCCAAGGCCATGATGGGCCCTCTCACTGGGACCTGAAGTTCAGCTAAATGAGCCTATGATATTTGGAGAGGATAGTCTCCACTTACACTCCCCTTCAGAGAAAAACAACTATTATTAGGGACGAAGGAAAGAGAACATATTAAAATACTGTGGGGGCATTCTCATTTAGACATGTTCATGTTGAGGATAGCAACTCCTGCTGTTCCCTGTCTGTGTCAGAACTGTAGAAGCAGAATATGAAGAGCTTCTAAAATGGGCACTCAGATCACTTCCAGAGTCACTACTGTCATACTTTCTGCATCCTAAGGCACCAGGGTTTCAAACCAAGTCCAGCTGATGAAAATGGGACCTTTCCACACAGAGAGAGACCCTGCTGTACACACTCAGGAGCAATGATTCTAACCAAGGAAGGGAGCCACATAATCCACTCCTCGCTGTCTGTATGTGACCCCAGACAGGTTGGTCAATTTCTAAGCCTCGGTCCCCTCATCTGTAAAATGGGGGTATTAATTTTTTCCTTTCCCAAATTTAGCAGGGACCCAGATAACTTAATTCATTTCTTCTCAAACTTTTCCAAAATCATGAGTTAGAGAAACTGGATTCATTTGTATAAAGAAAAAGCTGTGATAAAAACTTCCATTCCTGAACAGCAGCTAGTTCAGGATCTGACAATCCACCAGGGAGCCAAGGAAAAGGCTCTTAATCAAATGTTCTCCCAGATTTCTCCCCATTTACATCCACTTCACCTGATGAATGACACTAACCAGCCAGGAGCAGAATCTGGGTATGGCGGCTGTCAGCACTATGAAGCTGGTTTCTGTGTTAACAGTGCCATCTGTAGGAAGACCACAGACATGCAGGTTACTGCCCACCACCTGAGCCCACCTTGCAGGCCTCAGACAGCTACGCCCTTCCCCTTCTCAGGACGGGCGGAGGGGGAGAGGAGAAGACATCTCTCATTAGTATAGAGTCTGATGCTCTCAGCAAATGAAAACTTCCTCATCAGGGGGCAGGGAGACTAGTGACAGGTTCCCCCAGAGTGATGAACTCTACTACTAGTTACACTAAATAGAAACATTTAAATGAAGAATGCTAAAAAACAGTCCTTCTTATCTATAGTTTTAATTTTTATCCAGGTAGTACATCTGTGAACATATTAAAAATCAATCAAACAAACCATCCTACCAGCACTGGGTATTATCCTTCTCTAGAAATTCTTACCAATATAATGGGTACAAAAATGAATCTAATTATTTTTTCAAATTGCTTTTACTTGACTAGTAGTAAGGCTGTACATATCCATCTATATATCTATATATATATATGTATATTTAAAGACAGCCCCAGCTGGTGTGGCTCAGTGGATTGAGAGCTGGACTGGGAACCAAAGGGTCCCCACTTTGATTCCCGTCAGGACACATGCCTGAGTGGCTGGCCAAGTCCCCAGTAGGGAGCGCTCGAGAGGCAACCACATATTGATTTTCCCCCTCTCTCCCTTCCCCTCTAAAAATAAAATAAATAAAATCTAAAAAACAAGATAATACATGTTACACATACATACACCCATATTTTGCCATTACAATGTGTTCCTGTGTAGAAAATAAACACCCATGTTTTTGACCCAAACTTTCAGGAAGAGAATTTTTTGTTTTAATTTTTTAATTCAATTTTTAATTTATACTTAGATACTTGGTTTTTGAATTATAAAGGAATTTTAACATTTTTAAAAAGATTTTATTCAAGTGCCCTGACCAGGAATTGAACTTTCTGGTTCGCAGGCCAGCGCTCAATCCACTAAGCCACATCAGACAGGGCAGCATGCATTTTTTAAAACATATTACAGTACAAGAGATTTTATGTAACAAATAATTACAAAACACAAGAACAAATTCAAGGTATTTCAGGCATTAGCGATGTATAATGCATATCCTTATTTTTCCCTCAAAAATCTGGGCAAAAAGCCCGCATTATACATGGCAAAATACAGTAACTCCTTTTTTTCCACTTCTTTGAACTGCCTGTTCATATTTTTTGCCCATCTCCTATTGGTTAGCTAGTCTTCTTCCTATTAGTTTGTAAGAGCTCTTCATAAATTAGGACATATACCCTTTGTCATTAATATCCTTATATTTTTGTACTAGTTTTTGCTGGTCTTTTTTAACTTTGTTTATGGTTTATTTTGCCAAAAATAAAGTTTCAAGCTCTGCTTTCCAGACACCACATACACTTACCCTTTTCTTTAACCAAGATCTGAGATGTCAAAAAAGATTCTGAGAAGACCACAGACCCCAAGCATCCCCTTCCTCCCAGCAAGTCGGGAATGTCACAGATGGTCATACAAGCCTGTATGAAATTAGAAAACAGAGTTAGGCCAGTTGTCGGTCTTAAACCTCAGAGAGAGACCTGTAAGAAACATCACAAAATACTGCTTTCAGGTACATTTCAAAAGAGAACTGGAGAGATTCCAAGCAAAACTCAAGTCATCTGGAAATATGTCTCAGACCTGGGAGATGACCTCAGGATAACATAGGCTTCCTTCCTCAGGCTTCCCTGAAATTGCTTTAGAAAAAGCCATTTTTAAAATTTATTGATTTGAGAGAGAAATAAATTGATTTGTTGTTCTACTTATTTATGTACTCACTGGTTGATTCTTGTATGTGCCCCGACTGGGGATCAAACCCGCGGCACTGGAGTATCGAGACAAAGCTGTAACCAACTGAGCAACCCGGCCAGGGCCTGGTTAACTTCCTTTCCATCCCCCTTCCGTTCCCTTCCCTTTTGGCAATTGATCGATGTTTCTCTCCCTTTCCTCTTCCCTCCCTTTCCCTCTTTCTAGAAATAATAAAAATCGGCCCTGGCTGGTGTAGCTCAGTGGATTGGGCTCGGGCCTGTGAACCAGATGATCGCGGTTCGATTCCCAGTCAGGGCACATGCCTGGGTTGCAGGCCAATTCCCGGCAGGGGCCAGTTCCCAGCAGGGGATGCATGAGAAGCAACCATACATTGATGTTTCTCTTCCTCTCTCCTTCCCTTCCCCTCTAAAGATAAATAAATAAAATATTTAAAAAAAAAGAAATAATAAAAATCGGTTCTGAAAAGAACTACCCTTGCTGTACTACTCTGTGTAGATGAGCTAAGACTACTGCTTTTCTGTTGGGAATGGTGGTGGGCATGCACTTGCATCAAGTCATCCACAGCCGCCCACCTAGTTCCCAGTGACTTCAGGCTGCAGCCGCCAAACAGACTCCAGGTGTAAGCAGCGCCATGCATGCTGCAACAGAACCTCGGCTGGGTGTCTACCATCCTCTCGTGCATCGCTTGCCAATCTCAGGATGCACTGGGATAAATGGGGAACTCAGCCTGTGGCTGGGAGCAACTGGCCCAGGAACTTTGGCTCCCCTAGGCCATGGCAGCCTACCCGGGAACCAATATTTTTGTATTGCTACACCATTCTCCTGGCCCATCAGTATGCCCCTAGCACACAGGTCAGAAAGCTCTTCTCTGACTACCCTACTGCCCTGGAGAGTCAGGCCGCTGGGTTTTTGTTTTTGTTTATTTTCACAGGCCCCTATTAAGGGCTTCAACACAGGCCTTGGAACACTTAGAAGTCACGGAAACCTCATTGGGGTCTGTGTTGCCACAGGCTTGCTCTCAGCTCACATTTCCATATGGGGTCAGAGCAGCCTCAGCCAACTGGAGGAAACCTCCCGAACCTGGGGAAGAGGGCTCTCCCTCCAGCCAGTAGACTCGGGACATGTGGGAACCTAGGTATGAAAGTGTGGCTGTGGTGGGCCTGGCACAGCTGCCTGGGCACCCTCAGAAAGCATAGGCGCACCCCTGCTGCAGCTGGAATGGTTCTGAGAATGGACCAGGTTCCTCAGATGAGGGATGGGCTGCCTAAGACTCCCACCCACTCCCATCTCACCCCTCGTAGATGTCCCTCCACAGGCCACTCCCTGCCAGCTGACTTGTGAGAACTCTGCTTACCGTCTTCACAAAGTATAAGCCATCTTCACTGTCCAGAGGCACGATTCTAGAGAAGGAAAGAGAAGGGAGACAGTCACTACATTCACAATGTTCTCTTTTTTCAACTTGGCAGCAACCTAGATTTCTCTTAGGGATTTTCAAAACACTGGGTTACATGTACACAGAATTTGAATGTAGGCCACTGGGAGAGAAGAGGAAGCACTCAGGGTACAGGGTCTCAGCCACCACGGCCAGCCATGAGCCCAACCCTTGAATGATGCCACTGGCAGGTGTGGAACTGTGAGACGACAACCCATATCGACAGTTACAAAGGTAGCCTTTCTTCTCTTTTTGCTTCTGAAACTTGCCCAAATGAGGACGCACCACAAACATATACTTACCTTCCCTGATTGTTCACGGCATGTATGTGAAAAGCCATCTTGGAGCTGTAGACCGAAAACAAAACTGAACCAGTCAGTAGGCTCTTGCTGTCCCCCGGGCTGGGGCCCGCCCCAAACACCTGCCGCTGAGCACCTGCGCAGGGCCCTTACAGCATGGGGAGCCAGCATCTAACCCCAGTCCTGGCCCTCTGTGCAGACTCTCAGGGCTGTCATAGGGTAGGAGAAAACCACGTGACAGGACTGTGCCCACTGCAGGCTGAGAGTGACGCTCTACTGGCCCAGGGCTTCCTGCCCTGCAGCCTGACATAAAATCCTCATTCTCCTCTTCCTTCACCACCTTTGAGTCAAGCTGCCATCTGTGCTTGGGGTCTGAGCAGAGGCCAGGTCCCGTGTTCCTCTCAGGAGATGATTTGCTAACCTGAGGCAGTTTGAAGGTACTCAGTGGAGTGACCTTATGGAGAGAAGGGCTCTAGGTGGAGGACTGGCCCCGGAAGACTCTCCGCCCACGGCCTGGTGTTTTCTCTTTGTTCCTTTCTCCAGCTAGGGTGGCGCACCTAGGCCTTGGGATTGAGAGGTGGCCTTCCCTGGAAAGGCTGAGTGACTGAGGCGAGGCCCCAAGGAAAGAAGGATGGAATGACCACGTCAGCCAATGGTAACAGAAAAGACCCTATGTGGACAGTGGCTAACATTTGCACACCCACTCACTCTACCAGGTGAGGAGATGAGGAAACAGACGCACAAAGAGCTGCCTATCTCGTCCAAGGTCACACAGCTGGAAAGTAAAGGAGCTGCCTCAAACTTAGGTCACCAGGAAGACAGTCCAGGTCAGTGCAAGGCACGAAGGGAACAAACTCCCTCTCTCCCTCCCCTCTCATGGCCAGAGTTACAAGACCCAGAAGACCCAGAGGAAAGGAGACCGGAAATAAGCCTAAAACCTGCACCAAGGAGATCTGGCTCCTTCCTCCACTCGTGGAAATGCAGAAATAGAATTCTTCTTGTCCGGTCAACGGACAGACTTATCTTTCTAAGTGTTCCTTCTCACACCCAGGGCTGCAGATGTAAGAAAGCGTGAGGCACGAGCCACAGCACCACAGGGCACGTAACTGAAGCATTCTGAAAGAAACTCCTCAACAGTGGTGTCTTTTGACTCCGTTGTTGAAAGTGTGCCTAGGTGGTCCTCCTATGGGACAGTGGGTGAAGACGACGGGCCGCACAGAGATCCACTGTGACGTGCCTGCCAGGAGATGGGTGATGGAAGACTGCCAGGGAAGCCAGATTCCCAGAGCGTCTAGATCCTGAGACACAGCCAGGCTTGGGGTTCCTACATCTGAGAGGTACACAAAGCCCCGGGCCAGTCTCTTCTAAGCGGTGACGGTCTTCACGTGCCCAGGGCCTCTGACCCTGACATACCTCAGCACACATGTTCCCAGCTTCACCTTTCTAATGTCTGAACTATGTCCGTCAGGTGTGCAATGGTTCCAGTATTGACCTGCCTCCTGAGCCAGGGTCAGGACAGGGCTCCCTCCCTCAGCTCCTTCGTCTTTGGCTCCTCGACCTCTCAAAGCCCTGACCATGAAGATTCTCCTTCATACATTTGATTAACAGTACTGAACATTTCTCAGAGGGGAAATGGAATATCAACTACACAGGGGAAAAGGGTGTTTACAAAAACAGACATTTAAAAAATTCCCTCATAGAGAAAATGTCAGCCGTTGCTTACCGTAGGGCTGCCTTAAACTGCACCAGCTCAAAGGACTCTAACTGAGATCCCATGGTCTGCTCAGCTACCTCCTTGGCCTGTAAAACCAATAACAAACCAGAAACAGTCAGCTTCCGCAGCAGGAAAGCGTACGTCACTGACAGAAAGAGCCCTTCTAACATCTGGCCAGGAGAACACTGTGCCCCTCCCCTCTACGTGACCACTGTGTATACATCAACAGATTAAAGTGAAAATACCATGTTAAGGGAAACAGGTGCCTGCTTTCTTCAGGCTGGGCTCACAGGAAGCACTTCATTCAGGCAGGCAGGCTCTGCAACCTGATCTGCTGGGAAGGTGCCGTTGTGAGGTCTGGAAATGCCCTCTTTGCTCCCCTCACCCCTGGCCCTGGGGGGCAGGACTCCTGCCCTCAGAGATTCTGCCCAATGCTAAGACTACTCCAATACCTAGAGTTACAAAAGATCCGTCAAAAAAACAAAGGTGTGGCCTGGCTGGTGTGGCTCAGTGGATTGAATGCCGGCCTGCACACTGGAAGAGCGAGATTCAATTCCTGGTCAGGGCACATGCCTGGGTTGCGGGCCAGGTCCCTAGTTGGGGGCCTGTGAGAGACAACCAGTCAATGTTTCTCTCCCTCTCTTTCTCCCTCCCTTCCCCTCTCTCTAAAAATAAATAAATGCAATCTTAGAGAAAAAAAAAGGAGGGGGAAAAAGGTGTGAAAACAGGTCTGCACCAAATTTAAGTTGACTGAGGAGGGGAGATGACGGAGGAGCTGGTGACTACACTACAGCCTCTTTGCTATCTACATCATACACAACCTTTCCAATGTCAAATGGCTTCCTTCGGGAAAGATCCTACTGGCACCAGGAGGCGCCAAGCCGACTCCTCAGCTCCTTGCTGGGTCAGATATAGGAACCAACTCAGCAGGGCAGGGTAACCGCAAAACAGCAAGGAAGACAACGGTCAGACAACGAGACACATGTGCTTGTCTAGGACAGGCGAGTCGGGTTTTCTCATCTTTAGTAGTTGTTTTTAGTTTTTAAATGCTGAATTACAGGAAATAAACTATGTAGCTCAAAACAAACCTACCAAATTTTATTAAAATTCACAGTAGGCTAAGACTATATATACATGTATTTAACATTCAAAAGCCTTTAAAAACCTCGTAAGTAAAATAATGTGCTATAGGATGATTTTCCTTGAACACAACTAGGGATCTACAGAGAAGTGCTGGTTAGTTGTCCTTCGTAAGACAAGGGCGGCTTGGTCACAGGCAGCGCAAGCTCAGGGCTTTCAAAGCATCTGCCTGGCGCCGGCTCCATGGGGCCCAAGCTCACACAAACCAAGTACAGCGAAGTGTCCACAAACAAAACAAAAAAACAACTCCCACCCAGATGGACAGGAAGTTTTACATTAAAACAATTTCTAAGGAAAGAGAAAGATGGTCTTTAAATTACCTTTGTTAGACTGGAAGTTTTAGCATAACATGCAATGCCAGCCAAAACAGCCTCAATAACAGCAGCATATACCTGGGACAAGAGCCTACTTTTAAAAACAAAAAATACGGGTTAACTACAGCATTACAAGGTTTCATCAAAAGCTGCATGCACGAAAATGACAGTCCCTACGGGACTGACTTTCAAACAGACTGACGAGTGAAAAAATGGAATGCACTGATGTCTAACCCTTCCAGAAGCCATCTGCCCTATCTGATTTACACTCTCTTCTGTTAAACTGTAAGAAAAGCCAGCTCTTCTTAATTCTGCTCAAAAGACCAATCTTCCCTGTTTGTAATCCAACAGAAGGAAACTATCTGGGCCCACAGGGGAGCAGCTACCCGAGGACCCCAAACCCCTCAATGTCACGATAAAGTCTTGCCGCTTTCCCAGGGACCAAGCGCACCGCACCTGCCTGTCACCTCCCCAGCTGCTACTGGAGCCTCAGGGTGGGAGACCTCAGGGGGCAAAGGAGACCGCTCCGGGGGGAAGAGGGGCTGCACTTAAATTCAAATTGACTGTTGTAGACCGCTTTCTAAGCAGCTTCCCTCATCTCTCTGGATAGAGACGGCTTCTCAGGGAGAGCGTGTGCCCCTAGAGCATTCCTCTCACCAGTCCTGCCCTTTCTCTCCGACTTCTCACTCCCCAAAGTCATGAGAAGGGTTTTTCTTTTCCAGACTGGGGGCACCACCAAGGCCCCCAGAAAATGTAAGTCCGGCTGGCTTTAGGGTAGGGTTTTTCAATCTCAGCATTTTGGGGCAGATAATTCCCCAGACACTACCAAATGTCCTGGAGGGGAGGGGGCTGGTGGGGGTGGTATGGTGAAAGCGCCCTGGGTTGAGAGTCACAGCTTTAGGGGAAGGAGATCCAGAATCTTATTAGGATAATTACAGAGAAAAGAGGCTCCTCTGTGGGGTCTTTAAAGGCAGGGGAGGTAACTGGCGAAGAAGTGATAAAGTCTTACCCAAGGCCATGTCTATTTTGCGCCTGAGAATCTTGAAACAGCTCAAGGAAGGTGACAGGAGTTTGGAAGAAGGAATGATCACCGAAATGATCCGGTCTAACCCTCCCGTCTTACAGAGGAGGCAGGTAGGGCCTCTGGAGGTGAAGTAAGTGGTCCGAGGCCACAGAAACTTAATGGCAGACTCAGACTCGGGTCTGTTCTCAGCCTGGTGCTCCCCCGCCACCTCGCACTGCCACCTTGCACTGCCCGTTCCCTCCGTGGCCCCCTCACCACGCCGTGTTGTAGGGAAGAGGCTTGAGTGAGGTAGAAAGAAAAGGGGAAGAAAAAACACACATAACAAAATGGCAGCCCCAAGGATCAACCTATCCTGAAGACTGTTGGCCAGGAGATGGCAGAGGGGTATACCTGGTAGGAGGGGGTCCAGCAGGGACACTGCCAATGAGTTCGGCCACTTACTTCCAGGTAAAACCAGAATCGTCCATGCCTTGACACTAAGCATAAAGCTTCACAGAGGCCAACCCCAAAGACTCATAAAGGTGCTCGTCCTCCCTCCGCAACCCAGCTTGATTCAAACATCACCCAGTACCGACATTGTTCAGGCGCCCCCCCTCTTCCCCCAGGTTTGGCCTTCTATACAGGCCCTCAGACAAAAGCGCAATATAAAGCCACCTGGCTACTGACTTGTAACACAGCCTGCATGAGAGGCCCATGACCTATGACAAGAAAAGAGCCTGTTTTGTGCCCGGATGGCACTGCTGTTGGGATATCACAAGGCCCAAGAGTTCCACCAGCTCCGTGATTCAGCAAATTCCCTGATGTGGGTCCAAGCACCCCCCAATACCAGTCCCTGAGCTGGACACCAATGGAATTGGGTTAGGTGAAATGTCTAAGGGTCCAGAATGAGGACCCAGTGCAGTGGCTACGTACAGCCAGCAAGGAAGCACAAGCAGGTAAAAAGCAAGACTATACATACCCACTAATACATCAAAATGTGGTTAACTTGTTGGTAAAGTGAAGAAAACCCACAAAAAATGCAACACACTATAATTACGCAAAACCTAAATGTATAATTTTTTAAAACCCAGAAATATACACATTAACATACTACTGAGTAGTACAAAGAGGAAGAGTTAAGGAGCATCTTACTTTCTTTTCTCTATTTTCCAGGTTTTCTGCAGTGTGATTTATATCACCTTCTAAGAAGAGGAAGGGACACCAGCGCTCTCTCCCTCCCTCTCCACATGAGCACAGAGGAAAGACCGTGTTCGGACACAGTGAGAAGGCAGTGGTCTGCCACCCACGTAGAGAGGCCTGAAACCACCCCTGCTGGCACCTTGATCTTGGACTTCCAGCCTCCAGAATGGTGAGAAAATAAAGTTCTGGCTGTTTAAGCCACCCAGTCTGTGAAATTTTGTTATGGCAGTCCAAGCAGACTAAATGAGAATTAACGAGTTCATTTCCTGTTTTGATTTCCCACTGTATATGGGGGGCGGGAAGTCAACACCAGGACCTTTCTAAGGCTGCACAGCGTGAGCTTGGATCCGGGTGCCGTTCCATAGGTCTGTGCGTCAAAGCCGGAGTTAACACCTCTCAGACGGGAGTGGGTTTCTCAGATTCTCCCAGCGGGTTTCAGGATGTTTTATTTTTAGGAAGCCCCCAGTAAAAAATGCACTATGCAGAACACACAGTAAGAAGAGTCGTGCCATTCAAATGCACGGATGTGCAGGGAGGAAGTCTCTGAGCCCTGGAGACAGGAGCAGCTGGCAAAGCCGACAGGGTCTTTCAGTCTGGACCCCCAGCTGGCGGAAAGGGGCTGGGAGCCTCCTGGGAAGCCCCACAACTCTGCTCACCGAATTAAGCAAATGTCCTACCCACTGCTGGTCTCTAAAGGAGGTAGACAGGACAGCCCAACCTCTGAGTAACTCAACTTTGAAAAAGAAAAAATAAAGTAGAAATGAAGACTTACACTGGTTCAGTTTTCTTGGGCAACTTGTTGTCATCACCTGTGAAAGAGGACCTAATAAGAATGTGGTAAGATCACAGGAGACGCAAACACTTCACAAGGGAAGTAGAATTTCTTAATTTAATTCAAAGGAGATGTCAAGAACTCCATTTTTTCCTCTTTAAGTTAAATACCGCACAAGCACAAATGAGAGCGAAACCAATATCCTCTCTGCATCCTCCTCGTCCTTCAACCCTGACTCTGACTTTGACAACCCACTCAGCATCACCACCAAATCCCAGAGAAGACAGAATCGTAGGCTCTGGAAGGTTTTTGCTTTTATTTTAATTTTTTAAATAAGGAGGTACAGGTAAGCAGGCTCAGTTCTGCCTCTTTCTTAATTTCTTTAATGAGGTGGTCCAAATCCATGCTTCTCTCAAGAGTTCCCTGGCTCATGTAATGCTGCCCAGGAGAAAACCTGCTTTCTGATGTACTGCGGAGCAGTGCTGAGGTCCTTTCACTCTAGACTAGAGGTTCTTCTCAATGTCCCCGTGGATGCCTGCACCTTCCGGTTATCCCAGCAAGATGGGCAGCTCCAGGCGGCCTTTTTGGACCGCCCCACGGCATGGAGCCCTTGTTCCTGTCAATGTTCCCAGGTCCTGGGTACCTTTCTGCCACAGTCTTTCTTCACTTTCCCCACAAAGGGTTGGGTGGGCACCTGGCTGAGTCATCCGACCGCCCAGTGCAGTCCACACCTCCCGCTGCCTCCAGCTCGGACTTGTTCATCCTGGCCTTCCCTCTGACACTGAGCACACGGTCTCACGGTCAGACCTGATATATACTGAACCAATAGTTTTTCCTCCCGATACACATCCTGTGAGAAAGGTGTTACGCAGTCCACCCTCCATCTGCAATCAGAGCAGGGGTTTGGAGGCCTACAAATTGGGCATCATGAGCTTCCGATCAAAGTTGTAAATCATGAGTCCACTTCTAGTTCATGGGAGAAACTACTCATTAAGTTGTAAGAATTGACTTATAGGGACTTACCCAAGTAAGGAATGTGAGTAGTTCCAAAAAAGTACGTTCTTGAACAAGCAAGGGGCCCCTTTGGCGAGACACACTGCACTACCTGGATATCAGAAAAAAGTAAAAAGAAAAAAAAGGACTTAGGTGCGTTCAACTACAGAAACAAAGAGTATAGTTAATGGAAATCAATTTTATTTGACCAACAGCTGATGCACTATTTTTAAAGGCACAGGGGAAAGGGTCACCTTTAACAATTGTTTTGCCAAAGGTCACTGGTGTGCACGTGTTTGTCTTTAACCCTGACTATCTGTGAGGTCGCTACTGGGCACCCAGTCTGCCCGACTGCCATTCATATTCAGCCCAGAGCTTCTACAGCGAGGCTTCCCTGGCCCACAGGAAGGCAGATGGGGGGAGGGGCAGCTACAAATTTAGGAAAGGCAGGTGTTTGTTACCCAGGTCCCCGCCTTCATTCGAATCTCATCTCTGCACACAGGCCTTACAGAAGAGAAAATGCTAATTCTCTGGATTTTAAAATTCTTCTTCCTCCCTGTTTAGCCGTTCACTTACAGAGGTGTAACGGTATCTTTTTTGTCTTTTGAAAATCGAGTATCTATCTCACCAGGCTTCCTAGGAGAGCAGGTACAAAACACAAAAATGCAACCACTAAAGGAAATTAGCACAATATAGAAACATTAGCTAAATGTGACACAAATGTTTGTCCTATTTCACTCCATTTGTTTAAGGAAGTCATGAGAGAATACATGACATTTTTTTCCTGTAATATTACAAATACTGTGATTACAAGTTACAGATATGAAATAAGAACTTATTCTGACTGATGTGTGATTCACTGCAGTGAATATGATCAACACTGCCAGTCTACTGATGAATCCATCAAAAGTATTCAATTCTGTTATACTGTTTTTGATTTCTAGCATTTCCTTTGATTCTTTCTTAGCATTTTCATCTCTCCGCTTACATTATCCATCTGTTCTCACATGCTGTTTCCTTTTTTCTTTAGAACTCTTAACATATTAATCATAATTACAAAGTATGAGCCACATCTGGGTCTGCTTCTGATGGTTGCATTCTTCTTTAAGACTGGGTTTTTTCTTGCCTTTTAGCCTGCCTTGTAATTTGTTCTTGAAAGCTAGACAGGGCACATCAGGTAACAGACACCGAGGTAAACAGGTTTTGATGTAAGGTTTTATGTTGATCCCAAAAGGAAGCTGGGTTGTGTTTAACGTTTTCTGTAGGGGCAGCTGCTGGGGCTTCAAATGCCTCTAGCTCATTGTACTGTCTGCCCTGTTGCCTGGGGGCTTCCATAGGAACTCCTCCTAGAGAGCCTGTCCCCTCCCTTTACAAAGCAGCCCCGTAGCCCCTACTGGCTTGGAGACACACCTGGAGTCTCAGTGCAGAGACAATGCGGCTCAGGTTCTCTAAATCCAAATTTAAAAATAATAGTGCCTACTCCCCAGCTTTCTTGATGATCAGAGACATTTTGAAAATACTTAAAATTCCATTGCAGTAGTACAGACTTATAATCATTAGAGTCTCATATTTCAGTCTATTGTTTCCCTTAAAAGAATGTAGCAGACAATACACCATCAAGTGCAAAAACTTGCTCCCAGGCACCCTCAAGAAAAGGACAAAATCCTCAAGGTTTATGTCCTGAAATGTAATGGTCAATATATGATAAACTTGGCTTGGAATGACTGTCTATTTTCAAATTGATTTAAAATTCTTATTCTACTAATGATATTATTCTTATGACTTAAAAGAGTTTGGTTGTAAAAGTATTTTTGAACCTTTTTTTCTTCAAAATTTTAACAATTAAATGTGATGCTTTCAAATAACACGTAGTACTTATATAAAAATAGTCAGTTTCTAATCACTTCTTTTCATTCCAAAACAACTTCACGTTCAAGGTTAAATCAACACACTAAATGGAAAAGGTTCCTTTTAACCAGCTCCCCACCTCCCTATTTGATAATGAAACCAATTAAGCACCTGGCAGTCAAGCCACTCACCATGTGTTTGGCAAAGCTCCCACTGGGGCCAGTGTTGCGTACCAGGTGCCCTTCAGAGGGGAAGTTAAAGCTGCCAGCGTTCAGGTTTTCTCGAGTGGAGTGATTACCAAAGAGAACAAATGGCTGCCTATTAGGGCTAGAGCGGCAAATTAAAAGCATGATTAGAAAAGAGATTCCTGGCCAGGGCAACTTCCCAGTGGGTGAAATCTCGGGCTTCTCCAATTGTCTCTAAGTGTCTTCTCATAACCCAGGCAAAGTGGTGTCGTCCACCTATGCTCCTTGCTGGCTGGGAGGGGATGCCAGATGTCTGGGCCTCCTCCTACTGACTCACATGAATGGGTCAGTTAGGGACATAACTAAACCCAAGCCAGGATTTTATTTTCAGCTTGTCCTACTTCCTGATACCGAAGTTCTGTAAGTGCGCAGTGATGGAGCAAAATCCCAGTTTTAGAAAATAGCATTTTAATAGAAATAGAAATTTCAAAGAATGATAGCAGCTGCGAGACTCAGACTGTAGACAGACTACAGCAGAGCGGTCAGCAATCCCTGAGGTACATTTAGGAGGGCAGGAAGAGAGCAGGATTGCAAGTGTTCTCACCACCACACCTGCCTGCCCTGCTCCCTTCCCCTTCTTTCCTCCTCTCTTGGCTAGACTTGCCAGTGTTTTGTTTTCACTTTCTGCTCACTTTTCAGCCCACTTCAAGGGGCACCCGCAGGCAATTCACTCAAATTACTCTTGCAAAAGTCACCAAATGCCTTTCATGTAGCATACAGCAAACTCAATGGATGGTCCTTAGCCTGCCCTTCCTTGGTCTCGCAGGAGCACCCGACACCCGCCCCCTGCAAAAGCTGTTCCCTCTCTGTCTCCCTCACCAGTCCCTCTCCTCCTCCTCTGTCTGGCCTCTGTATATTCCTAGAGTTTCACCTTCAGCTACCTGCTCTCTCCTCTCACAAGCCAGTCCTTCCGGTCCCTGCGGCACATCAGCAGCAGCAGCATCCATCCAGAGGCTGAGCCCTGAGGAGCCTCCCTGACTTTCCTGCTCCCTCACCTCTACACCCACTCACAAATTCACTCCAGCTTCCATTCCCCTCCATGTACCTCCACAAGCCTAGTCCACATGGCCATCGTTTCTTCCCTACACGACTGCAAAGCTTCACATAGTTTCCTGCTTCCACTCTTGCCCTCCTACGGTCTACTCTCCACATTGCAGAGAGCATGATCTTTTAAACATGGGAAGCCTTTCATGCCTTTATGTTCTTTTCAGAAGAAGGGCCAAAATCTTTCACATGGCCAGCAGGGACTTGCATGGTCTGTCCCAGCCAACTTCTTTAGGTCCATGTAAGGCCATGTTCTCCCAACTACCATACCTCAGCCAAGCTCACCTTCTCTTCTGTCCCTCATGTTCTCACCTCAGGACCACTGCTTTTCTCCCTTCCCTCAGTCATCTGTGCTCTCTGCCCCCAAAGGAGGTCACACTGGCCAGTTATGGTCTTAACAGTACCATGTTCTTTTCTCCTTCACGGCACTGGAGTTTGTCATTACATAGTTCCCTGAGGATGCTCAATTAATGTCTTATTTCTCCACCATAATGTACACTCCATGAGGGCAGAGACCATGTCTGGTTTATTTTTAAACCATGTATCTCTTGCTTTTTATGGCATATATTCTCAATATTCAATGACTAATGGATATTTTTTAAAAACAGTTCTGCTAGGGACCAAATGTTCATGTCCTCATAAATTTGTATGTTAAAATCCTTACCCCGAAGTGATAGTATTAGAAAGAAAGGACCTTTGGGAGGAGATTAGGTCATAAGAGCGGATCCCTCATTAATGGGGCTATAAAAGGGGCTCTTCTAAAAGAGGTTCCGGAGACCCCTGGCTCTTTCTGCCACATGAGGTTACAGAGCAATGACAGCCTTCAATGAGGAAGTGGGCCCTCGCCAGACCCCAAATCTGCCAGCACCATGATCTTGGATTTTTCAGACTCCAGACCTGTGAGAGATAAATGTGTGTGTGTGTGTGTGTGTGTGTGTGTGTGTAAGCCACCCAGTTTATGGTATTTTTGTTACAGCACTTAAAACAGATTGAGAGTTTCCTTTACCCCCTTACCCTTTTCTTACATAGCTCTTAGTGTTTGCTACATGGAAAATTCTCTCCATTTCTTTTCATTACTCTTACATATACTTCCTTGCCCTTACCGGTGAAGCTCAGTGGGTTGGGAACTGTCCCCCAAACCAAAAGGTTACAGGTTTGATCTCCCAGCCAGACATATGCCTGGGCTGTGGGCCAGGTCCCCAGCTTGGGGCATGCGAGAGGCAACCAATCGATGTTCCTCTTGCACACTGATGTTTCTCTCCCTCTCCTTTTCCCTCCTTCCCCTCTAAAAATAAATAAACACATAAATAAATAAAATCTTTTAAAAACACACACACAAAAACTTCCTTAGGCTTCAGTAAACATGACTGATTTTTCCTCTGAAGCTCACTTCAAGTTAAGTGGCACTGGGCAGAAGGAGATAACTGTCACCCGGCTGGGGTAATGTGTCTCACTGTCATACAAGGCTGGAACTGGGGAGGACAGGAAGGATCTGCTCTCATCTGTCCATCAGAGGAACTATCCTCTGCTGGGCTGTCCTGGTTGTCATGACGAGAGCTGCTGAAGGAAACACGTCAAAGACGACAAGTACCCTCACTGCCCCATCTCCTGGGGCTGAACCTTCACACGACGGGATGGTCCCTCTTATTCCCCACAAGCCACTGCTGACCCTGCCCAGCCCTTGAACATTCTGCTTCCTCTAGCTTTCATGTGCTGGGGATGGTTTAAAAAATTCTTTTCTTTAGCTTTCAGCAAGTTACAATGTTTTAAAAGCTAGTTTACTATAAATCTATATTTTTTTAAAATACAAAAGCAGTGACACAGGCAATTTTACAGAGTATGGATTTCTTACCCTGTGATGACTAAAGTCAACCCACATTTTCCTGATTCTAGCTTCCAGGCTTAGATGTTCCCCACCTCCACCCTCCTTTGTCAACCTCATTCTCTCTATTACCATTCCCACTTCTTCTCCGAGAGCCTCACCTGTTTTCAGTTATATGGCTGGAGATCATTCCATGACTGAAATAACTTCTGAATGGCTAAAAAAGAAGCCAACATTGTATATATTTAAGATCACAATTTTATAAAACAATCACAAAACCTCTCATGTATATTTGTATGTAGGTATAAACATATACCTATACACACACATACACACACACACACACACACACAATTTGTTATATATATGTATAAGGGGTCAAACAAATGTTAACATTTAATGAATGTTAAATTGGGAAAAACATGAGAATATAAAATGGCCTTCAAACAAAATGCACATTAAAATAATATACGGATACCATTTCTCACCTATGAAAC
This sequence comes from Sturnira hondurensis, assembly GCF_014824575.4. NCBI lineage: Eukaryota > Metazoa > Chordata > Mammalia > Chiroptera > Phyllostomidae > Sturnira > Sturnira hondurensis. Next base: position 7,662,470 of record NW_028080032.1, on the reverse strand, counting down.
TGTCAAGAATTGAAAGTATAGCAACACATTCTATCGGTGAGGCTGGGGTGGAAGAGGTGCTTGCAGGCATTGTTGGAGGGCATACAAACTGTGCAACCCTTCTGAAGGGAAATTTGGCAAAACTACATACGCACTTACCGTTTGACCCAGCAATCCCCTTACTAGATATACAAACCCCCAACTATATGAAAACACGTATGCACAGAGTTATTTACTATGGCACTGTTTGCAACAGCAAAATATCAAAAACAATCTAAATGCACACATAGTTAAGATAAATCCATACAGTGGAGTACTATGAATTGTAACAGAAAATAAGATCTCAATGAACTGACCTGGAGAGAGTTCCAGGATATACTGTTAAAGTGAAAACAGCGAAGTAGAAATGACTACATATAGTATGCTGCCCTTCAATAAATAAAAGAAATGGATATAAGAAAATACACATGTGTCCTGGCTAGTGTGGCTCAGCTGATTGGAGCAGTGTCCCACAGACAGAAAGGTCATGGGTTTGATTCCCAGTCAGGGCACGTACTCAGGTTGTGGATTTGATGCCTGGTTGAGAAGGCAACCAATCGATGTTTCTCTCTCACACTAATGTTTCTTTTTCCCTCTCTCCAAAAGTCATGAAAAAAAATGTTGTCAGGTAAGGATAAAAAAAATAACACATGTATCTGATCATTTGTGCAAGTGACAGAAAAGATACACCAGAAACTGCACAGATTTGTTACCAATTGGTAGTAAAGTGAGTGGAAAAGAGTGAAGAGAGGGGAAGAATGAGAATAAATAAGAAGCAAGGAGAGACATGTCACTGAGCAGAACTTTTAGAATACATTTCACTCTTAGAACCAGTAATAAGAGAAGAAAAAAGAATCTAAAAACTGAAAAAGGCATTAGTGACAGGTGTGTTATAGAGACAATTGAGTCTCTAAAGGAAAGGACAGGAAAAAAAACTGAATGGCCAAAAACTTTGCAAACTTGATGACGACTAGAAACCCACAGATCCAAGAAGTTCAACAAAATCTAAGCACACAAAACATAATTATAGCAAGACACATCATAGTCAAATAATTCATAAACCAGTAATCAAAGAGAAAATCTTAAAACCTACCAGAGGTGGGGGGAAACCACTTATGTACAAAAAGAGAAAGACAGATGACCTCAGCAGAAACAATGTGATAAAGCAATGAACATTTTTCAGGTACTGAAGAGAAAAACTGTCAATGCAGAATTCTATACATGGCAAAAATATCTTTCAAAAACGAAGGTGAAATAAAAATTATTTTCAGCCATGATTCAAACCACAAAAAAATATTACAGGCCATCCTTTGGGGAGCAGAAAATCATACCAAAGGGAAACCTGGATCTACATAAAAGAATGAAGAGCATCAGGAAGAGTAACTACATGGGCAAACAGGCAAGATTTTAAAATTATTTAAATCTTTTAAGAAACATTTTTAAAGATCAAAAAGATAACTTACTATTTAAACAAAAATAGTAGCAATACATTGTGGGGTTTATAACATGATGTAAAAGTAAAACGCTTGATGACAAAGATCAACTCCAGTCCCCAACCTCAGGAGTAGGGCTTAGTCTGGGCCACACTGGATAAAGCAGAAAAGAACTGAAGACTAGGCTCAAGTACAAGCTCAAGGTTGCTCTTATGATCATTCCTGTTGACTAGTCTTGGGGATGGTCCTGTGGCTTGGTTCTCAATTTAGATACTTCAGTTTACTCACATGGTGTATCTTAGCCAGAACCTAGTAACTTCATTACTGTTTACTGAGAAACAAAGGCTGGCATTACCTGGAGGTTCAACTGACAAAGATGTACCACTCATTGGTGGAAAATGACTCCTAGGCTTATTAGTGCCTAATGGAATTCCTGGCTGACAGAGGCACCACCACACTAAAAAATGAGTACCTCTGTAGAAATGCACAGAAAACTCCCCAACTTTTATATACAGATTGGCATGGGTTAAAATCTTCTTTAGAGGATGTGACAAAGCTTAAGGGAATGATAACCAAAACAAATTATGACTGGCAGTGAATTCTGAAAAAAAAAACTTAAATAAAGGTAAAAACACTAAATAAATGAACCAATTTCTCCTTTCCCTTTGACTCTTCCCATACATACCTCACCCGCCTGAGATTCAGAAAGTTCCAGCAGGAAAGGAATTTCTGTGTCAAAATTAGCAAAGAAGCTAGTCCACTGATGTTCGAAAGTCACCAAATCCTAGGAAGAAAATGAAAGAGATAATGCATTTAGTCATTTAAATGAGGTACTTTAGAAAATCAGAACCGTGAAACTGCAACTGACCTCAAAATACCAGATCACTTAAATATATGTTGTTTCAAAAGGCGGTAGCAATCTACTAACACATGCTACTGTTTGAACCTCAAATACATGTCAAGTGAAAGAAGCCAGACATAAAAGGCCACCTGTATATGGTCCAATTATACGAAATACCCAGAAAAGGCAAATCTATAGAGGCAGAAGGTAGACTGGTGGTTTGCATGGGGCTGGGAGTAGAAATGGAGACTGAACACAAGGAGCACAGGGGAATTTTCTGGGTTGAGGAAAACATTCTAAAATTCAATTACACAACCCTGCACATTTACCATAAAAAAAATCACTGAATTGCCCTGGCTGGCGTAGCTTAGTGGATTGAGCACAGGCCTGCGAACCAGAGGATCGCGGATCAATTCCCAGTCAGGGCACATGTCTGGGTTGCAGGCCAGTTCCCTACAGGCCAATTCCCAGCAGGGGGCGCTCGAAAGGCAACCATGCATTGATGTTTCTCTCCCTCTCTCCTTCCCCTCTAAAGATAAATAAATAAATAAAATCTTAAAAAAAAAATCACTGAATTGTACACTTAAAATGGATGAATTGTATGGTATATAAACTATAATAAAGCTGTTTTATAAAGGACAGTGATGGCCTCCAACTGCTTACTTTATCTTTTTATCATTAATGTAGTTTTTTATTCTTTATTATATAAAATAATTACACTGATTTTTTTCATTCAAACAAGTTCACTGAAGGCATGTGCATACAGATACATATACACACACTTAACATACAAAGTTATTGTGGGATGTGAATTGGTGGGGAAATAATACATGGTTTCATTTTAGAATTTAACAAATTCAGAAGTAGGTGATTTTACATTGTAATTCTAGGTTCCAGTGACATTTCTGTTATCTCAATATTCTTTTTTAAAAATCATTTTTAATTTATGAGTTACAGTTGCCACACAATATTATATTACTTTTACATACCAGTGATTGAATACTATATAACTTAAAGTGATCAACCCTGATGAATCTCATCCATCTGACACCATACATAGTTATTACAATATTATTGACTATATTTCCTATGCTGTACTTTACATCCTCATGACTATTCTGTAACTACCAATTTGTACTTTTTAATCCCTTCACCTTATTCACCCATATCCCCAACCCCCTTCCCATCTGGCAACTGTCAAAATGTTCTCTGTACCAATGAGTCTATTTTTGTTCTGCTTCTTCACTTATTTTGTTTTTTAAATTCAATTGTTGATAGATATGTATTTATTGCCATTTTATTGTTCATATGTTTTGTTTTTTTCTATTTTTGTGGAGTTTATATTCTTTTTAAAAATTTACTTTTAAAAAAATTTAAATTTATTTTTCATTAATTTATTTACTTAATTGTTGTTCAAGTACAGTTTTGTTTTTTACTCCCATCCCAGCCCATCTCCCCAGTGCTCAGATTTTTAATCGTTTACTCCTTTTTCTTCTTAAAGAAGACCCTTTAACATTTCATATAATACTGGTTTGGTGATGATGAACTCCTTTAGCTTTTTCTTGTCTGGGAAGCTCTTCATATGTCCTTAGATTATAAGTGACAGCTTTGCTGAGTAGAATAATTGTGGTTATAGGTCCTTGCTTTTCATCACTTCGAATATTTCTTGCCATTCTGTTCTGGCCTGCAAAGTTTCTGTTGAAAAATCAGCTGACAGTTTTATAGGAGCTCCCTGGTAGATAACTAGCTGCTTTTCTCTTCTTTAAACTTTTGCATTTTAATTATGATGTGTATTGGTGTTGACTCTCTCTGGGGCTCTCTGCACTTCCTGGACTTGTATGTCTATTTCCTTCACCAGGTTAGGTTAGTTTTTTGTCATTTTCTCAAATAGGTTTTCAATTTCTTGCTCTCTCTTCTCCTTCCAGCAGCCCCATGATGCAAATGTTGATATGCCTGATGTTGTCCCAGAGGCTCCTTACACTATCTTCACTTTTAAATTTTTTTTCTTTTGCTCTTTTTAAAAAAATATTTTTAAATTTGTTGAGATGTCTTTTTTTTTAAGATTTTATTTATTTATTTTCAGACAGAGGGTAAAGGAGGGAGAAAGAGAGGGAGAGAAACATCAGTGCATGGGGACCAGGCCTGCAACCCAGGCATGTACCCTGACTGGGAATTGAACCAGAGACCCTTTGGTTTGCAGGCCAGCACTTAATCCACTGAGCCATACCAGCGAGGACTCTTTTGCTCTTCTGACTGGGTGATTTTTGCTTCCTTATATTCCTTATCATTGTTTCTCATTTTCATTTACTCTACTGTTGATTCCATGTAAATTATCCATTTTACTTAGTGCTTCCTTCATTTCTGATTGGTTCTTTTTTATGGTTTCTATGTCTTTTTTATGCTGTTGAAGTTTTCTCTAAGCTCACCTACTCTTCTCCTAAGTTTATTAAACACCCTTATAGCGAGTGTTTTGAACTCTCCATCTAGTAGATTGCTTGTCTCTATTTTGTTTACTTATTTTTCTGGAGTTTTATCCTGTTCTTTCACCTGGCACATGTTTCTTTGTCTCATTTTGGGAGCCTCCCTGTGTTTCTGTGTATTAGGTAGAGATGCTTTGTCTCCTGGGCTTGGTAGAGTGACCTAATGTAGTAGGTGTCCTGTGTGGTCCAGTGGCACAGACTCCCGGTTCATCCAAGCTGGGTACTCTAGGTGCATCTCCACTCACTGCCCCCACGAGGGCCATGTACACCCTCCTGTTGTAGTTGAGCCTTGATTGCTGTTGGCACATTAGAGGGAGGGATTTACTTCCAGGGCTATCAGCTGCAACGACTGGCTACAGCTACTGTGGAGGATCAGCTGTGCAGGGGCAACCCCACAGGGCAGGACTTACTTCAACAGGGCTCTGGTGCCTCCTGAGTATGACTTCTGAGAGTGTTACTTGTGGAGATGGTTGGGATGGTGCATTGATATGGTCTGAAACTGTCTACCAAGTTTGCTGCCTCTGGGGCCTCCTGGGAAGTGCAGGACAAGGTCAGTTTTCACTTGGGTTCTACCCAGGACAACTCAGCATGAGCTACAAAGTGCTCCAGAGACAGCTGCTAATTGTGCTGGGCCTGGAAGTGCCTAGGAGAGGAACAACCTATGAACAAAGGCTGGTTGCTGTTACTGCTGGGCCTGGGGCTATTTAGTGGGAGGCACAGGGCACGCTGATGCTAGATGGTGCTTATTTGAGAGTTTTTAGAAAAATCTGAAGCATGAGTCAAGGCCATTCATATGGAAAAGCCACTGGAAGCAGATTGGGTGGGCCTGCAAGTTGGTGAGGCAGGGACTCAGGGAATCATCGAGACCTGTGGACTCTGTATTAGCTACACAGTAACTGTACTTCTGGCCTGAGAAATAAAGTACAAGGGATCTCTGCTGCATATACTTAGTGTAAACAACATTCGCAACTGGCTTTACTATTTGCTGCCCAAATGATCTATATTTTATTTATGTGTGAGTGCATATTTATGTATATACACATATGTATACTACATATAGATTATATACATGTATCTAAAGTTATTTTTAGTAATCATGGAGGTGAAAAAATAGCTCTGATATTATTTTCTGAATGTTTTATATATAATGTAGGATAAAAAAATCAGGTATGTATATATACACATGCATACAGGGAGAGGAAGTGTGAGGAGGAAGGGAAGGGAAGGGAAGGGAAGGGAAGGGTAGAGGAAAGGAAGGGAGATGGAAGGGAGGTAGGGAGAGAGTGAGGAGGGGAGAGGAAGAGAGAGGGGAGAGGAGAGAGAGAAAGATAAGTTTCCTAGCTTTGTCCACTGAAGATGTCTAAAAACAGTGACCAAACCAGAAGCAATAAGAATTCCTACCATCTAGACTGTGGTGCTGAAACACCATTTGCCACTCACAGAAATCAAAACTCACTAGAGAAATGACTAATTCCAGGTCTGAAATTGATTAAACCTCAAAACAGAAATATCAATAATCAAGAAATACAGAAGACAAGGGAAAATGTTAAATTACATCACAGGAAAGCAATCAACAAAATCCCAATGAAGACAGCTACAAGATAAATGATCTGGTTTCTTCAACAAATAGAGCTGTGGGGAGAAACAAAGAGATGGAAGGGAACCCTACAGATTAAAAGAAACCTAAAATACACTCCAAGGCAAGGCTAAAGTATGTGTTTATGGAAGCACATGTGAATGATAAAAATGCAAAGAAAAGTAAGGAGGTAATTACCATAGAATTCATGACAGTGCAGACAGACTTCTGGTCAAGATGGTAGCACAGGTAAACACAGCTCACCTTCCTGCACAACCACATCAAAATTACAACTGAATGATAGAACAACCATTACTCAGAACCATCAGAAACTGAGTTGAATAGAAGTCTGACAACTACAAAATTAAAGAAACCACATCCAGCTCTAGCTGGTGTAGCTCAGTGGATTGTGCACAGGCCTGCGAACCAGAGGATCGCGGTTCGATTCCCAGTCAGGGCACATGCCTGGGTTGCAGGCTGGTTCCCTGCAGGCCAACTCCCAGCAGGGGATGCACAAAAGGCAACCATACATTGATGTTTCTCTCCCTCTCTCCTTCCCCTCTAAAGATACATAAATAAATAAAATCTTTAAAAAAAAAAAAAAAAGAAACCACATCCATCCAGACAAGTAGAAGGGGAGGAGATGCAGAAAGGGCTGGTCCCACAACCACAGGTGGCTGGTCCCACAACCACAGGTGGGGGCTAAAAATTCAGGAGGGATTATGTTGGGAGGGAGAACCCCAGCCACACATCAGTTCCCCCAACCCAGGGTTCCAACGTGAGGAAGATAAGTCCCTATAACTTCTGACTGCAAAAACTAGTGGGGATTGAGTTGGTGGAAGAAACTTCTGGAGTCCCAAGCAGTTTCTCTTAAAGAACCCACACATGGACTTACTCAGACTCACTCCCTCTGAGCTCTAGCACCTGTATAGCCACTTGAAGGGTATGGTGACATATACGTGGGAACTGAAGTGTCAGACTTCAGGGCAGGAGCTGGGGGACAGCTTTCTCCCAGACAGAAATACAGAGACCACTGTCCCTTTTCTGAGCCCTCCCCCAACAGGGCCATAGAGCTGGCAGGTGGTGACATATCTGAGACTCCATCAACTTGGCTAAGACTGTTTGACCTACCCTGGAAATCCTCTGAGATTCTGTCCTACCCAACATACAGCTGTTAAAAATGTTTTGTTTTTTTTTAATATGAATGGCTGGTCTTGGCTCATGCTTGACAACTTCCCAAATCCTTTCAAACAAGCAACCAACCTCAGTGAGCCCCAAAACCCTTACCTCTTGGTAAGTGGCCCCAGGCATGGCACTACACAGCAACCAGTCTGGATTTGTGGTTTGGCTTCATCTGGGAATCTCCAAGCCCAGCACCAGTAGCAGCCATCTCAGATTGCTTTATAGAACAGGCACTGTGGTCTCAGGGAAAACACAGATGGAGGCTGACCTTGGCCTGTACAACCTAGGAAACCTCAGAGTCTGCACACCCAGTGGACAGCTACAGACCACAATGGAGCACCAACATCCTGCCCCTGCAAAGCTGATCCTCCAGGGATGGTGGAGGTTAGTGGTCAGTGGTCAGTGGTCACAGCCGGTCCTTGCAGCTGACTGGCCTCAGTAAATGCCTCCCATTGACCTGTCAGCAGCAACCAAGGCTCAACTACAAGAGGAGATTGTGCTCAGCCCACACAAAGGGCACTCCTCGAGTTCCCCGCTTGGATGATAGAGAAAGCTGTAGGAATGGACCCTACAGGACACTTAGTACATTAGGCTACCAAGACATAGAGTCATAGCAGCTCTACCTAATACACAGAAACAAACATGTGGAGGCTGCCAAAGTGAGCAGACAAATATGGTCCAGATGAAATAACAGAACAAAACTCTAGAAAAAGAACTAAGCAAAATTCAATCTATCAGATGCAGAGTTTAAAACACTGGTTATAAGGATGCTCAAGGAAATTAGTGAGTACCTCAACAGCATAGAAAATATTGTCAGAAATGAAGGATACACTAATTAAAATGAAGAACAATTTACAGGGAAACAACAGTACAGTGGATGAAGCCAAGAATCAAATCAATGATTCGGAACATAAGGAAGCAAAAAACCAATCAGAACAACAAAAAGAAAAAAGAATCCAAAGATAGGAAAATAAGTAAGCAGCTTCTGGGACAACTTCAAACATTCCAACATTTGCATCATAGGGGTGACAGAAAGAGAAGAGAAATTGGAAATTTATATGAAAAAATAATGAAAGAAAATTTCCTTTATTTGGTGAAGGAAATAGACTTGCAAGTCCAGGAAGTACAGAAAATCCCAAACCAGATGGATGCAGAGACCCACTCTAAGACACATAATAATTAAAATGCCAAAGGTTAAAGAGAAAGAGAGAATCTTAAAAGCAGCAAGAGAAAATAAGTTAGTTACCTACAAAGGAATTCCTACAAGACTGTCAGCCAATTTCTCAGAAGAAAGTTTGCAGGCTAGAAGGGATTGGCAAGAAATATTCTAAGTCATAAAAAGCAGGATCCTACAGTCAAGATTGGTCTGCCCAGCAAAGATATCATTTAGAATCAAAGGGCAGATAAAAATCTTCCCAGACCAGAAAAAACTAAGGGAGTTCACCATCACCAAACCACTATTATATGAAATGTCAGAGGGACTTATTTAAGAAAAAGATCAAAATGATGAACAATAAAATGGCAATAAATACAAATCTATCAACAATTGAATCTAAAAAACAAACTAAGCAAACAAGAATAGTGACAGAATCATGGATACAGAGTGGTTTAATGATTGCCAGATGGGGGGAGGGGCATGTGGGGGAATGTGAAGAGGTGAGGGGCTTAAGAAGTATGAACAGTTAGTTACAGAATAGCCACGGGGATGTAAAGTACAGTATAGGTAATGGAACAGCCAAAGACCTTACATGCACGACCCATGGACAGGAACAATGGTGTGGGGACTGCCCGAGGGAGTGGCGGGTGCTGAATGGATGAGGGCAAAGGGGGATAATTGGGACAACTGTAATAGCATAATCGATAAAATTTAAAAAGTGAGATAATGTAGAAAAAATTCATGACAGTGTTATTCTTAGGGTAAGAGAAAGGAGGTGATGGATTGCTTCTGGGGTAGCTAGTACATTCTGTTGCTTTATTTTATAAGAATTATTAGGTAATACATTAGTTTTATGTTGTTTTCTGAGTCTTTGTTATTTGAATAAAGTCTTCAAAAACAAAAACACAACTTACAATCATTACAGCAAACTCAGAAAATAAAGGGCATTATAACATTTTGGAACATATTCTTTCATCCTTCTTTTATATATATACTTTATATATACAAATATACAGTAATCTACAGCTGCCTGGGACAGACCGTCTTGCCATACCATGCCTGTGCCCTGACCTAGTTAACCAGACCTTCCGGTTTCAGATCCGGACTCACTACTATCAGGTCTAATCAGTGGCCCTGATCCTAGGTCTTGGGCTGCCTCTCCACTTTGGCACTAGATTACTCCCACATGGCTTCCTGGACTCTGGAGAGAAGTACACTCACCACTCTGCCAACACTCTAATTAACCACAGACCTTCAACGCTCAACTCTTCTAGTGCCAGGTACACTTCCCATTTCCAGCTGGCTGCCACTACAACTTAGCACTGACAGTATGTTTAGATTCAGAAATACCTGAGCTGGCACCCTTGTCCTACCTCTTCCCGGCTGTGTGACCTCACAAGGAAATTAACCTCTCTGACCCTCAAATGCCTTGCCTGTCAGCCAACCCAAGTTGCCTGAGAACGTCTGAGCCTCTCCCTTGACATTCTGACATGTGTCTGCTCTCTCAGACACCCATAATACACATCACTGGCCTCCGGGAAGCCGTATCTGAGGCTGTCTGTCCAACCTAGTGTGGGTCTGTGCTTTTCTCACTCAGCTCTGTCCAATCCTTTGGATAATACCAGAATGCTTCACTTTGTGAATCCTAGAAAAACTAAAAGAACCAATGTAGCTATTAACACAGAATATACTTTTCTTTTCAATTATACTTAGAAACAAGCTCAAATGTATGTTTCCATTTTAATGGCCTACATGGCAANAGGAAATTAACTTCTCTGACCCTCAAATGCCTTGCCTGTCAGCCAACCCAAGTTGGCTGAGAACGTCTGAGCCTCTCCCTTGACATTCTGACATGTGTCTGCTCTCTCAGACACCCATAATGCACATCACTGGCCTCCGGGAAGCTGTACCTGAGGCTGTCTGTCCAATCTAGTGTGGGTCTGTGCTTTTCTCACTCAGCTCTGTCCAATCCTTTGGATAATACCAGAATGCTTCACTTTGTGAATCCTAGAAAAACTAAAAGAACCAATGTAGCTATTAACACAGAATATACTTTTCTTTTCAATTATACTTAGAAACAAGCTCAAATGTATGTTTCCATTTTAATGGCCTACATGGCAATACCCACCTTGGCGTAACAAGACGCAGTTACAGAGCTGAGCAGTAGCCATTCTCTGACTGTGTTCTATGTGCAAAACATTGTGTGCTCTGGGGACACACAGAAGAAGATAGGTACTGTGCTGCCACAAAACTTCAAAACTCCCCCGAGGGAGATGGATGTGTGGGTACTAACTACAGAATAAGATCGAATGAACTGTTTAATATTACTTACAGCTCCATACTATCACTAAAATGGAAGATGCCATAAATTTTCATAATAAAATAACGAGAATTATATATGTATATATAGGATATGTAGTCTACCTATTTATATGTGTGTATATATATATATTCTTCCTACATATATGTATATGTAATACCTATATACATTCTTCCTCACATCCAAATAACTAGCATTATATGATTCATACACACACACACACACACACACACACATATTCTTCCTGATATTCTTCTCAATGCCCATTTTATAGATGACCCTATACATAGGAGACAGAGGCACTGAACAGTAAAGTGACCTGAGGATGCAATACCATCCAGCAGCAAAAGTGGAAATGTATCTTGGTAAGAGATACCCAGAGCCTGTGTGCTTTCCACCACACACACTATTCTCTAATTTTCCCCAGCGTTAACAGCGCATCTGTGGAAATGGATACTGTATATGTACATGGAACGGGTCAGTTGAATCTCATGATGAAGGGAAAGTCTATCTGCTCCGACTCTTCCAGGTCAAATCCAAAAGACAAGCCCAGAGAGATATCAAGGTCAGATAAGCAGTAAAGGTCTGAAAACCCCAAGAAACACTCAGTATGCCTTGGCTCTTGGCCAGGGGGGAAAGGATGCTGAACTTCAGACAGAACTCGGCCCTAGGCTGGCACTGGCAGCGGCAGCTCTTGAGTACTCAGAGGGGAAAGGAAGCTCAATTTCAGTATTTAAAATTATTTTTTTAAGAATTACATAATGCACCCTGGCTGGTGTAGCTCAGTGGATTGAGCGCGAGCCTGCGAACCACACGATCGCCGTGGTTCGATTCCCAGTCAGGGCACATGCCTGGGTTGCAGGCCAGTTCCCAGCGGGGGACTCACAAGAGGCAACCATACACTGATATTCCTCTCCTTCTCTCCTTCCCTTCCCCTCTAAAGATAAATAAATAAAATCCTAAAAAAAAAAAAAAGAATTACATAATGCAGTAATGATGAGAAAATTAAAATAAGTAATGTAATAAAAAGACCACTAGGACTTTTTATTACATTATTACATTGAAATTTCTAAGACACAGAAACACAATGTTTTACAAAGATAAAAATATACTGCTTTTTTCTTTTTCTCACTAAACATGTTCTGAACATGCTTCTAACTCAGATCTCAGAGGAGGATGCATTTGGGCTCAGCGCTACCTGACAAAGCAGCGCGGAGCTGTAGGTTCTCCAGCCTTCAAAGAGCTGCCAGCAGTGATTGGCCAACAGGAATCAAGGCCTAGATGTCACTTCTGGCTGTAAGGTGATAGGTCTTGGCAAAGGAAAAATATGTATGAACAGAAAAAGTATTTTGATGGTGGAGAAATAAGGGGTTTTAGAGAAGTGTGAAGGCTATGAAGCAAGAGAAGGGAAAAGAAAACACAGTTTTGAGAATATGGGTATGAACAGGCTCCCTTTTAAGTAATTTTTAAAGACACAAGTGATGACTGGAATTGCATTTAATTTCTTTTGGTTCTTGGATTTGGATTTATTAACATTTATAGAGTCACCACAAGAGATCCATGAACAGATTCTTAATTCATTTTTTAAAAGATTTCATTTATTTTTATATAGAGGGGAAGGGAAAGAGAAAGAGAGGGAAACATCAATGTGTGGTTGCTTCTCATTCATCCCCCACTGGGGACCTGGCCTGCAACCTAGGCATGCGCCCTGACTGGGAGTCAAACCAGCAACCCCTTGGTTTGCAGGCCAGCTCTCAGTGCACTGAGCCACACCAGCCAGGGCTTAAGTTATTTTTATACATGTTTAAGTCATTTTTATACATGTTTACTTTATCCTACTTGCAGTTCACTGAGCTTCTTGGATCTGTGGATTGATGTATTCCACCAATTTGAAAAGTTCTTGGACATTATCAACTCAAATTACCTGCCCTATTTTCTCTCTACTCTCTTTCCATGACTCCAAATACACTATGTTAGATCATTTGACATTGTTTGACAGATACTGGATGCTCTTTCCCACTTTCCTTGCTTTCTCTTTGTCCTTCAGTTTAGGAACTTTCTATTGACTTGTCTTCAAGTTCACTGAACTTTTCTTCATTGCTCTCTAGTCTGATATTAAGCCACTCTAATACATTCTTCATTTCTTATATAGTATTTTCAATTTCTAGCTTTTCCATGTGTTTCTATTTATAGTTTTCAGGTCTCTGATGAAATTCCTCATCTCTTCATGCATGTTGTCTTCTTTTCTTCCATATTCTTTGGCATTTTTCTCTCATTTTTCAAAATTACATTTTATTGATTATGCTATTAGTTTTCCCAATTTCCCCCCCTTAACCCCTCTGCCCCACACCCCCCTTAGTTCATGTCCATGGGTTGTACATATAACTTCTTTGACTTCCCTGTTTCCTATACCATTTTTAACCTCTCCCCATCTATTTTATGCCTATCAATTATGCTTCTTATTCCCTGTATCTTTCCCCTTTCTTCCCTCCCCCCTGAAAACCCTCCATGTAATCTCCATTTCTCTGAATCCATTCCTGTTCTAGTTGTTTGCTTAGGTTTTTTTTTAGGTTCAGTTGTTGATGGTTGTGAATTTGTTGTCATTTTACTATTCATAGTTTTTGATCTTCTATTTCTTAGATGAGTCTCTTTAACATTTGACATAATAAGGGCTTGGTGATGATGAACTCCTTTCACTTGACCTTGTCTGAGAAGCACTTTATCTGCCCTTCCATTCTAAATGATAGCTTTGCTGAACAGAGAGTAATCTTGGATGTAGGTCCTGCCTTTCATGACTTGGAATACTTCTCTCCAGCCCCTTCTTGCCTGTAAGGTTATTTTTGAGGAATCAGCTGACAGTCTTATGGGAACTGCTTTGTAGGTAACTCTCTCCTTTCCTCTTGCTGCTTTTAAGACTCTCTCCTTATCTTCAATCTGGGTAACTTAATGATGATGTGCCTTGGTGTGTTCTTCTTTGGGCCCAATTTTTTTGGAACTCTCTGGGCTTCCTGGACTTCCTGGGACTCTATTTCCTTTGCCAGATTGGGGAAGTTTGCCTTCATTATTTGCTCCAACAAGTTTTCAACTTCTTGCTCTTGTTCTCCTTCTGGCACCCCTGATTCAGATATTGGAATGTTTAAAGTTGTCCTGGAGGTTCCTAAGCCTCTCCTCATTTTTTTGAATTCTTGTTTCTTCATTCTGTTCCAGTTGTATGTTTATTTCTTCCATTTGTTCCAGATCATTGATTTGAGTCCCAGTTTACTTCCCTTTGCTGTTGGTTCCCTGTATATTTTGCTTTACTTCACTTTGGTTAACCTTCATTTGTTCCCTCATTTTGTGACCCAGCTCAATCAGTTGTGTGAGCATCCTGATTACCAGTGTTATGAACTGTGCATCAGATAGGTTGGTTATCTCCTCGTCACATTGCTATTTTTTCTGGAGTTTTGATCTGTTCTTTCATTTGGGCCATACTTCTTTGTCTCAGTGCACCTGTTATGTTGTAGGGGGGCAGGGCCTTAGGTAGTCACCCAGGTGAGGCAACCCTCTTTGCTGTGTTATGGTGCTGTCGGTAGGGGAGGCGTCAGAGAGGGAACCATGTGGCTTTGCTCGCTCAGCTCTTAGCCCCACTTTCCAATGAACTCTGTTGTGTGAGACTGAGAGTTTCTCCTGCTGTGGCAGCCTCTTGGCAGTTGACAGCTGGCTTGAATCTTTAGTCCCCTGTTCAGCCAGCCCTGCCTTGCCCACACAGTCTGATGCCTTGCCTGCATGGTCTGCTGTCTTGCCAAGTGTTCTCCCTGCCCACCTCAGTCCCTCCTACCAGTCTGGTGCACTTTTCTTGAATTCTTTGACTGTCTGAATTCCATGTAGTTTCACTTTCTGGCACTTCTGGTTGTTTGTTGTTTTTAGATTCGTTGGTAATCTCCTTTTGGCTGTGCGAGGAAGAAAAGGATTTCTACCTATGCCTCCATCTTGGCTGAAATTCCTTACTTTGGCATCTTTATTAGTTATTTAAATTCATTAGTTAATTTTAAAATCTGGGTCTGTTTGTCTGCTTCTATTGACTATATTTCTTTTCTTGACCACAGATCAAATTTTCTTGCTTCTTCATGCTTTATAATTTTTTAAATCATATGCCACATATTTGGTATGAAAGTACAGTAAAAATTGAGGTAAATACTATTTTACCTCTTAGAAAGGGCACACCTTTTCTTTTGTTAGCCCGCTAGTGTGAGGATCTAAGCAGTTTGATACATAATTGATCTGGATCTGGATCTTATTGCATCTGTAGTTTAATTCGGTTTATCACTAAATTAAAATAACTTGAGGGTAGGTATGAACTTCAGTAGAGACTTTACTCAGAGCACTGGCAAGATTCTGGAAATCTGTTTTACAACTGATCCACAAGCTTTGGGAATCACGGCCTATCTATCCCTGCTTTACAAGCTGGCTACCAGTTTTTTTGGTTGCGAAGGAGTTTTCATAGCTCTCCAGTCCCCTTGGCTCTATGTAAGGGGATCCTTCTCTGTCCTGCTGCTTTACCCCCTGCCTTAAGAGGGCAGCTACTTCCCCTGGCTGGTGTAGCTCAGTGGATTGAGCGCGGGCCTGCGAACCACACCATCGCGGTTCGATTCCCAGTCAGGGCACATGCCTGGGTTGCAGGCCAGTTCCCAGCAGGGGACTCACAAGAGGCAACCATACATTGATACTTCTCTCCTTCTCTCTCTTCCCTTATAAAGATAAATAAAATCTTAAATAAAAATAAAAAGAGGGCAGCTACTTATACCTTGTAAATACCTGCAAGGCCTCCCAAGGGTTGCTCTTCTGCTCTAATCCAGGTGATAGGTGAATGTCAAGTGCCTTAGGGGGGATGGTTTTCAGCTTTCCGGCCTGGCTCCCAGCCTTTGATGACTACCCCTAGCACTTGTAAAGCCCTATGGGACAGAGTTGATGAGTAGGCACTGACTCATCCCACATAGCTCTTTTAAAGGTCAGCTGATTTCTACTTATTCCTGAATACGGTGGATTCCTCTTCCTTCTGCTGCTCCACCAGAAACTAGATACGCATTCTAAAAAGGGCCCCACATTTTCTGGATCTGAGTTCTTTTAGCTTCCTTAGCATCTTTGGCTCTCTAATGGTTTTATTTTTAAGCTATTATTTTGTTGCTTTTATAGTGTTTTGATTATTGGGATGATAGCAACAATTTCTTTGGACTTTCTATCTCCCTAATTGGGAATGGAAAACTAAGGTCATTTTTATTTCTCATTTTGCGAACAGCCAAGTCCTGCTGTCATCCAGTTCTCATTGTTGTGTTCATCTTACTGATTTGTAAGAGTGCTCTGTAATGTAGTGGCTATAAGTGTGCTCAGTGGTCCAAGACACATCATCTTACTCTACTATTTCTTTTTTAATTTTTTAAAACTTTTTATTTTATTTTTATTTTTTTTATTCCCAGCCCTGCCCGCCCCCCCGCCCCGTGCTCCCCACCTCCCTCCCATTTCCGCCCCCCACCCTTAGTTATATTGTCCATGTGTCCTTTATACTTGTTCATGTGAGTTCATCCCCTTTCCCCCTATGATTCTCTCCTCTCTCCCCCATTATTATTTCTAAATAAAATTAAATCTGGCTCTGAGCCTTCACTCTTCCAGATACACAAGATGTACACTATTAAGACAAAAAAAGAGCTTCCTTCCGCTTCTTCATGATATCACCTAAGAATACAAGCTCACGGGAAGTTGGAAAGCCAAGGAAAGGCTTAACATTCAGCCCTCGGTGGTTGTCACTGTTGCAACTGAAGATGTTGTAATGACAAATGCTCTCCTCGGTGGTCACTCCGCACTGACTCCAGGGATGCTTGAGATGTCCTCAAAGCTGTAACACTATGTCTAGCCTCCACATGTGACCTCCACATCGAGGGCACTGCATGCCAGGGGGACATGGGTCTCAGACACTTTCAGAAACTCCTAAGCTACTTATCTCTCTTCTTTTTTTTCCCCCAACTAATGGCATTTTATTTAGGAAGTTTCTTTTAACATGATACTAGGTTCTGTTTGCTAATGTTTTACTTAAAATTCAGGCATTAATGTTTGTAAGTGAGATTGGTGTGCAGTTTTCATTTCAGGGGGGGCCTTGATATTACAGCTAATTCCATTTGAAGGCTACAAAGCTGTTCTGTTTCCATGCATCTCTATCTGTGACCACTAAGAGACACTAGTGAGCTGTTTAACCAAAGTAGTATTTCTTAGTTTTGTTTCTTGGCGCTCCGTCATTGCAAGTTTCTCTTCCCACCCTAAATATTTCCTTCAAAGTTCAGATGAAGAATTTATGCCTGACTCTCTAATCCAGGAGTTGGCAAGTTATGGCCTGTGGGGAGGCCACATATTTTTATAAATAAAATTTCCTTATAACACAGATACACCCACTTTTTTTTTTTTAAGCATTGTCTGCGGCCACTCTCAGGGCACACAAAACTTAAAACATTACTATTTAGTCTTATACAGAAAGTTTGCTGAACCCGTTCTTTAATCCTTGATTCCTGTAAGCCATACCCCATCTTTTAAAAATATTTCCATAACAGAGAATGAGTGCAAAAAAGACACTCTCTGTATTGTTTTTCCAGCCCAGCCCAACAGAAAGAATGTCTTTAGATGAAAGCCTAAACCTCAGACCAGGCCAGCGGCCTTGGTCTCACCTCAGGTGAGGTTTCCTCATTGTGGAAGAGGTCATATCACTTTTCCAGGTCCCCTTCTACCTTCATGGAGTTCAAGACAATAATCAGAGAAGCAACAGCACAATTCTTTGACCACAATAAACTAAATATATCCTGCATTTCTTCAAGTTACATACGCGAAGTAGGTAAGTGAGCTAGTTGCAATATTTGTAAGTAAAATAAAGTTTGGCCTCTTACTTCTGAAAGCAGATTCTCCAGAGACACAGGATCCATCTTACTGTAGACACGCCACAGACTCACACTCACATCCTGCAGCTGCAACACAAGGGCGAAGAGCAGAACGACAGAGTCATCACATTAGGGCCGCGGGAATGAGTTTCTGACGTTCAGAAATCACCACCTTGGTGAGAACTCAGTGATGAGAATAGTGAAATTTTTATCAATTACGTTAGAACCTATGCACATTAATAAATGCTATCCCATTCAAGGAAACTATCTTTTCAGAAACTTTAGTACATTTTCAAATATCTTCAATGACGGGCATATAAATATTTATAGACATACATACACATGCCCATTCGCATACACAGATATACTTTTTTGCCTTTAAAATAAAATTTTAATTATGCCCTGGCTGGTGTAGCTCAGTGGCTCGAGCGTGGGCCTGTGAAGCAAAGGGTCGCTGGTTCGATTCCCGGTCAGGGCAGATGCCTGGGTTGTGGGCCGGGTCCCCAGTGGGGGACACATGAGAGGCAACCACACATTGATGTTTCTCTCCCACTCTTTCTCCTTCTCTTCCCCCTCTCTAAGAATAAATAAATAAAATATTAAAATAAAATTTTAATTAAAATAATCCAAGCTCATGATTTTTAAAAAATGTCACATAGTACTAAAGTCTTGTGATAAAAACTTATGCCCCTACTGCTTCCTACCTCTCACAAAACTCCACTATTCTCACTCCTCAGGGGCAACCACTTAAAAGTCTTTTAACATTTTCTTCTGGCAGTTACCTCCACATTTTGTTATGACATATCACTGCTTCTTGACTTACCAATTTAGAAATTAAATACTGGCTTATGACAAAGATACAGCTCTTCTACAATCACAGCCATTCCCACACTTTTCTCTCCACACACAGACACACACACACTATCATCTAATACTATACTGTGATTTTTGGTTGTACTATAATTATTATTTATAATATTAATACTATATATCTTATTTATTGCAGGCCAAGTACATACTAATAGTACCATTTGCTTTTGTGGACAAATTTTGCTTTTCCTAGAGTTATCAACAGCTTCGCTTTTTTCACTTATTTGATTAAAACAAAAATCAATCCTAAACTTCAAATGGGGTCTTTTTAATTTTTTTCCTGTCTTTGTTTAACATGTTCAATCTTTCCTTTAGTTTTTGACATATGAAATAAAGCTGGAATAACTGTTTTAATGTCCCTGTCTGCAATATCTAATATTTCTGTCAATTCCAGGTCAATTTTGACTGACTGATTCCCTCGTTATCAGCCACGTTTTCCGGCATCTTTGTCAACTTGACAATTTTTGGATGCCAGACATTGTGAAGTTTTTTGGGCTGCCAGACCTTGTTGGGTGCTAGGATATTTGTATTCTTATAAATATTCTTGAGCTTCCTTCCGTGATGCAGTTACCTGCAAACAGGATGATCCTTTCAGGTCTTTTTTTTCCCCCTTCAGAGGGCCTACAGTGGTGCTCAGTCTAGGGCTCATTTTACCATTAAAACCCTCCTGAGGACCCTACCTGTTGTGGACTGCTCTGCCTGGTTTCAGTAATTGCAGCTACCCCCCCCACCCCCCCCCCACCCCCGCGGCTAAGGATGAGCAAGTGACTCCTAGAATTCGAGGCACAGGATACAAAGCTTGCCTCTGGTAGCGAATGCTGCCTCAGTTTCCTCCCTGCCCCCAAAGGGGGCAGTAGTCAGAGATGGGTAAGACCCCTCAGAGGAGGGGCAACCTAAACCAGACTTGATCACTTGGGAGGCCATCATGGAAGGATTCAGGGGGCTGCAACAAAGAGTGAGCAATAGACCTGTGCCCTCCAGCTATGTGACACAGCTCGAGTCCCCATGTCCTCTGGGAGAAGTGCTTCCTGGCTCTAATCCACTTAAGCCTGAACACCTGATGGGGAGGTGTGCAGCTCCACGCCTTGCTAGAACGGATGGAGGCGGGGTGGGGAATCTGGCATCACAAAGAATTCCTAAAAAAAAAACAAAACCCGTGAAACCTGCTCTGCTAAGAGTGCTTTCATCTATATGTTAAGGGTCCAAGCAGGAAACCCTAAAGTTTCTGCAAACACCCTTCCTGACAGACACTGACTCAAACCAAGCCCTTAGATTTCTTTGAAATGTTATCTGCTGTTTGATCCTTGCTGCCCTGTATTCCTGTGAATTACTAGTCCAAGCAGGAAACCCTAAAGTTTCTGCAAAACACCCTGACAAACACTGACTCAAACTAAGCCCTCAGATTTCTTTGAAATGTTATCTGCTGTTTGATGCTTGCTGCCCTGTATTCCTGTGAATTACAACCCAATACAAGCCCTTGGAGGAAGGGGCTCAAGGCCTTTTATTCCTTGGAGAAAATGGCCACCTCTCCTCCCCAAGCAGATCATGTCTTGGTAGTGTTCACTTTCATCCTTGGCGGACTGGGGGACAGGGGGGCTTGCAGGAAACATCGCCCCACACCTACCCAGTGCCCTGTGAACTACAGGTTCAGAGTTCAGTCTAATGGGGGACTGACTAGGCACTCCCAGGTCTCAGCATGCATCAGGCACTGTTCTTGAACACTTTCCTACTCCCCACCCACCACACCTTTGGTGGTCACCTCAGGTGTGAATGCAGTGATCAATAATATGTTGAATATCTGGAACGGGTGGGAGGCAGGGGAATCCTGGTAGATCTTGAAGCTCTGTCTCTGGGCAATTCTTTCTTCTTTATTACTCTAGCTTCCCTGGTCTCACCACACTCTCAACCCAGGAAGTACACCGGGATCCACCTGGGTATCCCCGTCCTCTGGTTACACGGCCAGGAAACTTTCTCAGAGTAAGCCAGGGCAATCATGGGGTTCACACTGTTCACTTGTATCCTTCAGGGAATCATCATTCCTCATTGCCTCACATCTAGTATTTTGAAACTACTGCTTCTTATAGTTTGCCAAGTGTATGTTCATTTTTTGTTGTTGTTTGTTTTGTTTGGGGAAGGAGGAAAATCCAGTTCCCATTGTCGTATTGTAGGTGATTCATTTTTTTCTCACTGGAAGCGCTTTATGGCATTCTTCCATCTTCAGTGTTCAAAAACGGCATAGATCAAGTTTTTTCCTCCCGTTCAAAAGCACTGATTTCTCTTGATCACTGGAAAGATGTGTTCTTTTTAAACATGTTTCCTCTCTGCTGGCATCTCCGTTCTAGCTTTCTGAACTTACACTTGGCTGGGTATCGGACGTCATGAATCAGTCATCCACGTCTTAATTCGTCTGCGTATTTTCTACCTCCTTGATTTTTTTCATTCTACATTTGTACAGATTTCTCTAACTTTACCTTCCAACCCCTCTATTGATTTTATCCATTACAATCATCCGGAGCTATTTTCCTTACATTCATTTATCACAACATAACACCTGCTCCATGGTTGCCAAAAATCTTACATTACGCTGGGCATCTGATGAAGGGTTTGTGTTTTAAGTTTCCTGGTATATGTTGAATAACCTTTGGGTCTTATCCGATCAGTCCTTCTTTTTTTAATTGTGACTTTTTTCTTTTTAAGTTACAGGCATTTAATCAAATGTCTCTTGATCTTTGGTGGCCTGCTTATATTTTCAAATGGAAAGGCTGATGGGACGCTTTATGCTTTCCACAGGATCTGCCAACTACCAGAAGTTTTTTAGGGGGAGAGCAGAAAGGCAGGAGGTGGGTACTCCAGGGTCCCTACCCAGGTACATTCTAAACGTCAAAACGTGAGGGCTTTACTCTGAGGCAACAAAAGCTATACGAGCCAATGAGTTCTATTTTTTTGTCTTATTTTTCAATTTCTTTAGAGAGCCCCTGCCCGCTCACCTCTGTTCCTTGGTTTCCTGAGGGTGGAGGTACAGGTGGTAAAGGCCTGGCTATCTGTCATTTGGGGAACAGTGTGTGTGGGAGGCACAGGCTATTACATAACAACTTTCAATTAATCTCTTCCTTTTTAATACCACCAATTTCCACTCTTTTTTTTTTTTTGGTCACCCCCACCCCCCCTTTTTTTTTGGACCAATTTCCACTCTTTATCCCCCATTTTATCTTCCTCCTTCTTACTGATTTAATCTATTTGGCCCCTTCCTCTGTATTCTGAAACAGCTTTTCAAGATTAGATTTTTGTGAGTTTCTGGATTTGATTTCTCTCTTTTTAAAAATTTTTTATTTATTTATAATTTTTTAATTAATTAATTTCTCTTTTTAAAATTCAAATGTTAACTTTATTACTGAATTTTGAGACTTATTACAATCTTTCCCTGTAATAAGGAGATTATTGTAATCTTTTCAACAATAAGATTATTGAACAGATTATAATAATCTCCCTTGTAATAAAGGAGATGTCATCCATCTCCCTTTTTAATTTGCTCTCTCTACCTACCACATCTCATTTCTCTTCATACAAACTCCATTCTTGAAAGACATAAATGAGATATTTTTCTCAATTTTAATTTTATTTCCTGGAGAAATCTGTTTAAAAAACATGCTGATCTGTCCATGCATCTGATACGCTATGGTCTCTCTCTTATCTTTATTGAATCTTTTCATAAGTCTTATCCTACCTTTCAGTGCAATGGTCTCATGTTTGCCCATAAAAAAGGTGAATGAATGCTTGCTCTATGGTTACTCTCATTACTCAGAAGTTTGCTATTCGAATCCTCCCCTTGGGGAGCTAGTTGATGCAAATTTATATTACCAGGTCGCAGTTCCAGCAGCTGGAGAATAAGAAGAAAGAGGCTGGAGGCAGGGAAAGCCGTGGTGGAGGAACTTCCCTGCACCACCTCCCAGGAAGAGTCCCCTACATCCATAACTCAGTTTGGCCTGGCCTAAGTTCCAAGTAAATGCTATGTGGGCTTGGGCTTGCTCTCTCATTCTGGTCTCTACTACATCAGGGACAAAACATCCTTTGAATTAATAACTTTCTTCTGGGTATGGCCATGCAATACAATGGAAGTTTAAAAAAATAAAATTATAAATAACTGTGCTCCTTCTCTTAGTCTTCCAAGGAGGTAAGAACCTTTCTATCAGGCCTTTGATAGGTGAACCAGAGTGGAATAGAGAACAGAATGACAGAACTGATCAGTAAGCCAAACTGCTCCATACCTTAAAAGACTAGGAATGATAGGGTAAGGGAGAGGACTGAAAGTGGGGGTTTGTAGTGGGGAGTGAGGTGGGAACAAAGGAAAAAATTTACTATATGCTGGGTGCCGTTTCCTCCTCATTGCACATCCCACCCTCTAAAACCATCCCCCTACAGCAAAGATCTACACTGCCTTGTGAAGGTTTCTGAAAGGGAATTTTACTCCTTCTGGTTATGACTTCATGGTGTGATGTACCTTAAGACAGGAGCCAGAGGGCTCCCTCATTCGGGCTGCCTGAGTCACGCAACCTCCTAGTGCACTGCTTTCCAATGTTCATCTGGCGGCAGGACAGGCGGCAGGACAGGCGGCAGGCGCCCAGGCACCGAAACCGGACTCTCCAGACTGGACCCCAGCGCTGCCACTCACTGGCTACTGGCTCTGTGACTTGGGGAAGTTCATTTAGCCTCTTTGTAAAATATGCATTATAACAGTAACTATTTCAGAGAGTTATTGTAAACATTAAAAGTCAATTCATATAAAGTGCTTAGGACAGTGCCTGACATACAGGAAGCACTCTACAAGTGCCCAGTTTATATAATTAACAATAAGTATTATCATTATTACTAAAAATGTTAAACTGCCTCTCTATCTCCTATGGCTGGCCTCCACTCCAACCCCTACTCCTCTGAATTAGAGAGCATAGCTTTCCATCAGGGGCAGGTCCCACAGCCTGCCGATGCTCTGTGACCAGTAGTCAGTGTAAGAATACTGTGGTTTTGGAGCAGGAAAAGTGGAGTTCAGTGGTACGCTTCTCTTCAGCAATTCCCTACAGCCTATGTTCTTCCGCATTACAGAGTCTGCCAGGCAACCTCCATTTATTTCCTAGGGACGCTGCTACTTCTCAGAAGGAGGGTCAGAATTAGCACTGGGCGTTGCTTCCAAAGGTCCCACTTACTCTACCCTTAATAGTCTCTGTCTCTCTCTCTCTCTTTTTTAGAGAGAGGGGAAGGGAGGGAGAAAGAGAGGGAGAGAAACATTAATGTTTGGTTGCCTCTCACATGGCCCCTACTGGGGTCCTGGCCCGCAACCTAGGCACATGCCCTGACTGGGAATCAACCAGCGACCTTTCAGTTCACAGGCCGGCACTCAATACACGGAGCCACCCCAGCCAGGGCCTTGATGGTCTTTAAACTCACTCCATGCCTTTGAGAGATCACTGACAGCTTTTCAGAGTATTACAATGACGTACACCAGGCATACTGCTTTTTATACCTACCTCATATTTCATGGTAAAAAATCCATCCCCTCCAATGCCCTCAAGTGCAAAGGCCTGTACAATTGGCCACTTCTCCACCACAAACATATCAAATATCTGCAAGTGACCTAGAGGAATCAAATACAACAACATGTATCAGATACCACCCTGGATGTAACAGTCTAAACCTGATCTAATGTGGTCAGACAGGCATCTGTTCTCAGCACAGCCTCGTCTAGCAAAATAAAATTGAAATGGATAAAATGGTTACATATTAACACTATAAAGAAAAGTGAAAGCTGAGGGAAATTCAAACCATAAACAAGTTACATAAATTCAGGTTTCTCTATAGTATAATTTCCCATTCTGGTTTTGTAAGTAAGTAAGTAAGTAAATAAATAAATAACTAGTGGCCCATTACATCTGACTTGCATCAGTTAGTGGATATAATTATTAACAGACCCAAACTTGGCTCCTCTCCCTTAAGAAACATATCCAAACAACTTCTTGAAGAGAAAATGGCCAAATCAAAAGTTTTCCTTTCTTATAACAGCATCTTCAACATGCAAGAATTTTTTTTCAAATAAGATGTAAGCACTGTCAAACTTGTCGAGTTTTTTCTTACATTGTTACCTATAATGTTTTAGCCTTACTGTCAGCATACTTTTAACAGCTACCCGATTACTACTTCTTATTAGCAAAGGCCTCACATCTACGCTCTACCCACACCGGGGGGCACAGACTAGACGGCAGCTGCGGAACACGCCTTGTCGGTTCTTCCAGCTGACGGCAGGCGGCCTGCTTTGTTGCTGCCGAAACTTCAGTTACAAACACAAGGGACAGAGGAAAGTTCCCAAATTCCTTTCTGCTTCAGCCTCTGACTCAGTGAAAACAGATCAATGGGTTTCCTAGCTCAGTGCCTCCAGTGAAAGAAACAGAGGCATGTGATTCACACGCCATCCAAGCAAGGCCAAAGGGCCCATGCGACTCACCCACCTTGGGAGCTGTAAGGAATGCCAATTCTGCTACAGTCTCGGACCATGTCCACGAAGCTGGCAATTTTAAATTCTTCTGCAGCTTCCTCATCTTCATACTAAAAAGGGAAAATGAAAGGAAAACAGGCTCTGACAAGACATCATGCAAAGTCCCAGATTTTCTCTGCATTTTGTCAGAGTTACCCCCCAAAAACATTTATAAAAGACTGTACCCAGGAGTATGTTTCCAATGCCAACATTTTATGTTTGGTGGTCAGAAACACTCTCATTCCCTAGCTCATACTACACATAAATCAACTCAAAATGGACCACACACCTAAACTCAAGTGTGTGTGTGTGTGTGTGTGTGTGTGAGAGAGAGAGAGAGAGAGAGTGAGAGAGAGAGAGAACTTGTCCTCAAAAATCCCACAAACGCTCACATGGAAAGACAGGTTCTTGACCCACATCAGGTCACATTTTCCATGAAATACTAAATCTCAAATCCCAACTTGATTCTTGGCCAAATCCTTGAAATAGCTCAGAGGAAACAGAAACAGATACCAAGAAATCCAAACACGGAAATGTCACGAAGCTTATCCAGTTCTCCTGGAGCAGTATGTGGGCACTAGTCCCCCAAAAGAGTGTGTGCAGGCTGGTGACAAAGCAGGACACGAAGGCACGTTCCCAAGCCTATACTAGGTCCCAATTTGAAGAGTCCCTTCTGTCTCCTTTAGGTGTACAATTTTTCCAAAACGTAGCCGTGTAATGACATACGAAATGTTGCACTTCAATAACTTTTTGTTGTAACCACATTCTGCGATTTGACTTTTTTAGGGGACTCTTATTCCAGATCTACATTTTCCCAGAAGAATATTCTGAGAGTGTCTGCAAGCGCCTGTTCCATCTGGTCTCCTCACCTCATTTTCGGTCATGCAGTGGAAATGCAGATTCCTCCAACGTGCCACGCAGGGTAAGAGATAGCGATAGTTCACAGGATTACAGTACAGATGGACACTGTCTGACTTAATCAGTATAATCACATCTGTAAGGAAACCAAAATT
This sequence comes from Sturnira hondurensis, assembly GCF_014824575.4. Lineage (NCBI taxonomy): Eukaryota > Metazoa > Chordata > Mammalia > Chiroptera > Phyllostomidae > Sturnira > Sturnira hondurensis. The sequence continues at coordinate 7,636,165 of NW_028080032.1, read as the reverse complement.
AAAACACAAGACCGTCAAAAGCATTTCCTTTAGACATTTCTTGCCCACATAGTTAGTATAACCAGGAAAACTACTTCAAAGTCAATGTAACAAAACTCTAAACTGAAAGTTCCCTCATTCAGCAATGTGCTTCAAAATGACCGAAGAACACCCAAGTGTGGACGGCAAGCATTTCTTCATTCCCATGTGATGCTCCCACCACTGTGGCCCTCTAGTGATGGTGAGGCAGGCACACGAGAGGTAAAAAGATCGGCCTTCAGAGTGTTTTGCAAAGTGCAGCACAGTCGAATCTGCGGGACAAAACTCGGCCGAGTACTTCACTGCAGAGGTGAATCCGAAACGGAGACTCCACAGTCTAAAGCAACTGAGGCAGGAAAACAGCACCGAATTCGGCCAGCGACAAGTTCTCTTACAGGCGTCAGTGCCTGAGGCTGCTGGCTGCTGGCTCCGGAAAGGGTGCCTGTGTACAGGGGTGAACTCTGTACACAGGAAAGGCCAGGAGGAAGGAAGTACTACAGGCAGGTGGACAGGGCTTCTATAAATAGATCAGCAACTCACAAATTTAGGGAGTAACCATCTATGGGTGATAAGATAAAGCAATCCCAAGAATGCAAATAAACTTAGATAAACTAAAAGAAGAGCCAGGGAACAGGGCAGGAGTACTAAAGCAGTTTGAACACTGAGCACGAGAGCAGCCGTCCTTCTGAAAGGAAGGCAGAGGCTCCTTTCCACGGCCACGGCTCCTCTGAAGGCAGAGCCACGGCCAAGATGACTCGAGGGCAGCTGCTGGAGGAGGTGGCTGAGGCAGCAGTCTTAGAGCAATGTCCACACATTCATACACTGTGACAGACTGTGGTGTGCAAAAACACAAGCCCAAAGAAAACGGACCACAGGTGACCACACAGCTGGTGGCATCTTGAAATAAAGCTCCACTTGAAATAAAGCTGGTGACCTTGTAAACCACTTTGAGCTGCATACCTGGTCGGACCCAAGGTGTTCTCGGGAGCACAGTATGGAGCAGTCTCACTGCTGACTCTCAGGCTAGCTCTGGAGTTGAAAGGTGGCAGGGGGTGGAAAAGCGGCCTCTGTCACCGGCTGGTTTTCCTTGCCCAGGCCCCCGGAAAGTGCCCTGCCCTAAATCACAGGTCAACCGCCTGCTGAGCGGTACAGAATTTGATGTCACTTGGAGAGCCTGTGGTTTCCTGTATGGCATATATTCTAATGCGTAACACACTGCGAAGAATTCAATAAAAGAAATACTGTAATAGCTACTAAACCTAATTAAGAAATCTCAGGACTTCTCAGGACTGATATCATTGAAATGAAGAACGTTTGATAGAGTGCACAGTTAGGTAAAAGCACCAAGCGTAAGAGAATCGGATAAAGATGTCAACGACTTTAAAAGTTTCTTTTAAAAATGGTTCCTTCACATTGGCCTCTTTTCCTGTCATATAACTAGAGACTGAAGTGTACAACCATAAACCTGATGATCTCAGCTTTCCAATTACTTGAATTTAAAATATGAATTTATTAATTTTGAAGAAAATGCTCATTTCATAAGCACCCATTGTGCCAGGTGACAAGATAGACAAAGATCAGCAAAAAACCCCCAAACCAAAAAACAAACAAAACAACCCCCCAAAACACTTCTTTGAGACTTTAAACTATTTCCTTAATTTCAGTACTATAACATCCTTAGCAACCTTGGCCGCCATTAAATGTGTGGCCGGTACAAGAATCTGTCTTTTTGTAAGTTTCTGAATGAGGTGCCAAGATGAATTCTTTCCAAACCAGGAGATGCTTGTACAGCATACAGAAACATTTTTTAGAATCAAAATCTGAAACTAAATTCAAATTGAAAAAAATTGAATGAAAGGAATCATTTCGGCCTCTTTCTGCACCTCTGAGTAAGAAAGAAATCTTTACTCAATCCCTGTCTAAGTATAGACAGTATTAAGGACTTCACTACAGAAGAATTTTCACACACACTAGGCCAGAGTTTCCCAGCCTCGGCACTCCTGACAGTTTGGACCAGATAATTCTTTGTTTGGGGGGGCTGTCCTATGCCTTGTAGGATTTTTAGCAGCATCCCTGGCCTCTACCCACTCTGCCCAGTTGTGACAAGCAAAAATGTCTTCAATTCTTGGCAAATATCCCCTAGGGGCTAAAACTAACCCCAGCTGAGAACCACTGTACTAGATCCACACAGCAAGATTGTATCGACATCAGATGTTTCCTTTCAAGCGTCCCCCAGCTGCTTCACAAGAGCTTTCTGTCTCCCGTCCAATTTGATTTGTCTATTCCTGTGTCTCCTGACCCGTCTGGCAGACAAGTCCTGATGCTAATATGTGATATCAGAGATAGCTCCTGGGCATCAGCCACAGCAGCATCAACACAGGGTGAGTGTCTCGGAGCTGAGGAAAAGGGAATGCAAGCAGAAAGCCCTCATTGTAGTCGTGGGCATCGTCATGAATTAAAGTCGCACAGGAAACAATTCCCAAAGACAGAGCAGGACAAAGAGCCTTTGTTCCTAAACTGAAGATCCACACGAAGTCTTCCTTGTAGGAATATCCTGCAGGCTGGTCCCTGACTCACAGCTGAAAGGGGCTTCGCAGGACAATGCACATAATCTGAGCCCTCCCAGCACGTAGAGGCAGCAGGCGATTCAGGGGAAAACTGGTACCTTGTCAGAGAATATATAAAGCCAAACAAAACATCAATGTTTACTTTTTTCTCTAAAGCTGATTTATCCAACACACATATTCTGAAAACTACTTGTTGTTAGTCTCTTATCCAGCAGGTAACTTACAAGAACATGTTACTTGATATATCATCAAAGAAGAAATGTTGTTTTTTATTAATAAAAAAGTAAAAATTCATTGGGGCTTCAGGCTATTTTAAATTTGATCATATTTTTTTCATAAGAAAACCATGAAATAAGGATCTGAAGAAATCAATCACCTATTACTCTTTCATACAGAGTTTACTAAATTGTACTTACCATCTAGAACTTCTTCAGAAAATCCCGTTTTCTCAAAGTCACCGACATTCTGATTGTACAAACCAAAGAGAAGATAATTGGCCAGCTCTCTGCAGCCTTCATTGTACCTGCTATCGATTCCTGCAAGGCAAAGAAGGCTCTGATCAGCTGTGCTCCACTGTGGGAGCAAATGAGCCCCAAGAGTCTGCCCTGCCCGGCACATTCCGGATGGTAAGTAAGAGGCGACAGCTTAGACCAGTTCAGTACCAAAAACCACTCTCAGCCACTCTCCGTAAAAGAAGCAGATCTCAGTACCAAGCACCCTTGCTCAGATTCAAGAGACAGTCAAACAGCGCAGGTAACTGGAAGTGTTAACTACCATAAAGCAATTCTCGAGCACAGAAGGAATCAGAAAATATTAATCCAAGTCCTATCATGGCTGGTTAAAGGTTTTTGAATATTTTCAGCTGGAATGGGAATTGCTGTCAGCAAAACATTCACTTCTCAAAAAGACTGTTACCCAAACATGTGGGGTCAAACAAAGGAGGACTGAGGTGGTTTGAAACAAGAAGAGGACAAGTGACAGAAACCCCACACACCCATCATTTCACAAAGATTATCTGTGCAGGATGCTAGAGCGTGTGCTGGGCCTACAAACGGTCCTCATGAAGTTCACGGTCCTGCAGGGCTGGGTCAGAGATAAATAAAAAGGCAGTGAAATAACACTGCCTTCACTATGGCCTTTCAATGCCACAAACAAAGGTACTACCCGGTTCCTAGGTATCCACAGCTCTGGGCAGGAGGGGGTGTTAAGAGCAGGGTCAGCTGTCCATGTGAGACTAAGAGGAAGGAGGTGGGAAGAGCTCCAAGAATGGAAATAGGGCTGCAGCCTGGGCAAAAGGACTGGTCATCAGACCAGTGAAAAGTGAAAAGGAACAGTCACTCAGACCAGAGGGGCTAGGCTCCCTGTGTCAGGGGTCTCACAACATGGGAGGCCTCCATTCTCAGCTGAGACAGAAGCAGCACAGCCCTGTTCTCCTCCCCCCAACTCTTCAGTGAAGGGAGGGGTGAAAAAGCATCAAAAGCAGGAACGTTCCACATCACGCCAAAAGTTGAAAGGGCAGGCCTAGTCTCAGCCAGTCCTCTCCTGAGGGTTCCAGCTACAAACATTGCCACATAAACTGCTAACACTAAACTGACCGTATAAAACTGAAGGCAAAGAAACTATATGTAAGCACTGTGCTCTAGCTGATCAAGCTGATTCCCACAGAGGCATTATGGGTAACAAATCTGATGCTACTACACATGTACACTGGAATTAAACAAGTAAATGGATGGTAGATGGCAGGTGCCTCATTTCTCACTGGTGGGATGGGACTTTATAGACAAACAAGAGGAGGAGGCTCTTCCTTCCGAAGAGGACAGTATGAAAGGACAGGTGGGGAGAGCATTTCACAGTATGGAACCTGAAACACTACCTTAGCCAGCTGATCAAGGTCACTATAAACATGCAAAGCCACATTGATAGTATGTGTCCTTAATATCATGTGATGAAAATGGCATGTTACTTCATTGGTCTTTCACCCCAAAACTCCTAATGCCAATCGAATCAGGAGAAATGTAAGAACCCCAATAGAGGAACATGCTACGAAATACTTCACTAGCACTGCTGAAAACTGTCAAGGTCAACAACAAGGAAAGTCTGAGAAACTGTCACAGTCAACAGGAGCCTGAGAAGACATGGCAACTAATCCAACGTGATATCTTGGATGGGATCCTGGAACAGAAAAAGAACTTTAAGTAAAAACTCAGGAAATGGGAAGAAAGTATGGATATGTGTTAACATTGATTCATTAATTGTGACAAATGTCCCCAGTTGCAAAACTGGGTGAGGGGTATATGGGAACTCTGTGCTGTCTTGCAGTTGACAGAGCTCCAAATGGCTAAAGCTGGAACAATTTCAAGGAGCAGTGAATTATAAACTAAAACGAAAACTGCTCTAAAGCTGTTTTAAAAAAGACTGACCATGCCAAGTGTTGGCGAGGGGATAAAAGAAATGGAACTCTCATGACCTGCTGGAAAGAATATAAAATGCCACTTTGTATAAAAATGTTTATAGCAGTTTTATCTGTAACAGACAAACAACAGAAACCCAATATCCAGCAACAGCTGAATGGGTAAGCAAACTGGTGATATACATACAATAAAATACTAATCACCAATACAAAAGAATGAACTATTACACGATGCATGCTACAATATGGATGAATCTCAAAATAAATAAGCTAAATGAAAGAAGTCAGATAAAAAGAGTACATACTGTATGATCCCATTTACATAATTCAGGGAAATGCAAACCAATGCACAGTGACAGGAAGCACACCAACAGTTGTCTGGAAGTAGGGAGGGGGTGGAATGGAGAACCCACAAAGGGGCACAAGGAAACACGGAGATAATGGACAGGCGCCCTGCCTTGATTGTGCCCGTAGTTTCGCACACATGTCAAAACTTATCACACTGTAACATTAAATATGTGCAGTTCGCGGCATGTTAATTATTGTGCCATCAAGCTGTTTTCAGAGGTTGGCAGAAGATCAGTTAGAACCTTCCCTACACCATAATAATTAAATAACAAATGTTACAGTAGAGGTGAGTGGAGTCAGAGCTGCTCTGAAGGGTATTCCACAGGTTAGAAAGCTAGACTCAGCCAATCAACCAACATTTAGTTGTTATCACAATTCCAATTACTCAGAAAGGAGAATCCACTAAACCTCAGAAGCTATTTAAGAATACACAAGTCCCCTCGCTGATTTCTTGCTTCCCCTTCACATAAAGTTCTGTCCTGAAGTTTAATGAACTTTCTACCTCCATCTTCACGCCCAAGCTCAAACACACTAACTCCTGCAACACTGTGGTATTCTGTATCTAAGCAATCCAGGGGTGTTCCCCCCAGGGCCCGCTGGCCACATGCAGCCCAGGATGGCTATGAACATGGTCCCACACAAAATCTAAATACAACCGTTCTTCCAGCATGGCCCAGAGATGCCAAAGGTTGGCATCTACCACTAATTTAGTAGTCAATTTGATATTTAAAAACCTCCAAGATAATATGATCAAGTAAAAATTTTAAAAATAAGGTTAATGGCAATATGCATAAAATGTTCTTATTTGCATTAACAAACAAAGGTACAGTGGACAATGTTATCTCTAGGGAGTGGGACTGGGAATCTGGGATGGTTAAGTAGTTCTTTTATTATTCCTCATGTATTGCCTTACTTTTTCAATTATATGCACTGCTCCCTTGTAATCCGTGAGGAGAAAGGAGGTAATATGTACGAAGTGCCAGCTCTGGTAGGAGCTCCCTGTCTTACTGATATCTCACACAACCTCATTGCAACAGCAACCAATTTCAGGGGAACAAGAGCGGGGGGCACTAACCCACAGCTTACCTCACACTGATACTACAGCCAACATCTTCCTGTGAACTGAAGCCAAGGTGCCCCAGCCCTGAGTCCCACCTTGTTAAAAACACTCACCTAGGATGCAGAGGATCCCGTCGGGTCGAGACTTGCTGCTCTGGGTCAGGATGCTCTGAACCTGGCGGAGTCGGCTGCAGCTGCGGCAAGAACAGAAAGCAAGCCCCCTGAGCGCCAGCACATGAAGGCATGAGGAGGAATGACTGCTAGGGATGGAACCTTGTCTGGTTTGGGTATCAGAACCACAAAATGAATCGGGAAGTGTTCCCTTCTCCTATTTTCCAGAAGTGACTGTGCAGAATTGTTCAGGAGAGTAAGTATGAGCTGCCAGTCACCAACTAGATGGTCAGTGGCTCTCAGCTCAGCATAGGGTGGAGCCAAAGGCCCTTGTATGCTCAATGCTGGACAATACTGGGACCCAGCAACTTTTCTACGGCGGAAAAGACCTTTAATGACTTCTCATTTTTGAGGATGACTGAAAAGTTTCCACACTGATCTGCCCTAACTATAGTCCTCACCAGTCTGTCAAAAACAAAAACGAAAAAAACCCCAAAGAGATACAAACAAAAAAAAAACAACGCAGAGATACAAACCAAAAAAAACTGGTCTAAGGACCTACAGAAAACTCTGATTTGCCATCACAACTCTTCCCAGAGACGTGTCAGCACAGGGTACTTGCTCCCATTTTGGTCCTATTATTCCTTTGGCCTCAGGCATGTCCCCTCCTTCTAAACAAAGCATAAGGAGAGGCATTCCCAGACATTCGCATCACTTCTAAGGACCCCACACTCTCCATACCAACCCTTTCTCCTTCCCAGCAGCCCGAGAGAGAGGTGCTCAATTTCCTGCTCAAGACTGATCCCTCTAGTGGGTCTCCTCCGCTCACCCCCAGGTCCAGGATCTACCTCCATGATTCAATCCCTAGCACTCCTACAACTGATTTTTCCCCTACAGTCAATGTATTTCCAGACCTACCACACCAATACTAACTACGGTTCTCTGTAAGCCAACTACACTAACTGTTCCATCCTTGACCATCAGACTGTATTCCCCGCCCTCACTGAATCTGCTCTGGAACGCCGTCCTACACAGACCCACACAACAATATTTCCAGACAACAACACTATTTCCCTTCCCTGGACTCCTTTTCTCCCCTGGATGCTTCCTGATATTGCCACGCCCCCATCCACTCCACAACTTAGTGATCATCATCACTGTCTTCCCTCAAGATGTTCACAGTCTTTCATCTAATACCAAAACCAGACAGAGAAAATACCAAAAAAAAAAAAAAAAAAGCACCAAACAACCAAAAGGCCAATATCTATCATGAACATAGGGAGAAAAACCCTTAATAAAACATTAGTAAACAGAACTCAAAAACATACAAAAAACTACAGTAGGTCCTTGAATAACGTTATAATGTTGATGAGAAAAAAAAATCAATTTCCAGCCAGGGCCACTGTCTGTGTGAAGTTTGCATGTTCTCTCATGTCTGCATAGGTTTTTTCCAGGTACTCTGGTTTCCTCCCACACCCCAAAGGTGTGCACATTAGGTGAATTGGCGTGTCTAAACTGCCCCGGTGTGAGTGAGCGTGGGTGTGGGTGTGTGGGTGAGTACAGCCTGTAATGGAAGGGCGTCCGGTCCACGGTTGGTCCCTGCCTTGTGCCCTGAGTTGCCGGGAGAGGTTCCAGTCACCTCTAACCCTGGACTGGAATGAGCAGAATGGAAAATAATTACCTTACTTATTTTTATTCATCTTTCTTAAATGTATCTATAGCTCATATTTATTTCAATGTTTGTTTTGAGTCTTTATTTATAAGTTGGTGATGTGGTCAAGTTATGTGACCACACATATACCAATGGAACTTAACACTTATTTCTATCAATTAGGCTACGGTAAAATTAGTTTTGTTATACACTGTCTTCCATGAAGTCACAGTTTCCAAGAACCTGTCATTGATAGTAAGTGAGGACTTACATATACACCATGAATAAGAGGGGGTTTATCCCAGGGATGCAAGGTGGTTTGTATGGGTGAATCAATCATGTAATCCATCATACTGGCAGGCTAAAGAAGAAAAACAACCCCATACAACCACATAACTGAAACAGAAAAACCATTTGATAAAATGTAATACCCATTCACAATAAAAACATTCAGAAAACTAAGAGTAGATAAGTTTCCTCAATTTTATGATAAAGTACTTCTACAAAAATTTTCAAAGTAAAGCTTGGGATTATACTTAATGGCGGGACTACAAGTTTTTCTTTTAAAATGAGAAACAAGAAAGGATGTCTGCTGGATGTCTGCTTTCACCACCCTATTTAACAGAATACTGGAAGTTCTAGACAATGCAATAAGATAAGAAAATAAAAGGCACACAGATTGAAAATGAAGTAGATAATTTTACAGAATCTACAAAAAACAAGTTCATAAGACCAACACATAAAAATCAATTACATTTCTATATAAAAGCAATGAACACACGAAAATCAAAATTAAAAGTAAAGTATAATTTAAATATAAAATGTAACAGAACATGCATAAGACTTATACACAAAACACTGATAAACTAAATACAAAAATATTTAAGTAAATGGAGAGACATACTGTGCCCATGGGTTGGAAAATAAAACACAGTGAAGATGCCCACTCTCCCCCACTTGATGTTCAGGTACAACACAAATCCTCTCAAAACTCTAGCAAGATTTTCTTTGTAGCTATAGACAAGATTACTCTAAAACTTATGTGAAAAGGCAAAGGAAGTAGAATAGCTGAACCAATTTTGAAAAATAAAAAGGGACAAAGTGGGAGGAATCATTCTATCTGATGTCAAGACTTACACAGCTCAAATAATCAAGACTGAGTGGTACTGGTTGACAGACAGACACACAGATCAATGAAACAGTACAGAGCAGCCATAAATAGACCCACTCAAATACAGACAACTAATTTTTGACAAAGGTTCAAAATCAATTCAACAAAATAAGGACAGTCTTTTCAATAAATGGTGCTGGAGCAAATGGATATCTACAGACAAAAACATGAACTTCAACCTAAGCCTAACATCTTACACAAAAATTAATTCAAGATAGATCACGCATCCAAATTTTTTTAAAAATATTTTATTTTTTTATCTTTAGAGGGGAAGGGAAGGAGAGAAATATCAATGTATGGTTGCCTCTCATGTGTCCCCTGCTGGAAACTGGTCTGCAACCTAGGCATCTTCCCTGACTGGGAATCGAACCGTGATCGTGTGGTTTGCAGGCCTGCGCTCAATCCACTTAGCTACACCAGCCAGGGCCTAAATTTTTTAAATGTAAAAGTATAAAATCTTTAGAAGGAAACAAAAAAAATATTTAGGAATTAGGATCTGATGTTCTTAGACTTAATACCAAAAATACGATCCATAAGAGAAAAATATAATAAATTAGACTTCATCAAAGTTTTAAACTTTGCTTTGTGAATGACCCTACTTAGAGAATAAAAAGACAAGCTACAAATAGGGAGAGAGTATTTGCAAATCACATATCTGACAAAGGAGAATACATAATTTAAGAACTCTCAAAACTCAACAGGAAAAATAATCCAATTAGAAAATGGGCAAAAAGCATGAAGAAACATTTCTTCAAAGATGATTCAGAGATGGGACATGAAAACATGTTCAACATCATTATCCATTAGGGAAATGCAAATCAAAAATAGCATGTTACCTCACATCTATTAGAAAAGTTAAAAGGACAAACAATGACAATACCAAATGCTGGTGAGGATTCAGAGAAACTGGATCATTAATACATTTCTGAAAGCAATTAAAGATAGCAATAACAGAAACACATCTGTGCTCATGAATAGGAATACTTAGTACTGCTAAGCCGTCAATACTACACAAAGCAACTGCGACAGTCCCTATCAAAACCCCAACCATGTTTTTGCAGAAATCAAAAACACCCATCCTAAAATTCATATGCAATCTCAAGGAGCCCAGAATAGCCAAAACAATATCAAAAGAAGGGCAAAGCTGAAGGACATACTCCCTGATTTCAAAAGTTACTACCAAGCCACAGTGATCAAAGCAGTGTGTTGCTGGTGATTTTTGACAAAGGTACTGAGACCACTCATTGAGAAAGGGCAGTTTTTTCAAAATATGGTTTTGAAAAGCTGTATATCCATATGTAAAAGAATGCATTTGGACCCTTACCTTACACCATAAACAAAGTTTAATTTAAAAGAGAATAAAGACCTAAATGTAAACCTAAAGCCATAAAACTTTTACAAGAAAACATATGTGAAAAGCTTCGTGACATTGGATTTGGCAATGATTCCTGGCTATGACATCAAAAACATAGACAACAAAAGAAAAAATATATAAATCAGACTTCATCAAAATTAAAAACTTATGTTCATCAAAGGACACAATTAACAGAATGAAAAGGCAACCCACAGAATGCGAAGAAATATTTGCAAATAATACATCTAATACGTGGCTAATATCCAGAATATATAAAGAAGTCCTAAAGCTCAACAAAAACAAAAAATCTGTTCAACATTGAACAGGTTATTTCTCCAAAGAAGGTATCTCTAATGGCCTAAGCATATGAAAACATGCTCTACATCACTAATCATTACAGTAATGAAAATCAAAACCTAAATGAGATACTACTCCCGCAAAAATTAAGATGGCTACTATGAAAAAGGGAAAAAAACCCAAAAGAGAAAATAAGTATTGGCAAGGATGGGGAGAAATTGAAAGTTTTCTGGACTGTTGGTGGGAACATAAAACAGTGAAGCCCCTATGAAAAACAGCATGGAGGTTCCTCAAAAAATTAAAAACAGAATTACCACATGACGCAGCAATTTCCACTTTGGTACATACGTAAAAAGAATTCAATGCAAGGAGTCAAAGAGATGTCTGTACACCCACCTTCATGGTGGCAACGCAAGTGTCCTTCTACAGATACATTAACTGTGGGGTACATGGCACCCACAATGGAATACGGTTCAATCTTAAAAAGGACGGAAGCTCTGACACATGCTAAAATATGGGTGAACCTTGAGGACACTAGAGTAAGTGAAATAAGACAGTCCCAGAAGGACAACTATTGTATGATTCCATTTTTATGAGGTTCTTAGAACAGTCAAGTTCACAGAGACAGAAAGTCGAATGGCAGTTGTCAGGGCTGGAAGGAGGAGCTGGGGAGCTGTTCTTTGACAGGCACAGAGTTTGGGTTTTGTGGGGGGAGGAGCTCTGTGGAGGGTCAGTGGTGATGGTGGCACAGCAATGTGAGTGTGCCTAATGCCATTAAACCGCACACTTAAAAATGGCTCAAACGGCAAGTTTTATGTGTATAGTTATCACAATTAAAACACTTTAAGTTATAAAAAATCAATGTCATACAAAACAAAAAGAACAAAGAGAAAGATTGCAATGTATGAAATGTAATATGATTTTTAAAAAAAAACAGGGAAACATCCATGAGACATCTGGGAAAATGTGAATATGGACTGGGCATTTGGTGACATTAAGCAATTACTGTCAACTTTCTTAGGTGAGATGATATTAAGATAGTACTTTTTCTTTGTAGATGCATGAGGAATTACTTAGGAGTGAAGTGCAATTTACTTGAAAAAGGTTTTAGAGAAAAGAAGAGTGAGAAAAAGAAAAGAATAAAAATAGCCCTGGCTGGTGTAGCTCAGTGGATTGAGTGTGGGCCTGCGAACCAGAGGATCATGGTTCGATTCCCAGTCAGGGCACATGCCTGGGTTCCACACCAGTTCCATACATTGGTGGAATGTGAGTGTGCCTCACAAAGGCAACCATACATTGATATTCTCTCCCTCTCTCCTCCCCTTCCCCTCTAAAGATAAATAAATAAAATCTTTTAAAAAAGAATAAAAATAACACATACTTGGCAAAATGTCAAAAATTTTTGAATCTAAGTGGTGGGTGTAACAAGCATTCATTGTGCTATTTTTTACCTTTTTCTGTATTGTCTGAGATTTTCATACTAAAAAATCTGGGGCTGGAGGGAAGTAGAACATGCAGAGGGACTCAGGGTTTTAGAAGTGGCAGAACAATCGTGGCAAGGTCAATGTCAAAGGGAGGAAACTCCTTTCCCTGGGAAATGGTCATCTGGTCCTCCCTAGTTTTTCAGGTCTGACATAAGACTGACTTTGCAAGCATTTCTCTACACTAGCAATATTTCATCAAATTAGTCCTTTGGCCCACTCCCCAACCCATCTGGACAGGCGGCTGTCTGACTGGTTCAAGGTTACCAAGAACTCTTTGGTTTTCAAACTTACAAGAAACCAGAGACAAAATATAAATAGATCTTGTGACCAGGAAACAAGCAGCTCCTCCACTTCTGTTGGGGAAAGCCAAGACAACACTGAGCCCAGAAACAAAGAGTTTCTTTTCTACAAGTATCCTGGCCAAATAAAGTGGAAGCACACAAAATGTTTTACTCTGGAAGAGTGAAACATTATAACTGGTATTGTAACGGGGTGCAGTAAAAAAGGCGGGGGGCAAAAAAGGATCTGGAATGGGGTCCAGGGTCCAGAACTCAAGGTGTCCAGGAAATATTAAGATGTCCTCACCCACCCCCCTCCCGGCCCCACGCCCCAGAGATGTCAGTTGGGGGAAGGGACAAATGAAGCAGGGCCATTGAGAGCTGTTTTGTACAGCAAAGGCTTTGCAGCTAACCTCTGGCATGGTCATTTAACATATCTATAACCTTTAACTGGTTTAACTATGTTAAATAGCTGTGGCCATGCTCTGAGCCAGGGGACAGAAGTAACTTTCACCCAAGACATAAGTGGGAGGCAACTCCCAGCCCCCGTTACAGCGCCTGCATGAGAGCTTGGAGATGATTGGCTCCACAGCATGGGGCCACCCCTGCCGAGACTCATGATGGCAGCTCAGTAAACTTGGAATCTACAGGAATGCTGGCAGACATAACCGACTGTGGGAGGAGTGGGAAATGGGGCAGCAAAGGACTGGCGTAGGGATTAAAAACCCAGACACAGCAGCCACTGGAGGAGTACCACGTGGCTTTGCCAGAGTGGGGACCCCCGCAGCTGGGGGTCAGGGGAATCATCATGTGGCTTTAGCAGAGAACTGCCACTCAGCTTTGATAGAGTGGTGACCCTACCATCTCTGCAGCTCTGGTGGAGAAAAGAACCATGAGGTTTTGGCCAGAGTGCAGATCCCTGCAGCTCTGGTAGAAGAGGACCACATGGCTTTGGGGTGCTTCCTTTGGCCGTGTGGCCTGGGAAGCAAGAGAGACTTTGCCTGGAAGAAGGGTGAAAGAACTCTTTGCCAGTAGGCCATGAGAAGGTGGCACATAGCTTTGGAGTAATTAGAGATGCTGCCTGGACGGCGACACAGCAGACGGTGCCAAGGGCCTGAAACACAGATGTGTGTTTCTTCTCCAGAGTTACGGTACCCCGAATTAGGGCAGGGGGAGAAGGAAGTGCTGTGGGCGTCTGTGGGTATCCAAAAGGACTTTGATATTTTAATGGGGACATTGGGTCACTACTTTAAGTCTGTATAGCTTTAAATAAACCTTTCCTTTCCACAAATCTCTGGCATTGAGAGATGTCTTTCCTCTGGTGGCAGACAGCCGAGCCCAGTAGGTGGTCAGGACGGTATTAGTATACCATCCTTGGGAGGGGCCCCTGATATTCAGTAACAGTTTTTGGCATCCCTGGGTGGGCCAAATATTGCCTCCCCCCAGACCTTTGTTCTGTAACAGTATTTCTTACTTTCTTGACCAGTGGATAAAGCTAAATTCAGTTATCCTTTTCTTCCGTACATTTTCTTGCTTCCCAAATTTAATTTTTAACCAGACATAGTCTATTATTTGTCACTGAACCATTAAACCTGTCACTTACTGAAATATTTGCCTACTTTAAAAAAGACCTGGTAAGTACACACGAAGAAAACTACAATGACCCATATTCCCATCATCCAGAATTAAGCACCATTAACACTGGGGTCCATCTGCTTTAACCATCATTAGTGCACTTTTCAANTAGGTGGTCAGGACGGTATTAGTATACCATCCTTGGGAGGGGCCCCTGATGTTCAGTAACAGTTTTTGGCATCCCTGGGTGGGCCAAATATTGCCCCCCCCCAGACCTCTGTTCTGTAACAGTATTTTTTACTTTCTTGACCAGTGGATAAAGCTAAATTCAGTTCTCCTTTTCTTCTGTACATTTTCTTGCTTCCCAAATTTAATTTTTAACCAGACATAGTCTATTATTTGTCACTGAACCATTAAACCTGTCACTTACTGAAATATTTGCCTACTTTAAAAAAGACCTGGTAAGTACATACGAAGAAAACTACAATGACCCATATTCCCATCATCCAGAATTAAGCACCATTAACACTGGGGTCCATCTGCTTTAACCATCATTAGTGCACTTTTCAACTATGCATATAAAATATTCATTTGTTATAATTTTTATGAAAAAAGAACACAAGTGAAACTACAGTTTTCACTGTTCCTCACTCTCAGGGGTCACCACTGTGTATTCACCCAGACGTTTTTTAAAATAGAAATGCTCACACATACACCGAGCCTGCCCACCAACAGCACTGCCCTGCGACTCCCGGGTCTGCCTGAGCGCAGCTGGCACATCCTGGGTAGATGGCCTCTGGTCACCCATGACATTACAAAGCTCCTCCTTTAGGACACCAGCAGACTCAGCAGACATAATAATGCGGGCTATGTTCAATATGCTGCTTGTGTACTATTCTTTATTTCTAACTTTTCCTTGAATTCACACTCAGACAGACCACAGGATGAAGAAACCAAAACCTAAAAAGCAGCACTTTGACCAAGATCACAAGGCTGAGTAAAGATTAATAGCGCCAGAAGCTGAGAGACCAGGTGTCCTGACTCTCAGGATGTTCTTTCTTTCTTTTTCCCCCTATTTATTTATTTATTTCTATTATCTATTTATTTAATATCTATATTTTATTGATTATACCATTACAATTGTTCTATTTCCCCCTTCATTCCCCTCCACCCTGCACACCCCTCTCCCACCATTCCCCCCTTTAGTTTATGACCACGTGTCTCAAGTTCTTTAGATTCTATATTTCCCCTACTATTCTTGCCCTCCCTGCTATCTACTTTCTACCTACTGTCTATGCTATTTTCTGTACCTCCTCCCCCCTTCTCCTCCTCCCACTCCCGTTGCTACCCCTCCATGTGGTCTTCCTTTCTGTGGTTCCACTCCTGATCTAGCCGTCCTCTTGGTTTGCTTTTGTTTTAGGTGTGGTTGTTAATAACTGTGAGTTTGCTGTCCTTTCGCTGTTCATATTTTTCATCTTCTTTTTCTTATATAAGTCCCTTTAACATTTCATATAATAAGGGCTTGGTGATGATGAACTCCTTGAACTTGACTTTATCTGGGAAGCAATTCATCTGTCCTTCCATTCTAAATGAAAGCTTTGCTGGATAGAGCCATCTTGGATGTAGGTCTTTGGATTTTGTGAGTTGGAATACTTCTTTCCAGCCCCTTCTTGCCTGTAAGGTCTCTTTTGAGAAATCCGCTGACAGTCTGATGGGAACTCCTTTGTAGGTGACTGTCCCCTTATCCCTTGATGCTTCTAGGATTCTCTCCTTCATTTTGGTCTTGGCTAATGTAATTATGATGTGCCTTGGTGTGTTCCTTCTTGGGTCCAACTTCTTTGGCACTCTCTGAGCTTCCTGGATTTCCTGGAAGTCTATTTCCTTTGCCAGACTGGGGAAGTTCTCCTTTATTATTTGTTCAAATATGTTTTCCACTCGTGGCTGTTTCTTTCCCCCTTCTGGTACCCCTATAATCCGGATGTTGGAACGTTTAAAGATGTCCTGGAGGTTCCTAAGCCTCTCCTCATTTTTTTGAATTCTCATTTCTTCATTCCTTTCTGGTGGTATGTTTTGTTCTTCCTTCTGGTCCATTCCATTGATTTGAGTCCCAGTTTCCTTTCCATCACTATTGGTTTCCTGTGCATCTCCCTTCATTTCAATTAGTTTAGCCTTCATATATTCCTCTAATTTGTGACTTTGTTCCTCTAATTTGTGACTATAATCAACCAGCTCTGTGAGCATCCTGATCACCAGTATTTTGAACTGTGCATCTGAGAGGTTCACTATTTTTTTCTCTTACAATTATCGGCTCTGGGGCTTTGAGTTCTTCTTGAGCCATATTTTGGACTGTCCGTGCCTGTTATGTATGAGGAGCGGAGCCCTAGGTGTTCACCAGGGTTGTGATGCTATATGTGGGGGCGGGGTGAAAGAGGAACAATGGTAGTCCCGTCTGCCCCTTCCCGCCGCCTCCACTGCCACCATTGCTGGGGCCCACACGTTCCGTCCCACTGTGCGCGAATGTCCGCCCGCGGTCAGCCCTCCGCCACCGGGTTCGCCCACTGGGGCCTGCGGGGTCCGTCTCACTGCTCACTCTGCTGGTTTATCTGCGCTTGAATGTGTGACCGCAGTCAGCCTGCCCCATACCCTCACTGGGTCCGCGCTGCTACCCTGGCTGCCTGTGCGCCTGGGTCGGGGGATCTTTCCTGCCCGACCCTGCTCCGCTGCTGCCTCTGCCTCTCTTACCGGTCCCGGTTGAATGGTTAGTTTTTGTCGGACTTCCGTACAGTTTAATTTTCTGTTCTTTGGCCGCGTCTTTGTTTACTAAACCTTTGTTGTATTCAAACTTGGTTGTGGGAGAAGGCACAGTGTTTCCACCTATGCCTCCGTCTTGGTGGAAGTCCGAGCCTGTTCTTTCTGATACACCTCACCTCACTGATTTCCTGGCAATGAAGTCAGTCACAGAGATGATATATTTACACTCTAAACCATCATCTCTGTCTTCCCATCTTCTGATTTATTATGTAACAGCTTGCTGCTCATGTTTTTATAGCAATCACTGTATATACAGGCAAGGTTATTTTCTTGTTTGGATTTCAAATTGAAAATTTTACATTCGCCTGATTTTCCTCCATAATTTTATGCTGACCTTTTGACTTTCAAAACTAAATAATTAAAACACAAATGTATTCTCTTTACATGTTTGCTCTGTTTGGAATTTTCATACCAATCTGATTTCATATTATCATAGAAAACTGCTGTGAACAATTTGGTGTAACTCTCAGTAAAATATAGTTAGTGTGAAGTTTCTTTTTTTGGGGGGTTGTTTTTATATAAAATCATAATCGTGAGGTATGCAACTGTTCTGAAACACACCCTTTTCACCTACCATTATACCTTAAGACCTTCCCAAGTTAGTACTTAGAATTTAACCTCATTTTAAAAACTACTGTATTTTTAATTGTATTTTATTGATTATGCTATCACAGTTGTCCCAATTTTTCCCCCTTTGCCCCCCTCCACCCAGCACCCCCCATTCCCTCTGGCAATTGCCACACCACTGTTCATGTCCATGGGTTCTTGGGCTACTCCATTTTCTATACTGTACTTTACAGCCCCGTGGCTATTCTGTAACTACCTATTTGCACTTCTTAATCCCCTCCTATCTGGGAACCATCAAAAACACTCCCTGTATCCACGATTCTGTCTCTCTTCTTGTTTGCTTAGTTTGTTTTTTAGACTTAATTGTTGATAGATATGTATTTGTTGCCATTTTATTTCCATAGTTTTGATCTCTTTTTCTTGACTAAGTCCTTTTCACATTTCACATAATAATAGTTTGGTGATGAACTGCTTACTGCTGTACTGTATTCTTTTTTTTAAAATAAAGACTTTATTTATTTTTAGAGAGAGGGGAAGGGAAGGAGAGAGGGTGTGAAACATCAGTGTGAGAGAGAAGCATCCCACAGGTTGCCTCTCACACACATGCCCCGACTGGGACCTGGAAGGGGCCTGCAATCCAGGAGTGTGTCCTGACCGGAAATTGATCCTGAGACCTTTACCTTGTAGGACGATACCCAACCAACTAAGCCACAATGGTCAGGGCTTCTTTTGTTTTTACTTCCCAGCTAACAGGACTGAACATCTGGAATTGTGTTACCTTGCAATAGCAAACAATGCTTCAGTGGGCAACCTTACACGATCACCACTGGCACAAGTACAAGAAGTTTCTGGAAGATAAAGACTCAAAAGTAGCACTGGCGGGTTTAAGATGTACCTGCATTTTAAATTTTGATAGATCTTGCCAAATTGTTTTTTCGAAACATTCACCTACAGTTTCTCAGAGCACCTATTCCTCACAACTTTCTAAACTGTGTTATTACTCTTCAACTAAGGGTAATCTAGTGGTTAGAATTTTCACTGTTATAAATTACATTCTCCCTAATCACTGGGGAGGTTGTCAAATGTTTACTAAGCATCCACATTTTTCTATGAATGCAAATTCATGTCCTTTGCCCATTTTCTACCTGGTCATTTATTTGGTTTTGCCCTTGAGTAATTTGCATATTCCATCACATTTTAAAAGTTGTTTTGGCTATATGTTGCAAATATTTGCTTCAAACTTCTAGACTATGTTATGATATCTTTTTCAGGCAGAAGTTTAAAAGTTTTATATAGTTAAGGCTGTTTTCATTTTACACTTAAGCTTAGGGGTTTTATGTCTTCCTTTTGTGTCTTTCTCACTTAGCATTATAAAAGTATAATAATAAGATGCCAATGCCCTGAATGTGTGGCTCAGTTGGTTGGGCATTGTTCGGCAAAGCAAAAGGTTGCCAGTTAAACTCCCAGTCAGGGCACATGCCTGGGTTGTAGGTTTGATCCCCAGTCAGGACACGTATGACAGGCAACCAAGCAACGTTTCTCACATTGATGTTTTTCTCCCTCTCTTTCTCCCTCCCCTCCCCTTTCTCTAAAAATAAATAAAATTTTTTTAAAACTGCCAATATTTCATTAATTACATGTGTGTGCATCTTAATCATTTAGCTCTCTGCTCCTCTGGAATGTGCTTTTTACCTTTGTGAAGCAAAAATCTATATTTCCCCCCCGAATATGACTGTCCAAAACCATATATTGATCCATTTAATATTCTGATATGGAATTCGCCCCTACCTTTGGTTAAAGATTTTATTTACTTACTTTTAGAGAAAGAGACAGGAAAGGAGAAAGAGAGGGAGAGAAACATCAATGTGTGAGAGATATATCAATCAATTGCCTCTCACAGGCCCCCTACTAGGGACCAGGCCCGAAACCCAGGCATGTGCCCTAACTGGGAATCAAACAAGCAACCTTTCTGTTTGCAGGCCTGCACTCAATCTACATCACCAGCGGTCGGAATGCCCCTTTTAGCATGTGTTAAATAGCTGGATCTTTTCTATCTTTAATTGATCCATTTATCCATTCTCACAGACACAGTACACTTAAAAATAACCAGAGCTTTGAAGTATGTTATCTTTTGAACTTTCTAGTATTTGGATTATTTTTAATATCTGCTAGGGTAAGTCCTTCTGAGCATTGTTTCAAAGATCCCATGGCTTTTATTGAATATATGTTTTTAAGGATGAACTGTAAAATCAGCTTGTTAAGATCCACAAAAATTCCCATTGAGATTTTGTTTTGTGATCATACTGAGTGTGGACAATACTAAGAGTCCCACTCAGTCACATGATGTATCTCTCCATTCATTCCTCTCTGTTTTATACCCTTCTGTCAAGTTTTAAATTTTAATTAAAAAAGAAGATTTGATTTATTTATTTTTAGAGAAGGGGAAGGGAGGGAAAAAGAGAGGGAGAGAAACACCAGTGTTTCTGTCCCCTACCGGGGGACATGGCCTGCAACCCAGTCATGTGTCCTGGGCTCAGAATGAGGCAGGCCAGCAGGCTTGGCCAGCAGGCCCGTGCTCAATCCACTGAGCCACACCAGCCAGGGCTGACATTTTTATTTATTTAAAGTGAGGTCTTCCACTTTCCTTATTAGATTGATTCATTGGTATTTTACAGGTTTTGTTCCCATTTCGATTGTCATCTTGAGTCCATTACACTTTTCAAACAACTTGCTAAACTCTCACTAGATTCTAGAGCTGACCAATGAGTCATGCAGAAGCCATTAGGTGGGCGGTTCCTAAGAAGCTCTTTGAAGGAAAGGAAGGAACTGACTCACCTGGGAGCTGTCCTTTATCTTTCCTTCTCTCACCTGTCCTGTTGATGAGATAGCACAGCTGGAGAGCCTACAGCCATTTTGGGACCGTGAAGCTCTAGAGAAACGGAATTCCGAAGTCCAGATAGCAACATCCATACACAGAAGAGGCCTGGCTCCCGGGTGACTTTACACCAGAACTAGTCTGCCCTCCTCCAGACATGTTTGCCAGAGAGAATACACCCCAAAGTGAAGTCAATGTTGCTAAGTGTCTTTTACCAGCTGCTAAATGTAGTTCCTAACTGATAGGCCACCTCATCTAGAATGGTTAAAACTTGTACCCAACTGCAATTCATGCTTACACAAATTTCACAAATTGGCGTACACAAGACACTCTACAAACTAAATTCAAGAGCTTCAGAAAGCGCTACTCACCACAAATGGAAGATGTTATCTGGAAGTCTGTTCCCTACATTCTAGTGTGGCATCTTATTTTCCATTTTCTTCCACTTCTCCAGCTTTCTTAGCATTTTCCCACACAATCTGCTCTTTGTCAAGTCCGTTTCAAAGTCTTCATTCAGAAAGCATCCACAATTACTTGCCCTCACAAGTGAAAAGGCAGATACTCAGAGCCCTGGTCCAGACACAAGGCCATAGAAGCTTAGCTCAGCAATCATTTGTTCCTTCTCTAGGCACCACACCAAGCCTCCCTGGCCAGCATCCGAACAAGGATGCTGGAGGTGAAACTTCACATTTTCAGAAACCCAAGGTCATAGTCTTGCTTTGCAGCTTGAGTTTTCTTAAGGCAAGGACCATGCATATTGCAACAAGAACCCAAGAGAAACACGGGCATCGGTAACTGGTCAATAAACCTCCCCTGGAGAGATAACCTGCCTCTGTGAGGCTTCATTCACATCATCTCTGCTGAAATGTCACTATCGTGAATCACCCTCTCACCATTTAGCTCCCAAATGTGATTCTATCTTCTCTGAACTCCCATGAAGTTTAACATAGCCTAGCTACACATGTAATTATTCTCTATCCCTTCAATAAGTAATATGTACTGAGTGCTGACTATCTGCCAGGCACTAACCTAAGCACAAGGCAAGCACTGTGGGAAATGGCAATAGAAAATGGTCCCATCCCTTTGGTAATTTCCAGGGGTAGCAAAGAAGGTCCTTCCTTATGAGTCCCTTAACAAGTAGAGATCCGACTTGTACATGGAATAGAGGAGCTCCCGCATA
The DNA here is from genome assembly GCF_014824575.4 of Sturnira hondurensis. NCBI lineage: Eukaryota > Metazoa > Chordata > Mammalia > Chiroptera > Phyllostomidae > Sturnira > Sturnira hondurensis. The sequence goes on along the minus strand of NW_028080032.1, from coordinate 7,614,409 downwards.
GGAAACCCTTAATCAGATTGTTTTGCTAGAGCACATAGCAATGCAGAGGGTAAGTGTAAGCCATCCTCCAATGGCTTCTCAATAAAGCTTGTATGGAGGTCAAACTTTGAGAGTTGATGTGTGTGAAATGTCTTTATCCTTCACTCAAGCCTGCCTGAGAGTTGGGCTGAATCCAGAATTCTGGGTGGGAATCCATTTCCCTTCAGAAGGCACCACTTGCTCCATTATCTTATAGTTTCCAAACAATCCTACAATTCTTGACCCTATGTATGTGATTTGCAGATATTCTGTTGTCTCAAAATTTTGATGTACCTTGGCATGGCTATTTTTAAATTAATTGTGCTGGATTCTTGGGGAGTACGTTTAATTTGGAAACTCGTGTCCTTTGGTTTTGAGAGATTTTATTTTGAATGATTTCTTCATGCCAACAATAACCACCCACTATCCCTCCTTACAGACATCAGACATCTACAAACCCTTGGGTCATTCAGTCCTCAACATACCCTAAAGATTTCGGATTCTGGATCAGTCTCTTTTGCTAGTACCATTCCCACCTTAATTCATGATAATCTTGACATGTACAGATATTCTTTCCATTCTCCTTACATCTCAGTTCCTTTACTCCTGTCTTCTAAGGAGGCCCTCTATCCTACCCCTCAGCTACTCCCTCCCACAGTGTCCACACCCACGTGGCTCAACACAGCTGAAGGAAAAAAGCATACAACCATGCTGAGCTTCATCTTAAATTTATGACAACAAACACCAAGTGTGAACTTTTGGTGCTGCCGGGCAATCCTAAAATATTTCCATATCAGCTCATTTCCCCCCACTCTCCTGTATGAATTCGGCATCTTCTTCCCAAACTTCCAGCACCTCCCTCCCTCTTCATTTTTAGCTGACAGACTTCCTTCTTCTTTAGCTGACAGCACAGACGTAATCAAAAGAGAACTTCCACTTACTTCCACCACAAAACCACCACTGCACCAGCATTTGCGTCCGTATGATGAATTGTCCATGCACTAATCCAGCCTGAGGTCAACATACCCATTTACGTCCTGGACCCCCTTCTCTCTCACCTATTCAAGGAATTCACCCCTGCTACCGTCCCTTCTCTCTCCTTAATCATCCGTTTGCCTCTTTGTATCCCATCAACTTACAAGCACACTGTAATTACAACCCACCTAAAAACAGGAAGGCCTCTAACACCCATGCCCTTCCAGCCAGAGCCCTATTATCTGCTTTCCCTCATAGTGATCCTTGAAAAAAAATCACCATGACTATCTATACTGCGTGTCAACAATTCCCCTCCTATTGTCTCGAGTCCACTGCACCAGAAGTGTTCTTATCAACCTCACCATCGACCTCCACATTACCAAATCTGGCTATTCTCAGTGCTCATCAGTTCATCAACAGTACTTACCATTTGGCTTTCCGTAACTGTCCTTGAACCTTCTGCTACGCCAGAGTTCGGAAACCATTTGCCAGCCGAAGCTGGATGACATCCCTACACTTGTCTTTTCTATAGGGGACACACAGGACTTCAATGTTAGTCCTCTTCTCTATCTACATTTACTCTCTGTATCGCTACCTAGTCTCACAGCTTTACATAAAAAATTGGGAGTCAGCAGCCTACGAGTGGTACGTCCATTCCCATCTTTCTCCCGAACTCCAGACTTGTATATCCAACTCCTATCCACGATCTCCACTTGGGTATCTATTAGGCAACTCAAAACAAACAAGGCAAAAACTGAACTCTCTTTTCTCCACAAACCCGCTCTTCTTCTAATACTCCCAAATCAGTAAATGGCAACTCCATTCTTCTCAGAGCTGAGCCCCAAAGAGCTGTGACCTCTTACATTATTGTTCCTTCAGCCCTATTTCTTCCTCAGTACTTATTTATCACCACTCTGTACTACAATTTTTATTGTTTCTGCCTCTTTCCACTTATTAAGGAGCTCTTTGAAGGCAGGGGCCTGCCTTATTTGCTTGAATCTACAACACCTAGCACAGTGAATGTTGGACTGTTTGTATAAAAAGGCAGTGAAATTAAACAAATACTGAGTAGGAATAGATCCCCCCTGCAGAAAAAGATTTTGAAGTAGGAAAGCGTACTTTGGCTATTTCCACTGGTACCTTGGTACAAGTCAAGACAGTGACTTGGTAGTAACTCCAAAATCTTAGTGGCTTGAAACAACAAAGGTTTACTTCTTGCTGACTCTACATGTTAAACATAAGTCATCTGGAAGCTTGTTCTGGGTCCCAGCAGGATGGACTAGCCATCATCTGAAGCACCAAGTCACCAAAACAGAGGGAGAGAGTGGTAAATTACATACCAGAAGGTATACACACCATTCCTGCACACACCACACTGACCTAAAGCAACTCACAAGGCCATATGTAAACCCAACTTCAAGGGGACAAGCAAGTACAATTGTACCATATGCCCAGGAGACAGAAACCAAAAATATTTGATGGAGAGCACTAATAACTAGCATACCTTTAAAAGGAAGCTTCTAGTTCTAAGGAACAAGATTCTAACTCCTGATCTCTATTCCTCATTTGTGAAAATAAACACCATGCTAAACCACACACTTGCAAAGCTCTATCGCTGGGTCTTGAGGAATGTAACTTCACCAGTTAGGCCTGCCTCTTTCATCACTCAGGAATCAGAGTGCAGCAAAGAAGTCAGGTGTAGGTAACAGGAAAATGCTGAGCCCAAACTTGCTAACAATGTTCAATGTCAAAGTCAGGGAAAGGCTTGAATGGGTAAGAACAGCATGTTCAGTTGTGTAGAGGTGAGGAAAGGAGGGGAGCCTGAACCAAATTTCTTTTACCATAGGTACAAAACAGCCAGGTCGTGGTGTTCCTTGTACTACCCCTTGAAGACTAATAATTTTCTGAAGACCAACAAGCTTCACTCAAACCACTTGGTGGACGATTCAGAGTTTGATTAATAAGGCCAACCAACATTTATCTTTTTAACATAAAAACACTACTTTGAAAAAAGCTTCCCGCTGCCATTTTCTATAAACAGGGAAAGCAGCGGATATTTTAGAGATGGATTTTACTGGAACACTCCCATAAAAGTCTTCATCCATTAAGTTTTGTTTTTCCCATAAAAGTCTCAAAGACTCAAGATTCCTAAGCTCAAAATGACCTGGGATGAACCCCAAGTCTACACAGAGCCCAGATTTAACAGATGGCTGCTCCAAGTGCTAAAGTATTCAGTGCAGTTTCATTCTATGTAACATTCGGATACTTTGAAACAGTGAAACTTGCTGCCAGAAATGTTAGGATGTTAGGATGCATTGGAGACAGTGCCGCTAAACACTTGGGAACTGTTAAGTCCACCAGGGATTCCATTGGAAGGGCAGAGAAGAAGTTCAAACAATGTAACCTGCCAAATTAAAAGCAAATAAGGACTCCCAAACGTAACCATGGGAATCTAGCCTTACCTCCCTCAATCTTTAGTCACTCAACAAACACGCATTAGTTGCTGGGGTTGGGGAAGGAATGCCAGGAAGAGAAAAGGATTTTAAGATTTAGTTCTTGCTCTGCTTGAATTTGGTTTAGTTAAAATAACAACAACAATAAAACCCAGATCGGTGAGCAAATGGTTAAAAATACAATGCCTTAATCTCCAAAACAAGGATATAGGAAAAGCAGTTCTAACATCCAAGTTCACAACTCCTTCCGAGGTAACAATACCATATTTGCTTTCCTAAGTGGCTAAAATAGAGAAAAAAAGCAAACCAAAAAAATCCTGTTCTGGGTTAATGGCAGTTTAGCAGTACCAAAGCCCACTTCCTTCTCTCTCCCTCCCTCTCAATGGTCTCTGCCAAACCCCTCCATCATTCCAACCTCCACATTCCGCAGGCGGTCCCAGACCAGCTCCATCACAAACAATGCTCAGACTATCAAGGTCAGCCCCAAAGGCACAAGGAGCAGGAATCGAAAAACGAAAAACGGATCTTTCTTTATGGAAAGGGGGTGGGGACCCTTCCCAATATCACCCTCCCCGCACCGAGGCACCCGGGAGTTCGGTCTCTAGGCTTAAGGGCATGGGGTCTGCCGCTTTCGGGGTTCCTAGGCCTCTTTTTCCTATCCATCCAGTTAGTTTTCCCCTCCTGCACCCCTAATGACCTCCAACTCCCCTCAGCCTGAGCCCCCCATTGTGGCGTAAGGGAGCTTCGCGATGCAGGCTGGAGCAGCGGAAGGTGAGAAAATGCGCAATAGGGAAGATGCTGTCAGTGTTTTGTGTGCATGTAGGAATCCGGAACGGGGTACTCTCTAGCGAAGCCTCTGTTAAAGGAAAAGGCTCTAGAGAAGACCTACGGACAGGGGGCATTAGAGGTAAGCTGTTTCTAGGGAAACACATTGAGGGGTTCTGTACAGAGGAGTTATTAACGGGAGTGTCTCTCTAGCGGTTTCCAGAGCAGTAATCTATAGGTAGGCAGGCGATCTACCATAGAGAAGGCACTATGGAGATTCTCTACAGGGAAATCTTTGCTGGGGGAAACGTTCTGTGGGCTGGTGATTTCACAGTAGGGGGTCCTTCACAAGGAAGCCGTTGTGGGAGCCTCGACACAGAGTGCCGTTCCTGGGGAAACGTTCTTCAGAGAGCCGTTTAAGGAAAAACCATCCGCGTGGAAGCCATGCCCGGCCACGCCCTGCACCAGGAGGCGTCGCCAGACCCCAACAGCCCGCAAGCCCGGCCCGGCCACCCCTCCGTAGCCTCGGTCCCACGTACCTGACAGAGGGTGACCCGCGGCCAGAGCTGCCGGGGGACCACGCACGGGACAACCCCAGCCGGTGCGGAGGATACATGTCCATGGCGGCGGACGGCGGGTGACGCAGGGGAACCGTGCCGCTGCGAGGGTCGCACAGGCCCGCAGGGCAGCTCCCGGGCCTCTGCGGCCAGGCGGGGCGGCTGGGCGTGCCGGGTGGGCGGGGGCGCAGCGCGCCGGGCACGTCGGAGGCGGGGGAGGAGTCGATGTGGGCTAGGAGCTGGGGCGGGGGCGTGGCCACTGGCTGGGACAGGGAGCCTCCTTAAGATGGGAGGTGTTTCGGCTGGACGCAGGGATCGCCGGTACCCAGGGAGAGAGAGGGGAACTGAGCCCTCACTCTTCCCTGTCCTCAGGCCCCAGACCTTGGGGTAGGAATCTCCGTGGCGCCCCCAGCCACGCACGCGAAAGCGCCCGGGGGTGGGGCCTCACTCCGCTCCGCCCCGTAGGGTCGGCTTCAACCTCCTGCAAAGCCTTTCTCTGCGACAGCCGGTAACTGCGACAGCGGTAATAGCGACAGTACCTTCGTGCCTTGCTGGCTTCCCGCAGTCTCCCAGACGGTGCCTCGCTACTGTTTTCAAACCCGCCACAAATCAATTGCACGCCCTCCCTTCGAACATAAAGCAGACCTCCAGTTAGCATACGTGCCCAGTTGTGTTCCAGACACAGGCGTTAGAGGTTCATAAGATTCTCCCAGAAGATATCGGGCCATTTCTGTTCAGATCTTGGCTTGACCTGTTTTCAAATACAGGGCATAAATCCCACCAGTCTTGGTCTTTTCTTGTGTAAAACGAGGGAAATACATCATTGACAGGACAGGGTCGCCAGGAGTCCTGTACATACGGGATGTATTTAATGATTTTGTCTTGCGCCATGTATTGACTTTGTCAGGATGCCTAAAATGTCCTGTATTAATCATTTTGCAATCAATTACAAAATATTAAGGCTATTTTTCCACCAAGGTAATTGGCGCTTAAATCACTTAAACTGGAATACTAGCTGAAAATCCTACCTCCATAAGTAAAAGATCTGGGCAATCTTATGGTGTCTCCAGCAGGCTTAACTGAAGGAAGACCAAAATAATTGTATTATTTTTTATATCCAAGGAACGAAAAGACTTTTGGTTCAAATTTAAAGTCGTAAAGAAGATAAAGATAACTTCACATCAGTCCACAGACTCTGAAAATCAGCCAATCAGCGACAGCCTCACTCCAGTGGCTACTTATGAAAATCAACCAGTCAACAACAGCTTCACTCCGGTAACCATGCATCTGGAAGTTAGTAAATCAATTGCGGTCCCAAGCTTCTGAAAGTTAACCAATCGTTGACAGCTCCACGCTTCTAGACCGGAGCCAATCAGCAAGTACCTCACTCAAGGGACCAGGCTTCTGAAAGTTAGCTGGTCCTTAGTTACCTTACAACAGTGACCGCACTAATAAAGCTGCGAGTCCGTCAATCGCTGGAGACACTCGTTTCTAAAACTGTCAATCCTTGAACCCTAGGCTTCCCGAAACCTGTAAGATGAGTCCTGGCTTTGCTTAAGGAGACGGTGCCTTACAAGTACAGCTTTCCTTTGGTGACTGATGAGAAATTCATCTTTACTTTTGTATCAGATACAGAGTTCAACATTCCCGCCCCCTGCCCACACAACTTTGAAATTGCAACCCTTTCAAGATTCAATTCTTCTTGTTATTTATGAGTTTGGACTTGTGACAAACGCAATGTCTCAGCCATGAGATTTATCAAAGACAATCTTTTCAATTCTTGTTAAGGTTGCTATTACCTTTTCTTTTGGTAACACCTCTATGGGTATGTTCATGACATGGTGTAATCACTACCACAACCAACTTTAGAACACTTTCATCACCCCAACAAGAAATCCTGTGCCTTTTAACAGTCATTCCCCCTTTCCTCACCAACCATCCCAGCCTTGGGCAAACACTCATTTTTCTCTCTACATATGAATTTACCCATTCTGAACATTTCATCTAAACAGAATCATATGATTTGTGGTCATTTGTGACTGAAATTTCATTTAGCATAATTTTTACAAATGTCATCCATGTAGTAGCACATCCCAGAATTTCACTTTTTATGATTGAATAATATTCCACTGCATGGATCCATCACATCTTTCTTATCCATTTGTCAGTTGATGAACATTGGGGTTGTTTTCCAAAAACATAGTAGACTTTTCTACCATGTTTTTTAGCTAATGTTGCTATGAGCATTCTCATGCAGCTTTTTGTGTGGACATAATGTTTTCAGTTACCCTGGGTATATAACCTAGAAGTAGAAAGACTGGGTCACATGGTAACTCTGAGTTTAAACTTTTGAGGAACTTCCAACTTGTTTCCCAAAGTGGCAGCACCATTTACATTCCTACCAGCAACATATTCAAGTTTCAGTTTCTCCACATTCTTGCCAATGCTGATTATCCCTCTTTTTTATTATAGGCATCCTAGTGGGTATGAGTAGCATCTCCTTGTGTTTTTGTTTGTTTATATGTTTTATTTGGATTTTATTTTTATTGAGATAACATTGGTTTATCACATGTAAGTTTCAGGTGTAAATTATAATTTGGCATCTGTGTGTATAACATCATGTACTTACTACCATCATTGTGGTTTTGGATTTCATTTCCCTGATAGTTAATGATGTTGAGCATATTTTCACATACTCATTAGCCATTTGTATAGCCTTTGGGTAAATGTCTGTTCAGATCTATTGCCCATTTTTATTGAGTTGTCTTTTTATTAAGTTGTAATAGTTTTTTATATATTCTAGTTACAAGTCCCTTATCAGACATATGATTTGCAAAAATTTTCTTCCACTCTGTGGGTTGCTTTTTTTTTTAAAGATTTTATTTCTTTATTTTTAGAGAATGGGGATGGAGGGAGAAAGAGAGGGAGCGAAACATCCATTTGTTGCTGGAGCAGGACCTTACTTGTCTGGAGCAGGACCCAACTGCAACCCCTGCCGGGTAACCTTTCACGTTGCTGGATGACACCCAACCAAATAAGCCATGCCAGTCAGAGTTCTGTGAGTGGCCTTTTCACATTCCTGATCCTGGGTCCTTTTTTTTAAAAAAAGATTTTATTTATTTATCCTTAGAGGGGAAGGGAAGGAGAGAAGGAGAGAAATATCAATGTATGGCTGCCTCTCCGAATCCCCTGCTGGGAACTGGCCTGCAACCCAGGCATGTGCCCTGACTGGGAATCGAACTGCGATCATGTGATTCACAGGCCTGTGCTCAATCCACTGAGCTACACTAGCCAGGGCCTGATCCTGTGTCCTTTGAAGCACATTTGTTATTTTGATCATATCCCATTTATCCATTTTTTCTATAGTTGTTTGTGCTTTTAGTGTCTTCAGAAACCATTGCCTAAACGAAGGTCATGAGGATTTTCCTCTACATTTTCTCCTAAAAGTTTAATAATTTTGGCTGTTGCTTTTAGATATTTGATCCATTTTCAGTCAAATTTTATATCCGATGTAAAGGTAAGAGTCCAAATTCATTCTTTTGCATGTGGCTATCCGGTTGTCTCAGCATCATTTCCTGAACAGACCATTCTTTTCCTGTTGAATCATCTTGGCACCCTTGTTGAAGACTGTTACCTCTTTTCCATTTGAATCCAAAAATGCGGAAGTGAAAGTGTGACTTTTATGATGAGTCTCCTGAACACTGGACATTTATTAAAGGAGACACAAGTTCTTCTGAAGATCTTTGTGCAGTAGGCAAGTGTTTGTTGAGTATTGAAAATGGCAGAAAGTCAGATTAAGCCAGCATACAGTAAGAGCTAAGAATAAAAGATATGTGGCTTCCTGAATTTGTATCAAAGTAAACAATAAAGCAAAATTTTCATTTAGGGAATTTAGATGAAGAAGATAAAATAATCACAGCAGAAGCTGTAATGGCTGCCCGCACTGTATATTGTTATCAGTCTTTCAGCTCAGATGATTCTTTGAATGTACTGCCACCAGGAGTACTTTCTAAGTCCAAAATTGCAAGCAAAATTCCAAATTCCAGGACACAATTACTGCAAAAATTAAAAATGTAGAGCCCTGGCTGGTGTAGCTCAGTGGATTGAGTGCGGGCCTGCGACTCAGACGTTCACGGTTCGATTCTCAGTTGGGGCACATGCCTGGGTTGCAGGCCAGTTCCCTGCAGGCCAACTCCCAGCAGGGGACACATGAGAGGCAACCATACATTGATGTTTCTCTCCCTCTCTCCTTCCCTTCCCCTCTAAAGATAAATAAATAAAATATTTTTAAAAAATGTAATAAGTCCATTTACTGTTGTAGTGATTATCAAATCTCTAAATGGCTCATCTTTGTTTGGCATCATCATGGATACAAGTAATTACAATGCAAAAAAAATGTTTCCTTTGCTTGTGAATTACTTTTTGTAAAAAGGCTCACTTGTAAGGCTATTTTGACTAAAATCCCTTCCAGATGAGAGAGACTTCAGAAACGAACAATTTTTTTGCAGAGACTTTCCTACAGAGTTAGGAGTTAATGAGGAAAATTGTACTCTTTTGGTGGAAATTATGCAAATGTAAATGTTGGTAGATGTTTGCATAAGATGCAGACATTATTTATTCAAAGTGACAGTAAAACATGAATGATTTTATGGAAGCTATTGGCTATCCCGCTTGCATTCCACATAATGCTGCTCAGATAGCATCTGATGTCCTTCCTACTGACTTGGGTATAATTGCCATGATATTATTCTCTTCTGCCAGCATTTATACTGCTCAAAATGACCAACTAAGGGATTTTTATGATTTTATAGGCATTTAGTATTCTTCATTTCTTTTGCCTTCAAAAACCTATGAACTCTCTTTCACAAATGGAGTTGAGAGAATCCTCAATTTAATGGAAGCACTGAAATCATACTTTACTTGTAAAGAAAAGGCCTCCAAAATTCTTATTAATTTTTAAAATAATCCATTAAGGGAAACCCTATTTATTTTTTGTTCATGGGTTTATAGTGATCTCTTTAGAATAGGGTTATGCAAACTGAAAGAAAACAGTGTTGTTGAAGCAAGTCCATTGCTTAAGGGAACTGATGGGTACATTAATGGAAAAAAAATGTATTCCTTTAAATATTAAGGCTATTCTCAATAGAAACAGTACCTATGAACATGAAAAAAAATTCTGACTTCAAGTGGGTGATCTTTACAGTGCTTGTCATGACTCCCTTTTGGAGTGGATTTCATCTGATGAGGAATTTTATTGATTCTTTTACATTGACATTACTAAGGCTCTTCCAGCATGGGAACAAGTGGAATCATCACATGTAGTGTGGAAGTAGAAAGGAATAAATATCAATGACAATGTTCTTTTTTGTCAGTGGACTAACCACATTTTAATAAGTTATTGGCCAAGAGAAGCAACATGATACTGAAGAAAGGAAAAGCAAGTCATACCATGAAAGATGGTATTTGCTTCAACAAACCAAATTTATATGAGCTATTTTCAGGGTTGTTAACTTTATTCCAGGACATGTTAGATATACTGGCTCATAACACTAATGTTGACTTTTTTCCCTCATGAATGAATGTTCAAAGGACAAAAGAACTAAATTAGTTAGATGCCATCAGTGTAGAAACTATGATACCAAAAAAAATGAACATGGATTGTATCTTTGAGGAATTTTATAAGCAAATTTCATAAAGCAAGGAACTATTAAGGAGAACCAAATGCTCAGAAAGATATAATTAAAGGAGAAAGTATATAATTTAGATACTTATAACATTTCCTATAAGTAATAAATGTCTTTTTAGTGTATATCCCATATTATTTTTCTTTTACATGTAGGTACATATTCATAAGCAATTAGGTAGAATTCAAATTTAATTGGGCCTCCTGTTTTTTGTTGCTAAATCTGGCAATCTATTCATGGATGATACTATATGTAGTCCACTTAATGAAGGTCTTTTAAAAGTTTTTCACCAGTAATCTTTTTTTATGGGACTATAATTTCCTTATAATTAAATGCATAATAAAATGTAAAGTTCAGCGAGTTTTGACAAATGTATGCAGTTTGTAGGATCATTGCTCCCTAACCAGGACACAGAACATTTCCATGACCATAAGAATTTCCCTGTTTGTGGGACCTGTTTGTGGTCAAATCCCCTACCCTGATTTGATTTTAATGACCACAGATTAGTTTTGTCTGCTCTTGAAATTGATATAAATAGAATCAGTATAATGATTTTGAGATTCATTCATCTTATTGTACATATTAGTAGTTTGCTCCTTTTTGCTGGTGAGTAGCATTCCATAGTTTGGACTTTTTTTCATTTATTTATTTGTACCATTTTTTTTTCCATTTATTTGAGAGGTAAATGTAGCTGGCTATGGTGTTTGGGCATGTGGGAACAGAGAAAGGTAGGAAGGCCTGGACCAGCTAAGAGACCTTACCTGAGATAATTATTTCCTTCCCCTCAATGCCACAAATTATGATCTTGAAGTGTGAAATAATAAAAAGTCTGAACAGATTTTTTTTTGCCAAGACTATTTCATAACTTCCTATGGTGGTTGAAAGCTTCTCTGGAGCTTTGTTTATGCAAGCGGTCCAGAAGATGAGTGATAATAAAAAGCTATAATTTGAAAACACTGTATTATTAACACCTTTCATGTAAATCTTTGCAGCAGCCAAGTTCCAAGATAGGCCCCAACAATCCCTACCTCCCGTATTCATGACTTTGTATAATCTCCACCCACACCGAATCATTGCTGGCCTGTGACCAATAAAGTAGGGCAGAAGTCATAATGTGAAGCTTCTAAATATTGGTCATAAAAGACATATGCAGCATCTTTCATAGATCACCTGCTCTGGAGAAAGGCAGTTGCTTTTCTATGAAGACAGTAAAGCAGCTCTATTAGGAGACCTACATGATGAGACACGGAAGCCTCCTGCCTCAAACCAGCACCAGATTGCCAGTCATGTGACTGTCATCATGTCATGGAAGCAGACCTTTCAGCTCCAGCCAAATCTTCAGACGACTGCAGCCCCAGCCGACATCACGACTTCAGCCACATGGAGAGACCCTCTGCTAGAAACAGATAAGCTGCTCCTGAAACTGTTTAAGACAATAAATGTTTTTGTTACAAGTCACTGCTTTGGGGGATGTGGTAATTTGCTATGCAGCAATAGACATAATACATCCTCACAATAATTCTATAAGATAACAATTAGGTATATTTCTATGATATAAATAAGGAAACTGAATGTCATAAATGTTAAGTGACTTGACCAAATAAGTATGAGAACAGGTTTTTTCCCTTGAAAAATGATTAAATTTTTTTTTTTTACAATTTCCATGGAGAAACAATGAAGAAAAACACCACAGTGCAGATTGCAAACTTCCTCGGCCCTCCTTGAACCCCTGTTATTTTATCCCAATGTTCCATCATCTTCTTTCAACGCCCCCAGACTTGCTCAACTTTACATGTCCTTCTCTATATCCCAGTATCTTGCATTTGCCACTAAGCAAAGCAAATGCTGGCTATTTTTAAAAAATATTTTACTTATTTACTCTCAGAGAAAGGGGAAGGGAGGGAGAGAAACACAGATGTTTCTATCAATTGCCTCTCACATACCACCAACTGGGGACCTGGCCCAGAATCTAACCAGTGACCTTTCAGTTCATAGGCCAAGGCTCAATCCACTGAGACGCACCAGCTGGGGTTAGAAATTAGTTTGGATTCTAGCTCTATATTTCTTCAGTGTTCACGTTGCTAACCACTGCCTTCTAGAAGGGCTTTTCAGAGAAGAGAATAAGGGAAGGCATTAGAGGCAGAGAAAACAACAAATGCAAAGAAGTGAGGGTTTGATGGAATCCAGCTGCTTCTAAAAGAACAGATGGACAGTGGGTCAATATGGCCAGAGATTAAACTTCCTGGGATAGGAGGTGGCAGGGTGAGGCCGGACGGGGGCTGGTATGACGAAACCTGTAGGCCATACTAACAATTTTGGATTTCCCTGCAATAAAAGATGTTAGGCAAGGGGGAGATTTGCTTGTATCTGACTTTTCAAAAGACCCTTTGGTCGTTTTAGCAGACACAGTTGGTGCTCCTTGGTACTTATTTCCCACCTGACCTTCTGGTTCACCTCCTCTAGCTGGAAGTGCTGGGGAATTAATGACTACTAGAAGCCCTCAATCATGGCTGAAGGGAGTTGAATAAATACCCCACTTCCCACTCCTCAGAAGGGAAAACTCTGAGATACATACTCCAGAGCATTTCCCAGGGTTCTTCAGTAGATATGGCCCACAGTGATAACTTGCTGGAGAATGTAGCTGGTAACTCCATGAGCTACTTCCCCTTCCCTGAATCTTTTCCCCACTCTCCTGCTGGTTTGTACTGGGATTACCTCCCAAGTGCAAGAGGTACTTGCACTCAAACCCTTACCACCTGGTTCACTTCCCAGCAGGGGGAAAGGGAGGAGTCCAAAGGAAAACAGGTAGAATAGGAGGTAATACAGCCCACGTTTTTTTCAAATGTTCATTAAAATGTTGATTCTTTCCAAATTATGAATTCAATGCAATTTCCAACAAAATTCTAACAGGATATTTTTATTGGAACTTTAAAAACTGATCCCCAGAGTTGTTATTAGCAAAGTCAGTTGTGGAAAAGAAGATTGAGGAAAGGGAACTTGCCTTACCAAATGGAATTTATTATAAAGCTATATTAGTAATGAGATTTACTATATGGATACCATAATGGCACAGGGAGAGGAAAACAGTCCTAAACATATACGATTCCTTGTTGTATAATAGAAATGGCATTAGAAAACAGTAGAGGAACTGGTGAGCCATTCAGTAAGTAGTGCTGAACAATTGATTACCCATGTGGAAAAGAATTTAATCTCTACATACTATAGTATGCAAAATAAACAGCAGATAATTTGAATATAAAAAAATAAAGATCTGGCCCCGGCTGATATAGTTCAGTGAATTGAGTATGGGCTGCAAACCAGAGGGTTGCCGGTTCGATTCCCAGTCAGGGCATATGCCTGGGTTGCCCCCTACTGGGGGCCAAGTGAGGGGCAACCACACATTGATGTTTCTCTCCCTCTCTTTCTCCCTCCCTTTCCCTCTCTTTAAAAATAAATAAAATCTTTAAAATATATAAAGATTTGAAGTAATCAGAGAACATCTTTTTAACTCAGGGAAAGGGATGGATTTCTCAAATGAGAGAGAGAAATCAGAAATCTAAAGACTGATATATTGCCCTGGCTGGTGTAGCTCAGTGGATTGAGCACAGCCTGCGAGCCACACGATCGCAGTTCGATTCCCAGTCAGGGCACATGCCTCGGTTGCAGGCTAGGTCCCAGCAGGGGACTCATGAGAAGCAACCACACATTGATATTTCTCTCCTTCTCTCCTTCCCTTCCCCTCTAAAGATAAATAAATAAAATCTTAAAAAAAAGACTGATATATTCAAATCAAAATTTGAAACGTACAACAATGCATAGTATAACCAAATTAACCACCTGAGTTGTAATGTGGATACAACTTGAAAGCATTATACTAAGTAAAAGAAGGCATTGCAGAAGACTGTAAATCGCATGATTCCATTTTTATAAAAGGTCTAAAATAAGCAAACCTACAGAGAAAGAAAGTAGATAGGTAGTTGCCAGAGGTTTGGAGGAGAGGGGGAATGAAGAGTGGTGACTGATAAACACAGGGTTTCTTTTGGAGATGATGAACATGTTCTAATGTTAGGTGGTGGGATGGGTGCACAGTTCTGTGACTATGACAAAAACCCAATGAACTGTATACTCTAAATGGGTGAATCTTAAAGTATCGGGATTATTTCTCAACAAAAAGTTTTTTTAAAGTCAAGACACACCCCGAGAAGACATTTGCAATAAGTATTACTGACAGATTATCAAAGAATCCTGTAAAGCAATAAAAGTGGCAAATAACCCAACATAAAAATACCCAAAGAATTAGAAGGGATCATTCAAAGATGAAGAAACTTAATAAATACTTTCAACATCATTAGTAATGAAGGAAAAGAAAATTAAAATAATGAGATAGGATCATACCCATTAATTTGGGAAAAATATTTAAGAGCTTGCCATTTTTGAATGTGTGAGGATATGGGAAAAATGGGAATTCTCATGTACTTTGGGTGGAATGATAAATTGATAAGTACTTGGGACAGCAGTTTAGTAATATCCAGTAAAATAAAAGATGCTTATGTGTCCCATATCCAGCAATTCCACTCTTAAAGAAACTCTTTCAGCCCTGGCTGATGTAGCTCAGTGGATTGAGCACAGGCCTGCAAACCAAAGGATCATGGTTCGATTCCCAGTCAGGGCACATGCCTGGGTTGTAGGCCATTCTCCAGCAGGGGACACATGAGAGGCAATCATACGGTGATTTTTCTCTCTTTCTCTCCTTCCCTTCCCCTCTAAAGATAAATAAATAAAATCTTTAAAAAAAAAGAAACTCTTTCATATGGGAAGAGGTGAAGTAAGTTAAAAAATGTTTATGGTGCATTTTTGTAACAGTAAAATTTTGGAGTGGGTATTTAATATCTATCAATAAGGGAGCAAATGTAAAATATGAACCAAATGTGGAATATTTGTTCAAAGTTATATTATACAGCAATTAAATTAATAAGGATAAATTTTAGAAACACAGGGTTCAATGAGCTCCACAAGAATATTTGCAATATAACAGCTGTATGAGTCAGGTTTCTCCAGAGAAACCAAACCAGTTATACATATTCTATATTCTTCACAATAGAAATGCAGATTAAAGTTTAATTTTCACTAAGATTAACCAACTGAAAATAATACACATTCCTACATTTGCTGCTAATGTGGAAATTGGTATAACTTCTATGGAGGACAATTTGATAATACTTAACAAAATCACAAATATACACACTGGCCATGTCTTTTGACCCAGAAATTTTCACTTAGAGAAATTTACCCTACAGATTTTTAAAAATATGTGTGTGACATTATACATGTTTAAGTATGTGGCAAGTACTGCTAATTTTCTACCAATATCCATTTTTCTTTTCTTCCTTTACATAAAAGAACTTGATCTTGTCAATGGTGACAATAAGCTCAATAAAAACCTATCATCTTGAAGCTAGGGTAGCCACATGGCACAGTTCTGACCAATTAAATATAAGCCAAAGACACTGGTTGAACTCCAAAGAAAGGTCGAACATGTCACCTATGAACATGTCTTTTGGCTCTTTGCCCTTTGTCTTATTTTCTGGCCTGTGATGCAGAAGAAAGGTCTGGAGGAGCTCAAGCCATTTTATGAGTATGAGGATGAAGCGCACGCGCACACACACACACACACACACCCTAAGGAAGGCAAAGTGTGTAGAGCCAGGGTCCCTGAAAATGGTATCAATCAACTGTCCCTGTCCTGGAATTCCTTTCTCTGAGGCCTTTCTGTGAGAAAAATATATATACTTCATTTGTATACTGTTTTATTATCCAAATAAAATGAAGTATTATACATACTTCATTAAACTGTTTTAAATTAAATTTCCTTTTACCTTCAGCCAAATGTAATCCTCACTGAATTAAAAGGTATTCATGGTAATACCAATTGCCATCTTGTTAATAATATGAATAAAATTGAAAATAATCTAAATGTCCATTAATAGTAGACAGGCTAAAATACCTAGGAATAAACCTAACCAAGGAGGTAAAAGACCTGTATGCAGAGAACTACAGAATACTGAGGAAAAATCAAGGAAGACACAAACAAATGGAAACATATACTGTGTTCATGGATTGGAAGAATTAACATCATCAAAATGTCCATACTACCCATAGCAATTTATAGATTCCATGCAACAGCTATTAAAGTACCAATGGCAAATTCACAGACATAGAACAAACACTTCAAAAATTTATATGGAACCATAAACAACCCCAAATAGCTGCTGTAATTTTGAGAAAGAAGAGTGAAGTATGAGGGATCACAATACCTAATACCAAACTGTATTACAAGGCCACTGTTATCAAAACAGCCTGGTACTGGCATAAAAACAGGCACATGGACAAATGAATGGAACAGAACAGAGAGCCCAGAAATAAACCCAAATCTCTACAGTCAATTAATATCTGACAAAGGGGGCAACAACATAAAATGGAATAAAAGTAGCCTCTTCAACAAATGGTGTTGGGAGAACTGGACAGCTACATGCAAAAAAAATGAAACTTGAGCACCAACTTACATCATACAGAAAAATAAATTCAATGTGGATAAAAGATTTAAATATAAGACATGACACCATTAAAGTCCTAGAGGAGAACATAGGCAGAAAAATCTCAGATATTTCATGCAGCAACATTTTTACTGATATGTCTCCTAGAGCAAGGGACATAAAGGAAAGAATAAACAAATGGGATCTCATTAAAATAAAAAGCTTCTGCATGACTAAAGAAAGCAGTATTAAAATAAAAAGACAACCAACTGTATGGGAAAACATATTTGCCAATGATACTTCAGACAAGGGTTTAATCTCCAAAATACATAAAGAATTTACAGGACTCCACTCTAAGAAGACAAGCAACCCAATTAAAAAGTGGGCAAAAGACTTGAACAGACACTTCTCCAAGGAGGACATACAGAGGATCCAGAGACACATGAAAAGATGCTCAATATCACTAGCTATCAGAGAGATGCAAATAAAACCAGAATGAGATACCACTTTACACGGATCAGAATGGCCATCATAAACAAAGCAACAAACAACAAGTGTTGGAGAGGTTGTGAAGAAAAGGGAACCCTAGTGCACTGTTGTTGGGATTGCAGACTGGGACAACCACTATGGAAAACAGTATGGAATTTCCTCAAAAAACTAAAAATGGATCTGCCTTTTGACCCAGCAATTCCACTGCTAGGATTATATCCTAAGAACCCTGAAACACCAATCCAAAAGAGCCTATGCACCCCAATGTTCATAGCAGCACAATTTATGATAGCCAAGAGTTGGAAGCAGCCTAGGTGCCCGTCTGTAAATGAATGGATCAAAAAACTGTGGTACAGTTACACAGTGGAATTCTATGCAGCAGAAAGAAAGAAGGAGCTCCTACCCTTTGCAATAGCATGGATAGAACTGGAAAGCATTATGCTAAGTGAAATAAGCCAGGTGGTGAAAGACAGATACCATATGATCTCACCTTAAACAGGAACCTAAACAACAAAACAAACAAGCAAGCAAAATATAGCCAAAGATACTGAAATAGAGAACAGGCTGACAGTAACCAGGGGGGAGAGGGGAGGGAATTTCAGGGGAAAGGGGGAAGGGTTTACAGGAACAAGTATAAAGGACACATGGACAAAAATGGGGGTGGGGTGGAAATGGGAGGGAGGTGGGGAGGACTGTGGGAGTGGACTGGGATGGGATGGGAGTAAAACACAGAAAACTGTAATTGAACAATTAAAATAGAAAAATTAAAAATTAAAATTAAAAAAATAGACAGGCTAAATAAATGATGGTACCACTCACGACAAAACATTATGCAGCCAGGAAAAAGAATAAGGAATCTACAGGTATTGATAAACAAGGGCCTTCAAAATTCATCAGTAAAGGAAAAATTAATGATGAGGAACAATGTGCCTGTTTGTTATCATTAGTGCAAACGAAAAAAAGAAGGGTACAATTTGGATGACTAAGGGAACAGGGCTTTGTAGGAGGGCCTGTTTCTCAAGGTCATAGGGAAACAAGGGGAGTTCCTGCTGGAGGAACAAAGAGAAGAGGGGATTAAGGAAGCTGCTGCTCCCTAAATCTCTCACCTCCCCCTCCTCTGCTTTGGCAGCCATTTCTTCCAGAAGTCTCTGGGTTCTCTTGTGGAACACTTTCTTGTTATAAAACTGGAAGGAGTCAAGTGGGCTGATGAGAAAGGTTCAGAGTGAGTTGGATGACTGGGTGGATGGGTGGAACGAGAAGCCTCTGCTCAGAGAGCAAGTCTGGCAAGACAGTGCTGACTGTGCCACTGTCTTCTGGCAAGTCCCCATGGACCCATTTCTTAGTTCTAGGGAGGGAGGGGCTAAGAGGAGAAACAATGTGGTTGTCATGTAAAATCTTAGTGAGATTCTGGGAGTCTAAAGTTGTCCCTTTAAGACTATCATGTAAGAGGAGTTCCAGCCAAAATGGAGGCATAGACTTCACTTCCTCGAACAACCAAAAGGAGGATAACAACCAATCTGAAATCAATAAACAGCCAGAAGAGCCAGAAAGTCAAACTACATGGAACTCCAATAACCAAGGAATTAAAGAAAAATCAACCAGAACAACCAGACCAGTGCACCAAGACCTAGAAATATGGCCCAAATGAAAGAACAGAGCAAAACTTCAGAAAGAGAGCTAAGCAATGAGGAGATAACCAAACTATCTGATGGAGAATTTAAAGCCCTGGTCATCAAAATGCTCACAGAACTGATTGAGCTTGGTCAAAAAATGAGAAAAGAAAAAACCCCAGAAAGATACCCAAAATGAAATAAAGCAAAATATTCAAGGAACCAACAGTGACAGGACGGAAACCAGGACTCAAAGGAACAATTTGGAACAAAAGGGAAAAAGAAACATCCAACCGGAACAGAATAAAGAAACAAGAATTCAAAAAAGTGAAGAGTCTTATGAATCTCTGGTACAACCTAAAATGTTCCAATATCCAAATCATAGGGGTGCCAGAAGGAGAAGAACAATGGCAAGAAATTGAAAACTTATTTGAACAAATAGTGAAGGAAAACTTCACCAAACTGGCTAAGGAAATAGACTTCCAGGAAGTCCAGGAAGCTCAGAGAGTCCTAAAGAAGTTGGAACCAAAGAGGAACACACCAAGGCATGTCATAATTACATTAGCCAAGATTAAAATGAAGGAGAGAATCTTAAAAGCAGCAAGACAAAAGGAGACAGTTACCTACAAAGGAGTTTCCATAAGACTGTCAGCTGACTTCTCAAAAGAAACTTTGCAGGCAAGAAGGGGCTGGAAAGAAGTATTTGAAATCATAAAAGGCAAGAACCTACATCCAAGATTACTCTATCCAGCAAAGCTAGGGCAGATAAAGTGCTTCCCAGATAAGGTCAAGTTAAAGGAATTCATTATCACCAAGCCATTATTATATGAAATGTTAAAGGGACTTATCTAAGAAAAAGAAGATAAAATATATGAACAATAAAATGACAATAAACTCACAACTATCAACAAATGAACCTAAAAGAAAAGAAAAACAATAAAAACAAAAACTAAGCAAACAACTAGAACAGGAAGAGAATCAGAGAAATGGACATCACATAGAGGGGGTTTCAGTGGAGAGGGGGAGGGGAGGAATAGCAGGGAAAGGTACAGGGAAGAAGAAGCATAATTAGCAGGCATAAAATAGACCAGGAGAGATAAAAAATGGTATAGGAAACAGAGAACTCAAAGAACTTGCATGTACAACCCATGAACTAAGGTGGGGGGGATGCTGGAGGGCTGGGGGGCAGGACAAAGGTGGGATAAAGAGGGGAAAATTGGGAAAACTGTAATAGCATAATCAATAAGAAATACTTTAAAAAAATAAAGAAAAGGAACTAAAAAAAAGACTGTCATGTAAGAAAGTGGCCTCAAGGTATATTTCAGCAGTTTCAGCCTTGGCATCAGATACATTTCACAAAGATGTAAGGAACAGAAGGGAAGAGACAATGCTCATTGTTTTCATACAACAGAAGCTTGACTAGTGACATTTGCAGAGAGAGAATGGCAGATTCTTTTTTTTAAATATGAAAATGGCTTTAGTATCCAGATCATATTAAACATTCCAACAACAATCATAAAAAAAATCAAGTATGGTTATCAGAATTGAATAGACATTTCTCCAAAGAACATACACACATGGCCAATAAGAACCCAAAAAGATGCTGAACACACATGATTAGGAGGATGGAAGTCAGAACCCTAACATGATGCGATTTCACACCCCCCAGGATGGCTATAATAAAAACAAAAACGGAAAATAGCAAGTGTTGACAAGGATTTGGAGAAACTGGAACCTCTGTAAAAAAAGTTTGGCAGTCTGTCCAAAAATTAAACACAGAATTACCATATAATCCATCAATTCCACTACTGGGTATATATTCAAAAGAATTGAAAGCAGAGGTTCAAACAGATATTTGTATACCATCTTCACAACGTAGTGCTCACAATAACCAAAAGATGAAAAGAATCCAAATGCCCATTGATGATTGAAGGGATAAATAGAATATGCATACAATGAAGTATTATCCGGCCTTAAAAAATGAAATTCTGACATATGCTACACATGAATGAACCTTGAGGATATCATGCTAAGTGATGTAAAGAATGGCGGATTCTGAGAGGACTACACAAGGGTGTTCCCTGGTCATTTCCAGAATGTCAGGGAGTCTGTGGAAGAAGGGATCTGAAAGTTTCAAAGTATTGATCACATCCATTAAATAAGCCATTATGTTGGAAATCACTATGATATCATAATGCATAGGGCCCTGATTTCATCTGATTTTCTAAAAAATAAATCCCTGTTCAGAATTTGGTAGAAATAGGAAGTGACAGAGTGTTCATCTCAGTGCATCACACCAGTCAGCTTGTCACATTAGTAATTATTCGAGGTGTAATCCCTTAGTCAAGATGGTGACCACCAGATCTCTGTGAGGTAAAGGTATCTTTCCTCCCTGTAATTACTAAATATCCTTAGGGTGATACTTTCAGGTCTTTTGAATATCTTTTTTCCCAACTCCTTTCTTTGCCATGGTTTTACCTTCCATTGATGAGTCCCATTTGCATCCATTATTACTAGGATGTTTGTAAAATGATGCTTTTTCCATTTGTATCATCTTTTTACATTGACTAATTGGTATTTTCCTATGAAAAACTTTATTTTCTATCTCTCTTAAATGCTTTATGTTAATATCAATATAAATGAATGAATTCCTTTTTATTAAATATATTATAGTTCATCCCTGCATCATTTATTTGAGGCTGGCATTGTCTCAGATTTGACATGGGGTCCTCTTTAAAATATAGATTCCAAGTCACCTTCTTCACCTTCTGGGGGTGGAGTCTGTGCTTCTACATTTATAATAGTGCTACTTAAATCCATTAAAGTTTTAAAAGCAGAGGTGAAGCCCTTTCAAAGGACCATCTTAGGGGTATCTGTCTTATAGTGGTGGAGAGGGAGTGGTAAGAAGTAGAGAGACTTGGAAAAGAGATACCTACTAATTCTTGCTTTCTTGCCAAGTTACAGCAATGTTTATCTAACTGGAAGCATTTGCTTCCATCCCCAAAGGTGAGATTGATATTTGGAATCAAACACTGATATTATCAGCAAAAGGACAGGTTCAAGATGGTGAAAAGTATGCACTGTCATTCCTGATGAAAACTCCCAATGAAATCCAGAAAATACATGAAAGAGAGAAATGAATAGGTCTATAACAACATCAGGAGATTGAAAAACCAACAAACCAGGCATTATAAGAAAGTCCTAGAAGACAGCAGAAAGAAATGTGTGGTCAAAAAAGGGTAATTGAGCTCCAGCTGGTGTGGCTCAGTTGATTGACTGCTGGCCTGCGAACCAAAGCATCACTGGTTTGATTCCCAGTCAGGGCACATGCCTGGGTTGTAGGCCAGGTCCCCAGTCGGGGCTGCGCAAAAAGTGACAATATTGATGTTTCTCTCTCTCTCTCTTTCTCTTTCCTTTCTCTCTAAAAATAAATAAGTAAATCATTTTTAAAAGGGTAATTGAGCTCATGTATTAATGCTGAATTCCTCTCCAAATCTTACTAGAGTACAGTAAATTAGGACAAAAATACAAAACCCACAAGGAAAAAATAACAGACACTGGGGTAACACTGAGTTAGTGATGTCAATAATATTTTTAATATATTAAAGATATATAATATATTTATATCTATTAAAGCATAACCTTAATTTATATATTTACATAAACTTTATATATTTATATATTTACTATACCAAATATACATTATATAAGATGTATTAAATTTATTTTTATAAATTTCTTTTTAAATTTATTGTTTTATTTTTTAAAAGATTTTATCTATTTATTTTTAGAAAGGGTAAGAGGGGAGAAAGAGAGGGAGAGAAGCATCGATGTATAATTGCCTCTTGCACGCCCCCTACTGGGGACCTGGCCCACAACAAGGCATGTACCCTAGACTGGGAATCAAACCTGCAGTCCTTTGGTTTTCAGGTCAATCCCCTGAGCCACACTAGCTAGGGCTGATGTCAGTAATATTTTAGATGTTATTACCTGGCATAGGGGAGAAATGAAAAGTGATTCCACATTTGAAAAAAAGGCAAAATTATGATCGACTGATTCCTGATATCTCAAGGAAATATCTTCTCAAACCCTGTTTGGATGAAAATAGAAGCTTGTGTCCTGGGGAATGTAATTCCATGGTCAGAGTCTATCTAACTGAGTCATGGCTATTGAAGAAACAAGAGTTTTATGGTCCTACATAGTTATAGTCTAACTTAAAAAACCCGCAGGTTCTATGGTTTTATAGCCTGGTCATGTGGTTAAACACAAATATTTTATTGCCCTGCAGAAAGTTAACCAGTCTTGATTCTTGCCTAGCAATGTGTCTTTAGGGTTCCTTTCATTAGCTCTAACTCTGTACACACACACACTTCTCTGTTTTTCAAACACTGTCAAACCAGCTTTTGTGTGTGCGTGTGGTCTACCTGCTGCTTCCTTCTTTGATGAGTTAAATAAAATGTTGATTACTGCTCACAGTCCTTTGGTTTTGGAATTTTGCTCTAACATTGCTAGTAGTTTCCTCAGTTCTGCTAAGTAGGTGGGGGTGAGTTGATAAGAGGAAAACCAAGTTGTGCTCAGCACCTTAGAAAGGCTCGGAGGTTGGAAATGCCACATATCTCAGAAGATAGGAGTGAGGGTTGGTTCTGGAAATGGAAGATAGAGTGGAAAACCTTGGCCCTCCTCTACCAGGGCAGAAAACTAGCTCGTCATCTGAAAAGGCTGGACTTCAAAGTTCTCAACTTAGGGAGACCTGGCACAGTTGAGGGAGAGGCAGACCCTGGGAAATTGAATGACATTTGCATTCTGAATGGAGACCCTGGCATTATTTGCACTCTGAGCCAGGCAGATACCACCGCTATCCACTCTTTTCCTTCCACTCCCATATAACACTTTCTCCCATCAGGCAGATGACAGGAGGAGACTTCTCTTGAGAAAGTGGCCAGCCCAGAGAAAAATACCTACAGAAATTGGCATTTGGAGGAGTCTGCCAATGAAACTTCCAAGTACTTGCCCATTACTATGAGGCCCCAGTTAATACACTCCACTTACAAATGTAAGTTCCGGTTCATATGCAAATCAATAGAGGGCCAAAAGTCACCTAATGTGGAAAGCTGCTAACATGAAAATCAGAGACCTAATCAGAAAAGGAAGGAACATGAAATAGACTTGTAAAAATGTACTGTGATTACTATTCTTAGAGGGACCAGAGAAAATTTTACAACTATGAAACAAGCTTTTAAATCATTTTCAATTTTTTTCTTTGGTAAAAACTAACAATTTGAAATAAAAATTTTAACCACCAGGACTTCCAGCCAACATGGAGGTGTAGGCAGACACACTTCACCTCCTTGCACAACCAAAAAAAGGACAATAACAAATTCAAAAACACAAAAACCCAGAACTGCCAGAAAATTGAACTGTATGGAAGTCCGACAACCAAGGAATTAAAGAGAAATATTCACCCAGACTGGTAGGAGGGGTAGAGACAGGCAGCTGGGGTGAAGAAGACTCACAGTAAGGCAGCTGCTGGAGGACTGGGGTGGGTAGGAGCTGGTGGAGTGGGCGGTCCCACATTTGTGTGCAGATAAACTAGGAGGAACAACTGGGGAGTAAGACACAGGGCTCAACCCAGGGTTCCAGCGCCGGGAAAATAAAGCCTCAAAACCCCTAACTGAAAAAACCTGTGGGGGTTGCAGCAGCAGGAGAAAATCCCAGCCTCACAGGACAGTTTGTTGGAGAAACCCACAGGATCCTGGAACTTACACCAAAACACCCACCTGGGAATCAGCACCAGAAGGGCCCACTTTGCTTGTGCAGAGCAGAGGAAGTGATTGAAAGTGGGTGGAGAGCTGAGTAAGTGGCACTATTCCCTCTTGGACCCTTTCCTCATGTACAGCACCAAAACACAGAAACCTGCATTGCCCGTCCTGGTGAACACCTAAGGCTCCACCCCTTACAATATAACAGGTGCACTGAGACAAAAAAAAATATGGCACAAATGAAGGAACAGATGAAAGCTCCAGAAAAAATTCAACTAAGCGATGAAGACAGACAACCTATCAGATGCACAGTTCAAAATACTGGTAATCAGGATGCTCACAGAGACAGTTGAATATAGTCACAATATAGTCACAAAAAAGAGTGAAATAAAGAAAAATGCACAGGAGCCCTGGCTGGTGTAGCTCAGTGGATTGAGCGCGGGCCTATGAACCACAGGAAAATGCACAGGGAACCAACAGTGATGGAAAGGAAACTGGACTCAAAACAACAGTTTGGACCAGAAAGAAGAAATAAACATTCAACTAGAACAGAATGAAGAAACAAATTAAAAAAAATAAAGAGAGGCTTAGGAACCTCCAGGATAACTTTAAATGTTCCAGTATCCAAATCATAGGGGTGTTAGAAGGAGAAAAGGAAGAGCAAGAAATTGAAATCTTATTTCAAAAAATAATAAAGAACTTCCCCAATCTGGCCAAGGAAATAGACTTCCAGGGAGTCCACGAAGCTCAGAGAGTCCCAATGAAGTTGGACCCAAAGAGGAACACATCAAGGCACATACATCATCACTAAGTTACCCAAGATTAAACATAAAGAGACAATCCCAAAAGCAGCAAGAGAAAAGGACAGAGCTACCCACAAAGGAGTTCCCATCAGACTGCCAGCTGATTTCTTAAAAGAAACCTTGCAGGCAAGAAGGGGCTGGAAAGAAGTATTCTAAGTCAGAAAAGGCAAGGACCTACATCCACAATTAATCTACCCAGCAAAGCTTTCATTTAGAATGGAAGGGCAGATAAAGTGCTTCCTAGAGAAGGTCAAGTTCAAGGAATTCATCATCACCAAGACCTTATTACATGAAATGTTAAAGAGACCTATCTAAGAAAAAGAAGATGATCACAAATGTGAACAGTAAAATGACAACAAACTCACAACTATCAACAACTGAACTTAGAAAAACAAAAACAAACTAAGCTAACAACTAGAACAGGAACAGAATCACAGAAATGGAGATCACTTGGAGGGTTATCAGTAGGGAGAGGGAGTGGGAGAATGGGGGAAAAGGTACAGAGAATAAGTAGTATAAATGGTAGTAGAAAATAGACAGGGGGAGGTTAAGAATAGTATGGGAAATGGAGAAGCCAAAGAACTTATATGTATGACCCATGGACATGATTTGAGGAACAGGAATGGGGGTGGGGGGGGATGCAGGATGAGGGGAATAAAGAGGGGTAAATGGGACAACTGTAACAGCATAATCAATAAAATATATTTAAAAAATTTTAATTATGGAATAAATAAAAAATTGGCAAAATCAGATGAATGAAGATAGGATCAAAGAGAATTACAGTCTAAGCCATGCTTGTTAGAAGTGTAGAACCTGGGAAAAAGCAGAACTTCCTGGTAAAATTAACTGTTATTTGAACAACATAGAATTGTTGCAAGAATAGAAGACCAGGTCAGTGGAGCAATCCATAGTCACGGAACAGAACCACATAAATGTAGAATTTAGTTTGTAATGAATATGGCATTTCTAACTGTAGGAAAAAGATTACTCAACAAATGCTTTTAAAGACAATAGGTTTTATATATGGGAAAATATTAAGTTAGATTTCTATTTCATGCCATAAACAAAAATACATTCCAGATGAAATATAACTCTGAAGTGAAAATGCAAATTTTTAAAGAAAAAATATGAGAAGATTAAAAAATATATAAATATGTATACATATGTATAAATATACACAAATATAATTTGGGGAAAGAAAAGTTTTCATAAACAAAACGTAAAAGATATAGACGAGTATGGTAGCTATCAAATGCTTACCAGGTTTTTCTTTCTTCCGTCCTTCATAACAAAACATTTTCAATCAGTGTGGAGCACATTCTGAGTAATTTGAAATGACTGATACAGCAGCAAGACATAGGAATGCATATATAATGCATATCTGCTGGAGAGCTCATAATGGCCGTCAGGATCTCCTGGGATTCCTAGGCCCAGTCATTAGGGGAGCCTTTTCCCTTTGGAACTATAAAGTATGAGAACATAGGCTGTTTCAAAGGAGATGAAGAGAACTTCAATGGGAAAGAAGCCCAGAGAAAGAATAGACTGAGGGAGAAATGGTCCCAATGACGAAGTTGGAGTTGTTTCTAGTCACACCTTAGGACCAAATGTCTCTAGAATTCCAAATTTTGTTAGCTAATGTATTGTATTTTAACTGAAACTAGATTGGCTTGGGTTTTCATCACTTTCTGCTAAAAGAACAATATCTAGTCATCCAGACTTGCTGACTTAGACCCCATAAAATCCCAGCCTTTTCAACACTGAGAAATAGCATAAGCACAGGAAGAGGTAAGTGGTAGAATAAGTTGTTTACAGCAAACAATGGACAAAAAGGGTCAATGTTCAGAGAATATAAAGGTTGCCTTCAACTCGATGAGAGAAAAATAAAATGGCTCAAAGGGAAACTGAAAAAGGGCATTGTATAAGTGCAAACTCTTTTCTTTGAAAGTGATAAAGCTTAACTCTTACTCCTTTAAGCAAAAGAAGGGAGTTTGTTAGTTCAAATCATTGAGAACCAAAAGGTGCTCCTGATCCTTGAACGTTGCCCACAGCAGTCTACCTGCTCTGTTTCCCTCTCTCCATCTCTCAGTTCTAATTCTTTCTCTCTTGTGACTAGGCAATGACACTATCACCCAGGGTCTCTTCACAGGGCAGCAACGTATTTTCCTGAATCTACGGGCTTGCTGTCATTTCATCTGTCATACTGTTTGAGTTGTAAGTGTTATAAAATCCAACCCAAACTGGCTTAAACAAACAAACAAACAAAAAGAGAACTCATTAGCCTCTGTAATCTAAGACAGGAGTGTCTGAGTGGCACTGGGACCATGAGCTCCAACATGTCAACTGGGTAGGACTCATTTTACTCCCCTCGTAGTATTCTATCTTTTGTTGTGTTGGTTGTATATTCAGGTTACTCATGATGGCCCCTCATTCTCGATGCTCTTAATCCAGAGGGAAAAAAAGAGTTTGTTTTTTTCAACAAACAACAAGGGTTGGAGAAGATGTGGAGAAAAAGGAACCCTAGTGCACTGTTGGTGGGAATGCAGACTGGTGCAGCCATGTGGAAAACAGTATGAAATTTCTTCAGAAAACTAAAAATGGATCTGCCTTTTTACCTGGTAATTCTACTGCTGGGATTATATCGTAAGAACCCTGAAACGCCAATTCAAAAGAACCTACGCACCCCAGTGTTCATAGCAGCACAATTTACAATAGCCAAGTGCTGGAACCAACTTAAGTGTCCATCAGTAAATGAATGGATCAAAAAACTTTGGTTCATTTACTCGATAGAATACTATGCAGCAGAAAGAAAGAAGGAGCTCCTACCCTTTGTGACCAGATGGATGGAACTGGAGAACATTATGCTAAGTAAAATAAGCCAGGCAGTGAAAGACAAATACCATATGATCTCACCTTTTAGTGGAACCCAGTCAACAAAACAAACAAGCAAGCAAAATATAACAAGAGATGTTGAAATTAAGAACAAACTGACAGTAACCAGCGGGGAGGTGGGAGGGGATAATAGGGGGAGTGGGGGAAGGGTTTTCAAGAACAACTATAAAGGACACATGGGCAAAACCAAGGTGGGGTGAGATCAAGGGAGGGAGTTGGGGATGGCTGGGGTTGGGGGCAGAATGGTGGGGGGAAATGCAGACAACTGTACTTGAATGACAGTACAATTAAAAAAAATTAACAGTATTTATTTCTCTTTCAACAATCTCGTATTTCAGTGACTCTGACAGGGTCACATGACCACCCTAGACAATCTCTGTGGTCACGGGTATGTGATTGGTCAGTGCGATTACATGCCTACCTATGGATTCAAAGGGAAGTCAGCTCGACCCAAGTGAAGGAGCCAAGAATAAAGAAAAGGAGCATACTGTTACCAGAAGTAGAGCGAAATATATGTTAGGAAGTAAACATATACCACTAAAACATTTTTATGGGTAGCCCATAACCTCAGAAAGAGACAAATTTGTTTTATCCCAGAATCCATATCGATGCCCCCCAAAGCTTTAGCTATGCCAGGGCCATATATCTTCCCCTGGGCCAATCCATCATTGTGTCCCACTAAATGGGTCTTAGAATGGGCATCCTAGAAGCAGAGCCTGAGACCGGGATTCAGCTGCACTTGATTAATTGAGGCTCGCTCTCAGGAAAACCTAAAAGGGAGTGAGAGAACCAGGATAGGTCTGTGGAATACACTAGGCAAAGGTGAAGGCCCAGCTGCAGTCCAAGTTTAGCCTGATACCTTGGGGAGCCCTGAAGCATAAACTGCACTGCAGAATTATCTCCTCCTGCCCCTTCAGGCAAGGGAGCTGTCTTTGGTATTTTTTTACCTTTCAGGACAGAATGTTCCCAGAGGGGCAGGGGGCAGGTGCTACCCAGTAGAGATCTAACTGTGGCTCCAAAAGTGTCTACTACAATGAATTTGCGTGATTGGCCTGTTTGGGTCATTTCTATGTCTTGTAACAAGGGAGATGGGCCTTTTGAATGACTGTCCTACCACGAACATACGGAATGGGAAAAGGGCAATTCTGAAAAGCAGAATCAGATATTGTCTGCCTTTCACTTGTTTGACTGTTCAGCACTCACGTACACCTGAGTGCAAGTCTAAAAATGCTCCTGTGTAAGACCATATAGCTAGCTCACAATTGAAGAGAAAATTTCATTTCTCACTGGATGCTGTCATTGCCTTGCCCCAAATCCTTCGCAATTGCCATTTTAGTGCATACTGGTCTGACTTCCAGCTGCCAGAATGTGTGCTTTGCATAAGGGCTTTCTCTGATTGTTCCCCACTTTGTCACCCACACAACAGGCCAGAAGTGCACTATTGATGTTTCTCCCCTGCTGGGAGCTGCTCTCAACCAATGACTAATAGGAGTTGGTGTATGAACACTCTCACTCCTTATAGTGGAATAACACTATAGTGCATGTTTTGTCTCTGAGCTTCCCATGGGATTAAGCTCCCATTGTACACAATGGTAACTGGGTTGATCATAAACTGTGTATTGATTGCCTTATGTTCCCTGTTTCACTATACTTTCCTACTTTTACTTCCTAAATAAACTATTTGCAGTCTATTCCTTGTCTCAGGATATACTTGTAGGGGCACCCAAAATAAAACATCTCTGCCCCAAACGGAAACAGCTCAGGTTATGCCATGTCTGCTGCAGGAGGGTGTGCGTGTGGAGGGGGGTTGACGGTACGTGTGTGTGGCAAGTGTGGGCGGTGATTTCCTTCAGCTGGAAGCTAGCTAGCTGCATTCTTCTAATTTAGGTCCAGATGTCAACAACAACATAAATAACACTCAAGAAAAACGAAACAAAACATCCAACTGTTGGAGGAGGGGTAGAAAACTTCATGCAATAAAACCTCATACTTAGAATAAGAGAGAGAGAGAGAGAGTAGCGCCAGTTCATGGCACACATTACCTCCTGGCAATAGAGAAGCACCCAGGGCACTTTGCTCTGGCAGCAACGTTCCTTGATCAGCCATCTGGCTGCCTCTGGGCTGCTCTCTGTGTGGATCCCCCTCGCTCATTGTCCTCCAATGGCCACATCTAAGGGGCTTCTGGGATGGATTCCCTTCTGAATTCTGTATAGCTTTAGTAGTTTATTTCCTGCTTATGTGGGATCTGAGGCCAGAGGCTGTTTTAAGGTAGTCTTAGCCATGCTTGCCTGATCATAAGACTCGCTTGGAGTGGTTATTAAATGCATAAACTCACAGCACTGCTCTTCACCCTTCTGAAGAAGATCCTGGGAAATTGTCTTTGCCTGGGTTAGAGAACAGAGCAAGAGGGTCTTAATGGGAGGTACAATCTAGAGCAACAAAAGTTAGAGACAGGGGAAGGAACAAAGCAAATTCAAGGTGGTCTATTACTGGGCTCACTGCAGTTTAAAGAAAACATCCCTGGTTGCTTAGTTACCCAGGAGTCTTCCTAAAAAGTTATGCACACCCACCAGGTCATGGAATAGTCCACTGAGGGGGAAGAGAGAAAGACTATTTGCTGGTTCTTTTCTGTCTCTTATCTTGTACTGGCCAAAGTTCACCCATGGGTGTTAATTCCCTCATGGCCTGGGAATATTTTCCACTCTACAGAAGGGGAGGACAAGTTCCTTGCCTGACAAGTTCGCTAAATCATGGATGGCAGCAGAATAGCAATTCCCCTCGATGAGGAAATGTAGGCAGAGAAAAAAATTAATTCACAGAATTTGAAGATCATAGGGCAAGGGGTGATATTCAAGATATATAACAATCAATACATTATGGGCACAGCTGAATGAGAAATTATTATAGGTATTAAAAGACAAAGAAAATTAGTACTTGTGTTGATAACCTTAGGAACCAAGAATCTCAATCTAGGAGAAAAGAGATATAAACATCAAAGAAATTAAGCAAAACTTTGTAGTACTAAATTTGAATTTGGAATATCAGTTTGAAGGTATGTATTTTCTTTAAGAAACAAAACAAAACACAAGAGATTATTTTCTAGCTCTGTATACTTAAAATAACAAACAACCAAATCACTAGGACTAAGTTATCTCATTTTTCTCTAAGAGGAACCAAAGCCATTTGAAGAAATGTCTGATTCCAAGTCTGGGGCAGAAATTGCACCAAAAAAGCCTGATACATCTTGTATTAGAAATGAAAAAAACCTATAAAACATTATAGCAGGAGCTAACCTGTCCCATGGGAAAATTGAGCATCAAAAAGAATGGTAACTGCTCTGACTGATGTGGCTCAGTGGGTTGAACATCGTCCTGCTAACCAAAAGGTAGCTGGTTTGACCCCTGGTCAGGGCTCACTACCTAGATTTTAGGCCAGGTCCCCAGTAGGGGGCGTGCGAGAGGCAACTGATCAATATTTCTCTTGCACGTGGATCGATGTTTGTCTCCCTGTTTCTTAATCCCTTCCCTTCTGTCTAAAAATAAATCTAATCTTAAAAAAATGGTAACTACAATGAACTGAAAGACATCAACTACATTATTCATCAATTCATAATGATATTCAAAACAATAAAAAAGCTTTAATCTATTTTAGAGGATGCTAGGGAATCATCTCATTACTCTGAATACTGGTGAATAAAGGCAAATTAGCTTTCACAGCTTTTACTGTATAAACTACACCTCAGGATAACTACATAGTTGATGGGGGAATATTATTCTTTATTGAACAATCATAGCTAATAAATGTATAAAGGATAATAGACTTAAGATGAAATACTAGAAATTATGAATATTAGAAGGAAATGAAAGAATGGCCTGGTCTAGCTCTGTCTAATACAACTTTCTGGGATGATGAAAACATTCTATATTTGCATTGTCCAACAGAGAAGCTACTAGCTATTGAGCACTTACAATGTGGCTAGCATGACTAAGAATTTAACATTTTAATTTTATTCAATTTTCACTCAATTTAAAGAGCTACATTGTGACTAATTGCTTTTGTACTGGAGAGTGTAGTTCTAGGGCGCAATCATCCTCAGCTGCTAAAATCACTGGGTGAGAGACTGGTGGGGGGCTGATGATGGATGGATTAGAGTGACTCCCCCTAGACTTACTGATCAGTCTTATAATCACAAAACGAGATGAATGGACATTGCATCTCCTGCTGTGACGCAATAGGAGGTATATAATGCCATCCGTGAAGCATTCTTGCCAAAAATGTAAAGCTCAATCTGACGAAGGTTCTAGATCTGACTACCGTGTTAGGAAATGTAGGGAACAGATAGCAAATAAGACAACACTATAGCAAGAGAAATCAGGGAAATCTAGAAGCTCGTAAACTCCTCAGAAGAAACAATGTAATTTATCATGATCACCAAATAATTGCAAGGGAAAAGAAGTGGGAGGGCATGGAACCTGTAGATCAGAGACACCTAAAGGATCAATCGCATGCAAAGTACTGCTG
Source organism: Sturnira hondurensis (assembly GCF_014824575.4). Classification (NCBI taxonomy): domain Eukaryota; kingdom Metazoa; phylum Chordata; class Mammalia; order Chiroptera; family Phyllostomidae; genus Sturnira; species Sturnira hondurensis. Next base: position 7,581,353 of record NW_028080032.1, on the reverse strand, counting down.
TTTGGAACATGCTGTGCCTTAGCCTGGGTCCCACAAAGCATAACCTGATTTCAAAAAAAAAAGCTATCTGCCAAGGCTATTGAGTGTAATCTCAAAGAGCAGGACTGAGGGACAGAAAGTAAAACATGGAAGCAGGAAAAGCCAACACGAGGAAGCGTGGCCAAGTGGACCACCCCAGGGGTGATTCCTTAACTCTGTAGACCTTCTGGGAAGCTGCATGTACTGTGTCTTAGGACTGCTGATCTGGGGATGAAAGGGAAAGTATTAGAGAGGATGAGGATCTCAAGGTCTAGGTGGTTCTTACTAAATGCTATCCTTACCCTAGCCAGGTAATTAACCAAAGATAATGTATAAGGAATGGCTAGGCCTCCCTTTGGGAACACAAAGCTTTGAATGTGAATCGCTTGTCTCCTTTTGTGGCTGCAAGTAAATAAAACGACCTGACGACCACTCTCGTACTTGAGAACACCCCAAGCTTTGAGCCCCTGGACTCCATAACAAAAGCAGTTGTCCATTGTGTCTCAGTCTCTATTGGTCAAAGTTTGCCTCAAAGAATGTTAAGGCCCTGGCACTTCTGGGTTGTGCATGCCTGGGTGCCAAGCAGACTTCCACAGTATCTTACACTGTAGCATTTAATAGAACCCCTGAGAAGGTGGCAGACTACGCTTGCGTGAAGCTGGCTGGATCCTGTGCGGCAACGATCAATGGCTGAAGTAAGAGACAGGTGAGCCCAAGAGGATCTGGAGATATGCACAGAAATGTAAAATGTGAGTGTGTGTGTGTGTGTGTGAGAGAGAGAGAGAGAGAGAGCGAGAGAGAGAGAGAGAATGAGAATGAATTAGGGAAGTTTGAATGCTGAGGGGATATTAAGGATTGTTTTATTGTTAACTTTTTGTATAATAATGGTATGGTGGTTATGAAATTTCTTCAGGGCCTATCTTTTAGAAGTTCACACTGAAGTACTTACACATGAAATAACATGATGTTTGCAATTTTCCTCAAAATAATCCATTTGGTAAGGAAGAGTGAATGGAAACACAGCTGAAAAGAGATTACCCATGAGTTATGGGCTGATTTTTAAAACGTTCACTAACTTGGACATTCCTCTCTTCAAAAGGTGGGGCCTAATTTCCCTCACTACAGGGATGTAGTGACTTGTTTCTAGCGAACACAAAGCAGTGGAAATGATCTTGTGTGTCTCCCAAGGTGACATCATAAAAGTCATGGAAACTTCCACCTCATTCTTTTCTGGATCATTCATTCTGGGGGAAGCCAGCCACCATGCCGTGAGGACACTCCAGCAGCACTATGGAAAGGTCCACGCAGCGAGAAACAGATGCCTCCTGCCAACTTCTACTCAGCCATAAGTGAGGGTCACCTTGGAACAGAGCCTCCAGTCCCCGGTTAAGTGAGGCTGCAGCTGACTGCAACCTCACGACAGAGCCGGATGCAGTGAAGTCACTCCGGAAATTCTGACCTACAGAAACTGTGTGAGACAACAAATATTTATTACTGTTTCAATTTGCGAAGCTGGGGTAATTTGTTATGCAGCAATGGTTAACCAAAATAAGTCAGTAATTGTTGAAGCTGGGTGTTGGGTTCATTGTACTATTCTATTTTTTATGTGTTTGATATTTTCCATGATCAAAATTACATATTGAATTCTTAGGCTCCATCATTACGTAAGTGATGAAAGACTATCTGTAATAAAGCAAAGGTGCTTAGTAAATTATCATCTTTGTTACCTCAAGGTAGGAAAGAATTTCTTAAACAAGACACAAAAGGCATAGACTGTAAAGAGAAGATTGTTAAATTCACTTACATTAAAAATAAGAACAATTGTTTGAATTATAGCATAAAGAAAGTGAAAAGACGAACCACAATTTGGAAAATATTTTCCACAGATATAATGAGGAAAAGTTAGCATCTGAATACATAAGTGACTCCTATACATCAATAAGAAAAGGTTAAACAATGCAACAGAAAAATGGTCAAAGGCTCTGGCTGGTGTGGCTCAGTGGATTGAGTGCCAATCTGAGAATCTAAAGGTCGCTGGTTTGATTCCCAGTCCGGACACATGCCTGGGTTGCGGGCCGGGCCCCTGGTTGGGGGTATGTGAGAGGCAACCACAGACTGATATTTTTCTCCCCCTCTTTCTCCCTCCCTTCTCCTCTTTCTGAAAATAAATAAAATCTTTTTAAAAAATGGTCAAAGGATATGAACACACAATTCACAGAAGGGAACACCTCGATGACCAATAAGCGAAAGACTGATCAACCAGTATCCACATGTCTGTATTGGTCCCCACAGTAACTAACACTCGCTCTCCTAGTAACCATCAACAGTGGCTGACTGGGTTTAGTACACAAACACCCCGCAACACGCCAGCCCATTTGCCTCTAAGACATGTGTCCTACACCATTCCTCAGAATTTCCCCTGTGGAATTAAGCTCCAGTTGCTCACACTAGCTTGATAAATGCCACCTGTTGACTTTCCTTCCCTTCCAGGTCTCACTTCTCCACTTCCCACCTGCTTCCTGGGAATCCTTGAATCCTTATTTTGAATCCTTGCCTCAGGGCTTTCTTCTGGGGGTACCTAAACTAATATAAAATTGTTGAAGTTTCCTTGCCAGTAAGAGACAGAGTCTGAGCCCTGGCAACTCTGTGGGAATTTTCCACATGAAAATGAGCTATAACCTCCCTCGAAAGGCACAGGGGAGAAGGGGCCTGCTGGCTTTTCGCCAGCCTTGAGGGTGAGGCCAAGACCACTGGCAACAGGCACAAACCTCAAAGCTGTCCCAAGCTCAGGACTCTGATTCACGGACTTCCTGCAAGTTTGCTTTTTTTTTTCTGTTCTTAATTAGTGAACCTTGTCCATAATTAATACTCTTGGTCCTGACTTGCTGGGGTTCATAGCTAAATGCTCCTTGTGCCTTGAGCCATTTTTGATATGCTGATCTGGCTTCAGTCTGTTTAACTTGGTAAACACTGCAATCTGGGCCACACCTCTAGTCCCAGCCCAGGGTTTTCGTCAGCTGGTTCTGCACACAGGGTTACCTACTACCATCCCCCACCTTGGGGCTCCTGCCTGAGCCACAGCACAGAACCACTTCGCTGTAATGAATGCTGCGCTGCTGCCAGTGACTTCTCAGATAATGAGAGCTGGTGCCAGTAACCTGAGATGGGCATTTCTGCACAGGCATCAGAAGCCTCCATCACAACACTTGAAGCCACCTGTGTCAGGGCTTCGGGCAAGCACTAGAAATAGAGGTGGTGCCCTGGCTGGTGTGGCCCGGTGGATTGAGCGCGGGCCTGGGAACCATACGACCGTGGTTCGATTCCCAGTCAGGGCACATGCCTGGGTTGCAGGCCAGTTCCCAGTGGGGGACTCACAAGAGGCAACCACGCATTGATGTTTTTCTCCTTCTCTGCTTCCTTTCCTCTCTAAAGATAAATAAATAAAATCTTAAAGGAAAAAAAAAAGAAATAGAGGTGGTGATTCTGGCCAGTAGGCTTTGATGGAAGTTAGCTGGAGGAAGAGATGGTGGCTTCTCTATGAGCCAAGGCAGGAAAGGAGGAAATGGACATTTTCTATGGGTTTGATATATTGTCTCGGTATAATATCTTCCGTCATGGTGTTGGGTACATGTAGGTGGACTTCCAAACTCCTATTGTCTTTGCTAGTTATCTATTGCAATGAGACAAATTACCCCCAAATTTAATGACTTAGAATAACAGTATATTATCCTCACAGTTTCCGGGACTTGGAAATTCGAGGGCAGCTTTACTAGGCAATTCTGGCTCCAAGTCTTTCATGAGGTCACAGGCAAGATATTGGCCAGAGCTGCCATCATCTGAAGACTTGACTGAGGCTAAAGGATCCACTTCCAAAATGGCTCACACATCTGGCAAGTGTGTGCTGGCTCTTAGTGGGAGGCTCGGTTCCTCCCTGTTGGGCTTCCCCGAAGGCTGCTGGATGTCCTCATTGCATGATGGCTGACTTCCTCCAAAGCAAGTGAAAGGGGATGGAGGGGAAACACACACATGCCACACACACACACACACACACACACACACATACACACACACAGAAAGAGAGAGAGAGGCGTTATTCTTTGTACAACCCAGGCACAATGGTCATGTGGCATAATTCTATCACACTCTATTTGTTAAAAGTGAATAATAAAAAAAGTGAATAGTAAGCCTGGCCTTTCAGATAGGGGAATTAAACCCCCAACTTTTAAAGTGTATATCAAGGAATTTGTGGACATTTTTTAGAAAGTACCACATCAATTTTAGTGCAATAGCTAACTGTAACTTGGATTATACGGTCTTTCTCAGCTTCTACTTCAGACTAACTTTGTTTTTCTTATGTCATCAGTAATGTACAAAATCATCAGTTAGAATGAGAGCGAGAGAGAGGGTATAGTATCGTCCACTCCTACTTTTTAAATTGAATAATTAGAACACTTATCTGACCTAATTAGGAGGAAATCCAGAGTTTTCTCCCTGAATCCATCTTTATTTTCCAGTGAATTACCCAAGAAACCTGGAGCTTATTCAGTCTAAAGTTGCCAGTCCAGCTTCCAAACAAGTCAGCCACGCCAAGGCTGTGCGTCTGACTTGTGAAAGGGAAGACGTCTAGAGAGGACACTGACTGGGAAGCCACCCCACTCATTCCCAGGGAGGTGGCATGAAGGAACATTGCCAGGTGCAGCAGCCACGAAAACGCATCACTCAGGTCTCTTGCTGGGGTGGGGGGTGGAATTGACTGCCAGATGCTCTGCTGTCCCCGTGGCTCTGCCACCACCTTTGTGCTAACACAGGCTCATTCCTGTGAGGTGAAGGGTTACTCCAACCGGCAACTCTGGTTCCCACCCTCCCCATTGGCCTGAACAAACAAGCCTGTCTTGGAGCTATACTGTAGTCTGAGACTCTTCTTAACCAGTCTTTCCTCCCGCTTTTCTTCACAGCTGTCAATTTTTATTCCAGTCTGAATCCTTTTCTTGCCTTTTTCTGCTTCCTTCCCTTTACCCTTCACAGACATTCCCTTAATAAGTCTCTTATGAATCTAATTCTGTTTTAGCATCTGTTTCTCCATAGACTTTCCAGGCATACACAGTGTTGGGGCAGGTTCCCGCTGGCTTGTCACGGTAGATTCTGTGCATTTCTTCCCAAGTCTGCGTTCAGTGACATCATGTTAGAAGGTTGAAATAGGTCATAGTGGGACTATTTACACCATAGAAATAAAAAACGCTACACGTGAGGACTCCCCCCAACCCTTGCCCCAGTGAGCTGGTTGTTAAGTGTTTATCACCATACCTCTGGTATACACCCCACAAAAATGTGTACGGATGTTCACCAAGAGAGCTATGCTGGATTCTTAGGCTGTTCAGAGCATCTTTAATCATAGTAGCCTCAAACTGAAACTGCCCGAATGTCCACCAGCAGTAGGATAGAGAAATAAATCATCATATTATAGTATATCCATTTATACAGAAATGGAATATAGAAATGACAATGAATGACCACCAGTACATAACATGGGTAGATCTCACGAACACAATGCTGAGTGAAAGAAGCCAGGCACAAAAGAGTCCCTACTATAGTAATCCATTTATATAAAGTGAAAAACAGGCAAAGCGAACATATAGTGTAAGAAGTCAGGAGGGTGGTTCCCCTTAGAGGAAGTAACTGGGAGGGGGTGGGAGGGGCCCTGTAATGTTCTCTTTCTTGACACTGGACCTGGTGATATGACTATGCTCACTGTGAAAATTCCCTGAGCTGCAAATGTATGATCTCTTTACTTCCGTGTATGTATGTTGTACTTCAGCAGAGAGTTAAAAAAAAGTTCACCTAATTAGTTGTTGCCTGAGGGTAGGAATTTTTTAAGCATAATTTTAAAATGTTTCACTGTGGTAAAAAATAGCATAAAATTGATCATCTTAACCATTTTAAGCATACAGTTCACTTCTATTAAACATATTTATATTGTTATGCAATTGATCTCCAGAGCTTTTCATCTTGTGGAACTGAACCTCTATTCCCATGAAGCCACCACTGCCCATTTCCTCCTTCCCCCAGTCCCTGGCAATTACCATTCTACTTTGTTTCTATGAACTTGACTGCTCTAGGTACCTCATATAAGTAGATCATGCATTATTTATCTTCTTGCGACCAACTCCTTTCACTTAGCATAAGGTCCTCAAGGTTCGTCTATGTTGCAGCATGTGTCAGAATTTCTGTCTTTTTTAAGTCTGAATATATACCACGCTTTGTTTATACATTCATCTGTTGATAGACATCTGGGTTACTTCCATTATTGTGTATAATATTGCAGTGAACGTGGATGTACAAATATCTCTTCCAGATCCTGCTTTCAGTTATTTCGGATATATATACCCATAAGTGGTATTGCTAGATCATACAGCAATTCTATTATTAATGTTCTGAGGTGCTGCCAAACTGTTTTCTATAGTGACTACACCATTTTACATTCCACTAGCAGTGTACAATGGTTCCAGTTTCTCCACATTCTTGCCATTTGTTATTTTCTATTTTTTTAAATAAAATGTTTTAAAAATTATTTTTAGAGAGGGGAAGGGAGAGAGAAGAGGGAGAGAAACACCAATGTGTGGTTGCCTCTTGTGCATCCCCTACTGGGGACCTTGCCCACAACCCAGCCGTGTGCCCCGACTGGGAATCGAACTGGCAACCTTTTGTCTGTGGAACAATGCCCAACCAACTGAGCCACACCAGTCAGGACTAGATTTTGTTTGTTTTTTAAAGACAAGGTAATTTGAACATGTTTCAAGGGCCAAGGAAAAAGAACAAGTGGATGTTTGCTGCATCAAGGTTCTAGGGTAGCTGTATTGCTCTTCTGTGGGTACAAACTCTCTCCTGTTATCCACAAGTGTTTGGTAAAGTAACGCGAAACTTCACCACCTGGGTTCAGTTTTTCTGTAGAGTGAAGGCAAAGCCTGATTCCACTTCTGGACTACAGGAGTAGGAGAAGCAGTGCCTCCTAAAGCCAGGGCATGACTCCATGTCAGCCTCTCCCGTCTCACTGGGGCCTTGCCAGAGGGTAGGGCCAGGTCTTCTATTTTTCTACCTGGTCTTATACATCCCCATGTAAGGCACTGCAGAAAAAACAATGTGCAAACCAGAATGCCAGTGGTAGGCTCTAAGGGAAACAATAGGTTTTGGGTAGAAATAGAAGGGATTTATTTATGGGTGGAGAGCTGCTGATGACGCTGTAGTTCAATTCAGCTTTACTGGGCTTAAAGGGGTTGCAGAGAGAGGAAGGTTAGATTTGGATATGAGTGTAAGGCAGGGGTGTCAAACTCATTTTCACTAGGGGCCACATCAGCCTTGCAGTTGCCTTCAAAGGGCCAAATGTAATTTTAGGACGGTATAAATGTAACTACTCCTTAGCTAGGGGCAAGGAGCTCAGCACTGCCACTGGGTAGAAACAAGGTGCTGGGCTGGATAAAACAAGGTGGAGGGTCGGATTTGGCCCACGGGCCTTGGGTTTGCCACCTGTGGTATAAGGGTTTATCCTAGAATCTTAGAATTCTGTGCTCTAAGGTAATGCTGAGAAGCCCCACAGGTATATAAGGGGCTTTCTTTGTTTCAAAGGGACTATAAGATGCGGAGTCTCTGAGATAGCTGTCATAAGAATATTTCTACTATTTATTTTTTAAATATTTTATTGATTGTGCTTTTATACTTGTTCTGATTTTTCCCCCTTTGCCTTCCCTCTACCCAGCATCCCACACTTCCCAGGCAATCCCTCCACCATTGTTGATGTCCATGGCTCATATGTATAAGTTCTTTGGCTACTCCATTTCCTATACCATACTTTATATCCCCATGGCCATTCTGTATTACCTATTTATACTTCTTAATCCCTTCACCTCTTCATTCCCCAACACCCCCTCCCATCTGACAACCACTAAAATGCTCTCTGTATCTGTGATTCTGTCTCTGTTCTTGTTTTCTTTTTCTTTTTTTAAATATATTTTATTGATTATACCATTACAGTTCTATTCCCTCCCCTTTATTCCCCTCCACCCACACACTCCCTCCCCCACCGTTCTCCCCCCTTAGTTTATAACCACGTGTCTCAAGTTCTTTAGATTCTATATTTCCCCCACTATTCTCGCCCTCCCCCCTATCTATTTTCTACCTACCTTCTCCCCCCTATGCTATTTTCTGTACCTTCTCCCCCCTTCTCCTCCTCCCTCTCCCCTGTTGCTAACCCTCCATGTGTTCTTCATTTCTATGGTTCCACTCCTGATCTAGCTATCCTCTTGGTTTGCTTTTGTTTTAGGCGTGGTTGTTAATAACTGTGAGTTTGCTGTCCTTTCACTGTTCATATTTTTCATCTTCTTTTTCTTATATAAGTCCCTTTAGCATTTCATATAATAAGGGCTTGGTGATGATGAACTCCTTGAACTTGACCTTATCTGAGAAGCACTTTATCTGTCCTTGCATTCTAAATGAAAGTTTTGCTGGATAAAGCAATCTTGGCTGTAGGTCTTTGGATTTCATGACTTGGAATACTTCTTTCCAGCCCTTCTTGCCTGGAAGGTCTCTTTTGAGAAATCAGCTGACAGTCTGATGGGTACTCCTTTGTAGGTGACCGTCCCCCTTATCTCTTGCTGCCTCTAGGATTCTCTCCTTCATTTTAATCTTGGCTAATGTAATTATGATGTGCCTTGGTGTGTTCCTTCTTGGGTCCACCTTCTTTGGCACTCTCTGAGCTTCCTGGATTTCCTGGAAGTCTATTTCCTTTGACAGACTGGGGAAGTTCTCCTTTATTATTTGTTCAAATACGTTTTCCACTCGTGGCTGTTTCTTTCCCCCTTCTGGTACCCCTATAATCCGGATGTTGGAATGTTTAAAGATGTCCTGGAGGTTTCTAAGCCTCTCCTCATTTTTCTGAATTCTCATTTCTTCATTCCTTTCTGGTTGGATGTTTCGTTCTTCCTTCTGGTCCATTCCATTGATGTGAGTCCCAGTTTCCTTTCCATCACTATTGGTTTCCTGGACATCTCCCTTCATTTCAATTAGTTTAGCCTTCATATGTTCCTCTAATTTGTGACTGTAATCAACCAGTTCTGTGAGCATCCTGATAAACAGTGTCTTGAACTGTGCATCTGAGAGGCTGGCAATCTCTCGGTCACTTAGAGTTATCGGCTCTGGGACTTTGAGTTCTTCTTGCGCCATCTTTTGGGCTGTTCGTGCCTGTTCCGTAGCAGGATCGGAGCCCTAAAGTGTTCACTAGATCAGGGCAACTCAGTCTCTGGGTTGTGACGTTGTATGTGGGGGCGGGGTCAAAGAGGAGCAATGGCGTCCCGTCTGCCGCCTCCCGCCACGGCCCTCACAGGTGGCCGGTGCCGCAGCTACCACCGTCACCGGGGCCGTGTGTTTCGTCCCACTGCACGGGAGTGCGCCACCGCCGTTAGCCCTCCACTGGGTTCGCCCCCTGGGGCCTGCATGGTCCGTCTCACTGTGCGCGGATGTGCGACCGCGGTCAGTCTGCCCCACACCCTGACTGGGTCCAGGCCACTTGCGTGCCTAGGTCAGGGCATCTGTCCTGCCCGACCCTGCTCTGCTGCTGGCTCCGTCCCTCTTACCGTCCTGGTTGAATGGTTAGTTGTTGTTGGACTTCCGTATAATTAAATTTTCTGTTCTTTGGCTGTGTCTTTGTTCTCCAAACCTTTGTTGTATTCAAACTTGGTTGTGGGAGAAGGCACAGTGTTTCCACCTATGCCTCCATGTTGGCGGAAGTCCTCTCTTCTTGTTTTTTTACTTTGTTTTTTAGATTCAGTTGTTGACAGATTTGTATCTTTTGTCATTTTATTGTTCATATTTTTGATCTGCTTCTTAAATAAGTCCCTTTAACATTTCATCTAATAATGTCTTAGTGATAATTAATTTTTTTAAGTTTTTTTCTTGTCTGGGAAGCACTTCATCTGCCCTTCCATTCTAAATGATAGCCTTGTTGGATAGATTAATCTAGGTTGTAGGTCCCTGCTTTTCATTGCTTTGAATACTTTTTGCCAGTCCCTTCTAGCCAGCAAAGTTTCTTTTGAGAAATCAGCTCACAGTCTTATGGGAACTCCTCTGTAGGTAACTAACTGCTTTTCTCTTGCTACTTTTAAGATCCTCTCTTTATCTTTAATCTTTAGCATTTTAATTATGATATGTCTTGGAGTGGGCCTCTTTGCATCCATCTTGTTTGGGACTCTCTGTGCTTCCTAGACTTGGATGTCTATTTCCTTCACCTAATTAGGGAAGTTTTTCTTCATTCTATTTTCAAAAATATTTCCCATTTCTTACTCTTTCTCTTCTCCTTCTGGTACCCCTGTGACATGAATTGTGGAACTCTTGAAGTTGTCCCAGAGGCTGGTTATCCTATCCTCAGTTTTTTGGATTCTTTTTTCTTCTTATTGTTATGATTGGTTGTTTTTTGCTTCCTTATGTTCCACGTCATTGATTTGATTCTCAGCTTCATCCACTCTACTGTTGTTTCCCTGTAATTTGTTCTTTATTTCAATTAGTGTATCCTTTCTTTTTTATGCTATTGAGGTACTCACTAAGTTCCTTGAGCATCTTTATAACCAATGTTTTGAACTCTGCCTCCTATAGATTGCTTTCCTCCATTCCCTTTAGCTCTTTTTCTAGAGTTTGGATCTGTTCTTTCATTTGGTCTATGTTTCTTTGTCTCCTCATTTCTGCAGCCTCCCTGTGTTTATTTCTATATACTAGGTAGAGCTCCTTGATTCTGTGTCTTGTTAGTATGGCCTAATGCAGTAAGTGCCCTCTAGGGTCCAGTGGCACAGCCTTCCCTATCACCCAAGCTGTGTGCTTGAGATGCACCCATTGTGTGGGCTGAGTACATCCTCCTCTTGTAGTTGAGCCTTAGTTGCTGTGGGCAGATCAATGGAAGGGATTTACCAGGCCAGTCAGCTGTAAGGATTGGCTATTGCAGTCTGTCTTGCTCCCCAGTTGTTCCTCCCAGACCACTGACCACCAACCTCCACCCTCTGTGGAGGAACAGCTGTGCAGGGGTAGGGTGGTGGTAATCCAACATGGTCTGTAGTTGTCCATTGGGTGCACTGGCCCTGGGGTTTCCAGGGTGGTGCAGGCCAAGTTCAGCCCCAACCTGTATTTTGCCCAGGACCACTTGCCTGAGTTATAAAGCAATCTGAGATGGCTGCTACTTACATTAGACTTGGAGATTTCCAGCTGAAACAAAGCTGTGAATTTAGGCTGGCTGCTGCTAGTGCAGGGTGTGAGGCTCACTGAAGCCAGCTCTTGCTTGTTTGAGAGGATTTAGGAAGTTTTGCTGTATGAGCCAAGACCAGTCATTTATATGGAAAAGCAGCTTGGGTGGGCCCCTAAGTTGGGTGGGATGGAGTCTCAGGGGATCTCTGAGGCGGGTCAAACAGTGTGTTAGCCAGGTTGATGGAGTCTGAGATATGGCACCAGCTTGCTAACTCTGTTGGGAGAGGGTTTAGAAAAGGGACCATGGCCTTTGCTTGCCTTGATGCCAGACAAGTTCATTTCTCCCTGTATGTCACTGGCGCCTTTCAAGCTGCTACCCCGGTTCTGGAGTTCACAGGGAGTGAATATGAGTAGATGAGTCCATGTGTGGGTTCATTAAGAGGAATTTCTTAGGGTTCTAGAAGTTTCTTCCCCCAACTCAATCCTTGCTGCTTTTTGGCAGCTGCAAGTTGTGGGGACTTATCTTCCAGGCACTGGAACCCTGGGCTGGGGGCACCTGGTGTGTGGGCCTGGGATTCCTTGCTCTGGAGATAACCCTCCCACATTTTTATCCACCGCATGTGGTTGAGGGACCAGCCTGTTCCATGTCTGCGCCCCTCCTGCCAGTCTGGATGGATGTTGTGTCTCTAATTCCATAGTTGTTAGACTTTCATTCACTCAATTCTTGACGATTCTAAGTGATGGTTATTCTAAGTTTTAGTTGTAATTTTGATGTGGTTGTGCGAAGAGGCAAGTCATGTCTGCCTACACCACCATCTTGACTGGAAGTTCCAAGAATATTTTCATAGCACAAAGCTTATGCCAGACAGTACTCTAGTTATCTATTGCTGAGAAACAAACCTCTCTAAAACATAGTGGCTTGAAAACAGCTGCCATTTCATCATTTCTCAGGATTTTGGATAAGGCCCAGGGGGAAAAATTTGTCTTTGTTCTAGGTTATGAGGTACAGCCCAGCTGGCTGGAACAACTTGGTTGTCTTCGTCCCTCGATGACTGGTCCCTCAGCTGGGATGGGTCCACCAGGTTCCTGTGTCTGACCTAAGTTTTTGGTGATAACTGGGCCGCTACTTTTCCTCAGTGTCATCTCTGTATGTGGTCTCTCCACAGCCAGATGGAAGTGGGGGATCAGCATAGGATTATCAACAACTCAAAATCAAGATTGCCAAGTACTCCTAAAGCTCAGATCTGGAATTGGCACATTGTCACTTCTGCCACGTTCTTCTGTTGGTTAAGTTGAGACATAGGTCCAGTCCAGATCCAGGGTCAAGGACCACACAAGGTTATAAGCATGTTTTATTGGGGACCACCTAAATAATAAACTGCCTAACAAGAAGGACTCTATAGGCAGACTTGGGAGGGCTGAGGGTGATCTTATACCTAATTTTATCTTGCCCCATCTTCAGAGATGACTGGAGGGCAAATAGTGGGGAATAAGGTAACCCCGAACTTCCTCCACGGAATTAAACGTGTGTGGGGACGGGGGGCGGGGTGGCGGCTGTGATCTGCTTCTGGATCAGCTTGAACCAAGGGAGGTTGGCCTGTGTGTGTATTAGACCATCAAACATTTACTGAGCAGTTTAAGCGATAGGTTCTTAACATTTGCGTTATCTCGTTATCCCTATTTTACAGAGGAGAAAGCACAGGCTGGAATGCAGCACCTAGCACCACACCACGACGCAGCCTCCGTGGGTCTTTTCACCCGGCCGCTAAAGTTGGGACAGAGCGGTGTCAGGCGCCAGCGTCTCCAGGAGGGGAGCGCTCAACACGACCTGCTAAGCTAGCAGAGCGCTCAGCTCCCAGGCAGCCATCGGAAAGAGCGCGCCTCACAGGTCTGCTACCCCGTCACCGCCTTGCTAGGCAATGAGCAAACACCAGCCCGCCAGGGGGCCTCGGTTCAGGGAAGGGGGGGGGAGGCGGAGTGGACGTGGAGGGGGGCGGCTCTCGGAAGCCCAGACGCAGCATCGGAGATCTGACTTGGGGACCTCGGGTGCAGAACGCCAGCGGCTCGCCCCCGCCGCCACGCACGCTCGCACGCTGGGGCCCCGCCTGCCGCGCAGCTCTGGCTCCGCCCCGAGGATTGACCGCCCGAGCCACCGTCTGCCCGGCCCCGCCTCGCACGGCCAGGCGAAGAGGAGCCGGCCGTACCGTGTGTGTATGTGTTCGTGGGGCTCGGTCTCAGCCCCGGGAAGATGGTGGCGGCGGGGGCGGCGGCAGCGACTGAGGCGAAGCTGAGGGGGAGGGCAGCAGCGACGACAGGGCCCTCGGGCAGGAACAGCGAGCTGCTCCGGGACTGGGACGTCCCTGAGGCTGCGAGGCCGGGACTGGTGGCCGGGCTGCGCTTCCCGCAGCTGCTGCTGTTGCTGCTCCCTCCTTTGCTGCTGCTTCCCTGGACTGCCGAGGCCGCGGCGGCAGCGGCGGTGGTATCGGGCTCAGCCGCAGCCGAGGCCAAGGAATGTGACCGGCCCTGTGTCAACGGCGGCCGCTGCAACCCTGGCACCGGCCAGTGCATCTGCCCCACCGGCTGGGTGGGCGAGCAGTGCCAGCACTGCGGGGGCCGCTTCAGGTGAGCGCAAGGTGGTGTTGGAAGGTCGGACCCAGCCAGAGGTTGGGGCTAAGGGGTACTCGAGACAGCCTCAGACCAGAGGCGGATGCCAGACAGAAAGTGGGGAGGTGGGGCCCCACGCTGTTTGAGGACCGTTTGCCTACGGGGATATCTTGGTCTGTGGCCTGGGATTTTCCTGCACTGGAAGATGAAAAGGTTCGAGGCAAGGGTTGGGGCACCCCAGAGGGATTTGTGTGCGGCTGGCTACAAGGGAAGAAAGCCCAGGGTCCCAAAGTGTATCGAAGCCAGTCTCTGAAACTGGGCCTCTTGTGGATAAACGAAGTATGAAAGAAAAGGTGGAAAAGAGAGCCAGTCTTACTTAAACACTTCGTTTTAACATTCCCTTGTTCCCCAGGGCCTCATGAGTTCCCCTGCTGATTGGATATGGGGGTAGTCTGAAAAAAACAGGGTGTTGGTAGTGATTTGTTGGCTGGAGATAGAAAGGAAAGAGTAAGATAGTGAGATATTAGAGATAGAAGAATCAATGGTTGTTGGCTAAAGGAAAGTGAGGGCACTAGCTCTTTGAAGCGCGCCGGAGGCCGCAGATTGAACCAGGCTTGTCCTGGAGAGGGCATAGGAGGAGGTTCCTGTTTGCCCTGATTTCTGGGGAATACCGAGTTCTGAGTTGGCCTGGTTCAGGGCAGTACCTCTTGGAGAGATCACTCATTAATTAATTAGTAGTTATCTATTATTTGCTTTCGTTGTGCAAGGATTTCCAGATTATATGCACAAATAGATTAGCTAGACTTTGGCCTAGTCCACAAGGAATTTCGAGTATAGTAAGAGAAAGGTATATACACAAATAACCCTAATTGTCTGCCTTTGACCGATATTTACCAAATACTTTTGATCTCAGGTGTGGTGGAGTGAGGAAATATGAAGAAAAAGAGAGACAGGGTCCCCGCGTTCATGGATCTTGACATTCTAGTTGGGAGACAGGGAATTAACACGTAAAAATGTAACTGAAAGAAATGAACAAGATGATTTCAGGTAATACTGAATGCTTTCAAGAAAGGAAAACAGGATGGTCTGATAGAGAATGATAACTGGTGGGTAATTTTAGGAGAAGCCTCTCATTTAGAGTGTGTTTGATCTGAGACCTGAATGAAGCATGGGAGAACCTGCGGGAATTTAGGGGTGGAGAGGTTGTGACTAGCTGGAGAATGAAAGGAAAAGCTTTGAGGAGGAGGTGACATTTGATTTGAGCATTGGAAACTAAGTAGGATTTGGATGTGTGCAGCTGGGAAAAAAATTCCAGATGGAAAGGAGGATGCAAACAAAGTGTGGAGACCAGAAAGGAAAGTATTTTGCTGGTGGCAGGCTGTATAGAAGAGTTGTGAGAGAGAAGTTTGGAATGGTAGAATTGTAGACTCATGTATTGTCAGATTTTCAAGGGAACTCAGAGAATGTGAAGGAGATGAGCTCTTTATTGTTACAAAAGAAGCAAGTAATTTCACGACCAGTGTGTTGTGGGCTGGCCTTGTAACTTGGGTGTTCTTACTTATGAATGGATATAATCTACACATTTGTTGAGGGCTGTTCTGGGTTAGGTTGTGAGATACAAGCAGACACAGTCCTGCTTTTGTGGTGCTTACATTCTAGCTTGCGGGTGAGACATGAAGTAATCAACTTAGTATGATTTTGCTGAAGGACATGGGAGTGAAGAGCAGGGGACAGAGAACTTGGCGTAGTTGGCGTGGTAAGGTTAGTGACTGAATAAGGGACTTTTTAGTTGAGATCTGAGGGGTGAGATGCCAAGGGGCTTGGGGATGAGCCGGATTGCAGCAGACTGAGTGGAAGGCCAGGTGGCTGAGGCAGAGAGAGCAAGGGGGAGCATGGCAAGACCGGAGCGATAGGCAGGGGCCACGACACATGGATCCCTGTTGAATGGGTTGAAATTTTTAACTTTCAGCTTGTGAGCAGTGGATTGGCATAGTTCCTCTTGTTTGAGCGACATTATAGGCTTTTTAGTTTGGAGCCAGATCAGGAATGGCCTTGAGGGTTAGGCCAGAGCGTTTTGAATTTGAGGAGCTTCCAAGATCAAGTGAATGGATGGTTAGGTCAGAGGAAAGTTCTTCCAAGTTCTGAAAATCTGGCAGGCCATGATAGGTGGTGAGGGACCTACCCTGAGTCTGTGGAGGTCTCAGACTCAGCGTGAGGAGGGACAGGCATAACAAAATCAGTCTGTCGGAAATATTCAGAGTGGGGGGACTCACTTACAGCATGAGAGATGGTGGGCAGCTAGGTGGGAACTGTTGGTGTGAGTCAGGACAGCAGTAAGGAGAACTTGAGATAGGATATGGGGTAGGTCCTAAGTGGTATTGTGGAGCTAAGTGACACATCTGTTTTTGAAACTGATTTGTTTGGGGGAAGAGAGAGGGGGATGGTGAGGGAAAGAAAACTAGATTCTATCTTGGGCGATTGAGAAGACAGTGATATCAATAAGATACACGGACACAGAAGGAACAGATCTGAGATGTGTAATTTTGCACACACTGAGATTGGGGTGCCTTCAGGGTATCCACCTGGCAGGACAGGTGTCAGCACTGGTGTTAGCTATACATAAAGGAGATTGCCAGGGAGCGGGAGCAGGTCTGAATGTTCACACAGATGGTTCGGAGGATTGGAGAAGAATCGCTCGGTATGGGAACAGGCAGCCCTGACAGTGGCTGTCTCGGACGGTGTCACATTTGAGTGAAGGCTCTCCCCTGGTTTCTGAGGGTACTGTTTGAGCTGCTTTGACCTGATGTCCTTCTCCTGTCCTTTGACTTTAGTCCTGATAATTCCATTATATTTTGTAGGCCCCTGGAATTTGCATTTTAAAAAATGAAAGGAAGAGGAACTCATATCTCTGACTTTTTAAAAACACTTGAAATAAAATTTTAGCTCTGGCCAGTGTGGCTCAGTTGGTTGGAGTGTCATCCTTTAACAGAAAGATTGTGGGTTCAGTAGCCGGTCAGGGCACACAATCTGGGTTGCCTGTTGGATCCTCAGTTTAGATACGTACAGTCCCTGGGCCAGATGCGTGTGGCAGGCAACCAGTTAGTTGATGCTTACTCTCTCGCACTGATGTTTTTCTTTCTCCCTTCCTCTCTTTCTAAAAGCCAAGAAAAAATGTCCTTGGGTGAGGATTAAAAAATAATAAAAAAATTTTAGTTGAAGGATTTTTTAAAGGGGAAGAGTGAAATGCTGATTTTGATTATAGTAGTGTATATGACACCAACCTTGTTATTAAACAAAGAGACGTTAGAATGAACACCTTTCTGGCTTGGACTGGCCTCAAGTCAGTGTGCTTTTTATTGCACTTTAGTTCCATAAATCCTGTGTTATGATTGCTGTTATAAGGTCTCTGTTATTAATTACAAGGAATGTAGGATAATAAGAGGATTAGATTTCACTGGGGTTGTCACTGAGTGCATACTCCGTGCCGGGACCTGTCAGGCACTTTCATACACACTGTGCCACTTAATTTTCAGGATAACTCTAAGGGTGTTTTATAAAATTTGGATTTTTGTGTGATTGTAGTTAGAAAATCACGTGCCTTTTCCCCAAATGATAGATAACTACAAAAATGATTAATTGCAGAGGACGGAGTTAATGGTGCCATTGTAATAAAAATAACAATGGAGTCTTCGGTGGATGGTTTCTAAAGCGTGAACACTTTCATTCGTTTTTATGTGAACCTTCATAATTCAGTGATCTTTTTTTCAACTTGTCACATCACCATTGAAAATTTTCTTTCGAGGTTAAATATATCTCATCACGTTAGAGAAAGAAGATATTAAGCCCTTTATGAAATTAATATGTATTTAATTCTTTTAAGTTTCTGCTGTATAAAACTTTTGGGAGAATAGAATAGAGTAACTTATTGAATGGGGGCTTTATAGTTACCCATGATGTTGAGTTACCTTCTACAGAAGAAAAAGATAAGAAGTAAGCATTTACAGAGCATCCGTTTTGTGCCCAGCATACATAGGACCAGTAGTAATAGTTATAGCAACAGCTGCCACCATTGTCCTAGCATTTATTCCAGTTTTACCAGGTATTGTGCCAAGTGCCTTTTAGGAATTACCCTTTTTAATCTTTAGAGTGAAGGTATTCCTATTTTGTAGGTGGGTAGACTCAACCTGGGAGATGTTAAATTTCTTGCTCAAGGTCACACAACTCGTAAACAATTGTGGTCTGAGCTCAGGCCTTGTCTAATTCCCAAATCCACGTTTTCCATGGTACCATTTGGCCTCTCATACTATCTGAGTCCAGTCACCCATTATGAATGTTTTTTGGAAGGGCTGACCTAGATCCTCTGGGGAACCCTCTGAGCTTCATTTCCAACCTAGGCCCGGCAGAATGGTTCTCGCAAAGAAGGGTGCTGAGCAGAGGGGCCGTTCTGCCATTAACGGGGCGGGGACCAGAGAATGCTCGTTCAACAGGGGCATCCATGGACAGGGTTTCAAGAAACATGCTCTTCTGGCACTTAAAGAGATCCAGAAATTTGCTGTGAAGGAGATGGGAACTTTAGATGTACCCGTTGACATCAGGCCCAACTAAGCTGTTTGGGCCACAGGAATAAGGAAGTCTCTTGCTATACCCAGGTGCAGTTGTCTAGAAAATGTAATGAGGATGAAGATTCACCAAACGCGCTCTATACGTTGGTTACCTATGTACCTGTTGCCACTTTCAAAAATCTACAAATAGTTAATGTGGTTGAGAACTAACTACTGATTGTCAAATATAGTTATAAAACTGCCCCCCCAAAAGGTCATTTCTACCTATATGACTGCCATATGTCTTTTGTTTTTCTGCTTCTCCTAAACTTCACTGTCTTATTTTCTATTCTTGCTGGGCTTCTTTACTGGGATATTTTACTGTCACGTCAGAATGAGCCATGTCTAAGACCAAACTTCTTACCTGCACTGAAAAATACTCTTTTGTACTGCCTTATTTCAGTAGCACATCTGACTTTAGATAACCAAAGGTCAAAATTTAGGAGTAGCCCATTGCTCTTTCTGTTTAGTCTCTTTTTTCTAAAGTCTTAGAAGTTTGTTCCTCTCCATTTCTCCTGCGCCATTCTAGCGTACCTGGTCCTCCACCTCATTGCCAGCCTGCCTCTCTTGCACCCTGACTGGTATCTTGTACCTCCAGAGTCCATTCTACACTCTGTCATATAATCCCCTGAAAACCTGTGTCACTATCTTGCTCAGACACTTTTTTCTCCCTCCTCTTGCTACCTGTAAAATGACTGTCCGCGGAAGGCTCCCTCTGCCTTATGCACGTTCTTTTTCCCTAACCAAATCCTTGAGCCTTACAGTTTTTCTGCCTATTTGCTAAATTTAACACCCTTCCTCCTCCCTGCCTCCACATTCTTCTCCACTTACCTAGATTCTATCCCTTCAATTCCACCCCATCTTTAATTCTCTATAATCTGTAATAGCAAATTCTTCAAAATCATACCTGTTATCATCTTCTGAGATGGGTTACCAACCCATTCAACTCATAGAACACTTGTGAATGAATGAATATTATGTATTAGGTACAGTGCATACCTTGAGGATATGAAGGTGGGTAAGAACCAGGCCCTGCTTTCGCATTGCGGGGCTCATAATTCTGAGAAGACAGCTGCGTGTGCAGGGAATTAGAATTTAGTAATAAAAATACAGGCAATACGTGGTGCTGGATCAATATGAGGCAGAGAGACTAACCTTTGGAGGGCTCTGTCGGGAAGCATCACAGAGAGGAGAACATCTTGGCAGGTGTGAGGAACCTGTGTGAATAGTGAGTCATGACAGTGCGGGAGAAGGGCTTTCCGTTGTGCGAGGACAGAGAACCACGGACCGTCACACGCACTCCGTGTATTAGTTCTCTACGTTTGTGCTAACGAAGTGCCACACACTGGGGGGCTTAAAACAACAGAAATGTCATCTCTAATAGTTCTGGAGGTCCGAAGTCTGAAATGAAGGTGTTGGAGGGGCCACACTCTCTTCGAGGACTCTGAGGGAGAATCTGTTCCTTCCTTTCTCTTAGTTTCTGGAATTGCCAGCAATTCTGGGCATTCCTTGGCTGTGGCTGCCTCCGTCATTTCAGTCTTACATGATGCTCTCCCCATGTGGCTCTTCTTTTCTTACAAGGATGCCAGTCATGTTGGATGTGTAACTTGAGTGCATCTTGACTTGGGTACATCTGCAAAGATCCTGTTTCCACATAAAGTCCATTCACAGGTACTGGGGGTTAGGACTTCACAATATCTGTTTGGGGCTCACAATTTAAACCACAGCACTAGAGCATTGAATGTAGGTGGTTGTTAGAGTATAACTTGTGAGGGATGCATTGGAAGGTGATAATGGCCTTCCCTCTGCCCTTCCTAACAACCTCCAGCTTCAGGACGCATCCTTGACCTAGGCTAAGTCATCAGGTCATTCCGGTCTCTGGCTGCAGTGATTAGTTTGAGGTAGGCATGTGACCTAAGCTGACTCAGAGTGAATCGCAGAACTTGCTGGAGACCTCTGTCCTCTGTGGGCGTTTACGAAGCAGATGCTTTGTCATCTGCGTTCTGTGCAGTGAGGATATAAAATCTAGAACTGTTACAGCTTGTAGCATTTCTGTTGTAGCAGAAGCCCACCTGAGGTCAGAGCAGCTCCTAGAGGAGGGGGGATGGCAGAGAAATGGAGCTGGAGACCTGATGACTTTCTGAGTCTCTGGATCAAGCCTTGCCTTGCCTGAAGCTACTTTTCAGTTTTGTGAGAAAAGCTACATTTCTTTTTTTTAAGCTTTATTTATTTACTTTTAGAGAGAAGGGAAGGGAGTGAGAAAGAGAAGGAGAGAAACGTGCAAGAGATACATTGATGGGTTGCCTCTCACATGCAACTGGGGACCCAGCCTTCAACCCAAGCGCATGCCCTGACTGGGAATTGAACCAGCCACCTTTTGATTCACAGGCTGGTGCTCAATCCACTGAGTCACACTAGCCGGGGCGGTATTACATTTCTTATGCCAGTTAGTATTAGATTTTCTGTCCTTTACAATATGGAATAATTCCTAACATACAGAGGGATGTAGGGCCAAAAGCCTTTTTATTCTATACCAAGGAGTGTGGGCCCTGTGCTCTTGGTGTTGATAACGTGGTCTAAATTCCTGGTCTTTTCTACAAAGTCTCCCAGTGTTCCAATTTTGATGTGCATATGATCTGAACCCCAAGTTACTGTAGGCAATACTTTTTAGCTTATTTCTTTCTTACTGCTTAACTGGGATTGCCAGCCACCAACGGGGATGAGGCTGTTCTTACTGCCCCGTACCCCAGCCCTGTTTCGCCAGTTTCACATTTGAGGGCTCATTATTTGTTACTCTATTTACAAGTTGTACTGGATATGATCTCTATCAAAGTTCTTTTAGTGACAGACACCGTACAAGCCTAAGAGAAAAAATGGGAGAGGGCTACTGTTTTGTGTGACAGAAAAGTCAATGGGCTATCGCGGCTTCATGCATGACTGGATCCAGGGGACCCGTTGGTGTCTATTCCTTCATGTCTTCGTGTGCTAGCCTTTGAGGCTAGTTCTTTACTAGCCTCACTCTCAGGAAGGCTGTCTTCATGTAGTGCCTACATTTAGCTTCATGTAGAAGTTCGATTGAACTGGCTTAGCATCCTCCTGAGCTGAGTACCTGTTCTGGGGTGGGCAGTGAGGTCCGGCTCCATTAGATGGCGTGGACTGAGAAAGGGGGACAAAGGAGAAAGGAAAACACGTGTAGTGTTCCTAGAAAGAGGGCCAGTGCTGGGCAAGCGAGAACAGTAACGTCTCTGTGTGTTCTTAGAACCTGCCATTTGGTGAGTACTAAGTGTCCATGATGAAAATTGGGAATGGTCCAGATACTACTGAATCAAGTAATGAAGTGCGGGACCCAGTTCATCAGGAACTCACAGTTGGGAGAGACCCGCTAGGTGGAACGCATGATACTGGCTCGTCAAGGTTACTGCAGTGGGCGCTGTCCAGTGTTGAGTGTCAGTCTAGTAGAGCCAGGTCACTGAATTGCAGTTATTCATCCCTTAGTGTTGCATTGGGGCAATAGAGAGGATTACGGGAGGAAGCAAACAAATATGTTTAGTGAGTGAAATTATGCTATATTGGGTACAAACTTAACTTTAATGTGGAATACTTATATAATAGGCATTTAATGTTTTTGGCTGATTCCTTGAAGATAGAATTTACTTATTTGAAAAGGTAAAAATATGGTTGTTGAGTAAAAAGAAAAATGAGCATGAATGTCTTAATTGTAAAAGTTATGATATATTCAAAAGCAGATATCTGACATTTATACTTTACCTCTGTAAAAGGTTCCTAAGATAGGCAAATGGTTTCTTATTTACTATGATATAGACAACAGAGAAATATGTAAAAAAAAAAAAGCAGAGTATGTTTATGGTCTAAACAGGTTTGTTCTAAATATGACTAACTGATTTAATAAATTTGTAGGTCATCTTTATCTTGAGAATTAAATGTAGAAGTGTTTACCTGGAACTGTGGTTGAACTGTATGAAATTATATTGGTTTTTCTCTTTCACAAAGTCTTGTTTCTAAAACTGAAATGAAACTATAGCTGTACTTTTCAAAGTAATTGTATCTGAAAATTTATTAGCCACTAACCTATTATGAAATTTGTTTTCTACTTATATTCTTCACCATTTTCTGCGATTTCCCAAAGGCATTATGGCAAAAGCGACACTCATCCCTGTATTGTATACTAATCTAAGCCTTTCGTTTGTTGCTTCTTTCCATTTTTGCTTTGTACCCTATTCTTTCAAACTAGCCCGATATTACCAGTCTTTTTCTAATGTTTTCCCCTGAGGTGGCTTTCTGATATTTGCCTTGCTTTTTTTCCTTTTCCTTGTTTTATTGACGTCATATCCCTTTAACTACTTTGCTTTTAGCACCTGAGGCCCTGCTTTGATTTTTGTCCTTTCACTTTTTAATTCTTGAAGTTTTCTGTTTTTTTCAAGTTACATTTGGCGTGAACTTTAACTCTGGCTGTTTATTTACATGTTTACTCATCTAGAATCTATCTTTCACTTGCAGAAGTTAATTTTAGTCATGGTTGAGTTTGCCATCGCTGAATGTATTCTTTTAGAATTTAACAGTAACATTAATTTTTAAATTAATTCCTCCTGGTTCTTTTTGCATTCTATTCTAGTTAAGAATTTGAAATTTATTTATTAATAAACTTATAACCATTAAAGGCAGAAGTTTTATCAGATGCTGTTGACACAGGTCACTTCTCTTCACCACAGTTTCCGGTATTTTTGATTCACCGATCCTTTCAGAAACATGTATACTGTACTGGACACTCTTAGGAGTTAAAAGATAGCCCTGGCTGGTGTAGCTCAGTGGATTGAGCTCGGGCCTGCGAACCACACGATCGAGGTTCGATTCCCAGTCAGGGCACATGCCTGGGTTGCAGGCCAGTTCCCAGTAGGGGACTCACAAGAGGCAACCATACATTGATGTTTCTCTCCTTCTCTCCTTCCCTTCCCCTCTAAAGATAAATAAATAAAATCTTAAAAAAGAAAGGTAACCTTAAAAATGTATCCTGGTTTTAATAAATGCTTTTAATAAAAAGTAATTTCTTAAGATTATAACATAACATTTTAAATGTAATTCATAATGATATTCACAATGTAAAAAATTTGACCTTTTCTCTGTTAAACATATACTACATGTTTAATGTGTTTTAAGTTAATGTGTAAGGAAAAGCCTGATTTATACACAAATAAAAAATGACATTTAATTTTGGGATCAAGTGTACATTAACATAGAGATCGAATTTGACTCTGCTTTGTACTATAGAAATAGACAACTTTCTTCTCCTAATGATCAGTATTTCATAGATTTGTGCTTTAAAAATTATTTCTTAGAATTTTTTTGTATGTTGTTTCTAAGTGATAAAATAATAGTAGTTTTCAGCTATTTGTAGGCATTTCTCCACAGTAGCATGTTTCTTGTGTGAATGGTTTTTTCCAAAATTGAAAAGGCCAGACTGGCTATAATTGTTTTATTTCCCTTTTTTAACATTGGTTTTTGAAGTGAAAAAGATGTTTTGCAAAGCTATACAAGGATTTTGATCAGAAGGTTTGGCAAATTGATATTGAGGCATATTTGTAGGTGTGGATTAATTTTATGCCCTTCCATAACTTGTATTTAAATATCATCTTATGCTTCTCTTTGAATAGATGCCATTACTGTCTTTTAATTGGAACATTATTTGAACTACTGGTTGAGCAGCAGTGAACAACCCTGACTAAGTAACTGGTTGCTTTAAACTAACCATATGTTTGGTGCTGGTTCAGTCTCTCTGGGCTGATTTTAACTTCTTTTAATATGGAGTATCTCAAGCCAATGGAAGAAGTACAAAGAGTAATAAAACAAATATCTTTGTACCTATAACCTCACCTTGCTGAATTTCCTTCATAGTAATATTATTACTCCATAATAATATTAATATAACTTA
The DNA here is from genome assembly GCF_014824575.4 of Sturnira hondurensis. Classification (NCBI taxonomy): domain Eukaryota; kingdom Metazoa; phylum Chordata; class Mammalia; order Chiroptera; family Phyllostomidae; genus Sturnira; species Sturnira hondurensis. The sequence goes on along the minus strand of NW_028080032.1, from coordinate 7,556,966 downwards.
TGAAATACAAAATAATATTACGGATACCAACCAGATTCTCTGCTACCCCTTCCTAGCCCAGTTACTCCCTCCCCAGCGGTAACTGGTGTGCTGAAGTCGATGTGCGTCATTCCGCTTGCACGCACATTTCTGCTTCTACTGCAGACCCACACCCACACATACACATCCAGGCCTGTTTCCAAAAACAGGGTCATGTTTCTCATACTTTACAAAAAGTAAGCATGCTTTTCTTACCTGAAAACAACAGTTGTCAAGTATTTTTGAGATTTGTGTTCATAAATGTAGTTCTAGTTGATTCTAGCTGTGTTCGTTACAGAATGCCACTTACTCGTTCGTTGTCCTGCTGTCGGGCATTTAGATTTTTCCAGCTTGTGCCGTTACACACAGTGCCACCATTAACACTTTACGTATCTCCTTGTGCACGTGTGTATGATTTTCCTCTAGAATAGTGATTTTTAAACTTTTGGACAAGCACCTCCAAAATAATTTAAAAATTCTGTTTACTTCCATGCATACTTTTCGGTTGACATGCAGTTAACTTATACCATTAAAAATGATTTATGTAGTTGCAAAGAATATCATTTCTGGAATAGTATAGAGTTAGTGAAATTCGAAGACCCATTATTATTACTTTTAAAAATTTATTGAGCAGGCCCTGACCGGTGTGGCTCAGTGGTTGTCCCATGAAGGTGAAAGGTTGGTGGTTCAGTTCCGGTCAGGGCAAATGCCTGGGTTGCAGGTTTGGTCCCAGGTAGGGGCACATGAGAGAGGCAACCCATCAGTGTTTCTTTCTCACATCGATGTTTCTCTCCCTTTTTGTCTTCCCCCTTCCTCTCTCTCTAAAAATAAATACAGTCTTTTAAAAAATTAATTAAGTGGAATGCAAATTCCATAGTATTTTGGTACCATTCTCATTCATTTAAAAAAAAAGACACTTGTATGGTCTTCTTTGTGTTGTTTCTTTTTTTGGCTTAAATTTTTGTTTTTATTCTAATTCACTCATATGACTTTTTTCCCTGGATTATGAATTCTGTCCATTGCTCTGTATGTTACATTTATTTGAATTGCTTTTTTCTTGCCTTTGCTCATTTGTCTATTAGGTGGTTTGTTCTCTTGTATAGAGTTATAGGCATTCTTTGTATATACTGGATTAATCTTAGGATTATATAGGCAGCAGTGATCTAGTGAATGGCTTTTAAAATTTTATTTCACAATTTAAAAATTGTACCTATAAATGATTGGATAAATAAGTAGAGGATGAGAAGGGGCAAGTCCTACAGAAGAATTCTGGACAATATAAGTAGATGCTCCACCTTCCAGGATGTGGAGTGTAATTTCTCTTTACTGCTCCCCTTGAGTATAGCCTGGATTTAGTGACTCTTATCCAAATACTAGAATATGGAAAGGGGAAAATAGTAATGATACAGGGGAGAAATCTTGTATGCACTTACCTTCACCAACTGATCAGGGTGAAGCTTCCAGTAATAAGATAATGTTGCTTTAATGTGCTACCAGATACATGATTAGGAGGGAATATTGCCTCTTTGTTATTTTTCCCAAACCATGTAACATTTTTTGTTCTAATCTCTCTATTCTAGTTTATTTTTTAAAATATATTTTATTTTACAAATAAAATATATTTATTACAGCTGTCTCATGTTTTTCTCCCCTTTATTCCCCTCTGCCCTGCCCCCACTCTCCTATCAGCAATCCCCCACCTTAGTTCATGTCCATGGGTCGTACATATAAGTTCTTTGGTTTCTCCATTTCCCATACTGTCCTTAACCTCCCCCATCTATTTTGTACCTGCCTTTTCTGCTTCTTATTCCCTGTATCTTTTCGCACATTCTCTTCTCACCTTTCCCCACTGATAACCTTCCAAATGATCTCCATTTCTGTGATTCTGTTCCTGTTCTGTTGTTTGCTTAGTTTGTTTTTGTTCTTGTTTTTTAGGTTCAGTTGTTCATAGTTTTGAGTTTGTTGTCATTCTACTGTTCATATTTTTGATCTTCTTCTTTTTCTTAGGTAAGTCCCTTAAACATTTCATATAATAATGGCTTGGTGATGATGAACTCCTTGAATTTGACCTTATCTGAGAAGCACTTTATCTGCCCTCCCATTCTAAATGAAAGTTTTGCTGTACAGAGCAATCTTGGTTGTAGGTCTTTGGATTTCATGACTTGGAATACTTCTTTCCAGCCCCTTCTTGCCTGCAAGGTTTCTTTTGAGAAATCCGCTGACAGTCTTATGGGAACTCCTTTGTAGGTAACTGTCTCCTTTTGTCTTGCTGCTTTTAAGATTCTCTCCTTATCTTTAATCTTGGGTAATGTAATTATGATGTGCCTTGGTGTGTGCTTCCTTGGGTCCAACTTTTTGGGGACTCTGAGCTTCCTGGACTTATTGGAAGTCTATTTCCTTTGCCAGATTGGGGAAGTTCTCCATCATTATTTGTTCAAATTAGTTTCAATTTCTTGCTCTTCCTCTTCTCCTTCTGGCACCCCTGTGATTAGGATGTTGGGACCTTTAAAGTTGTCCTGGAGGCTCCTAAGCCTCTCCTCGTTTTTTTAAATTCTTGTTTCTTCATTCTGTTCCTGTTGAATGTTTTTATCTTCCTTCTGGTCCAGATTGTTAATTTGAGTCTCAGTTTCCTTCTTTTCACAGTTGGCTCCCTGTACATTTTCCTTGATTTCGCTGTGCATACCCTTCACTTCTTCCTTTATTTTACGACCATACTCAACCATTTCTATGAGCATCCTGAGCACCAGTATTTTGAGACCCGTATCAGATAAGTTGGCTATCACTTCATTGCCTAATTCTGTTTTTGGAGCTTTGATCTGTTCTTTCATATGTCTTTATCTGGGCACAGCTGTTACATAGTGAGGGGCAGAGCCTTAGGTGTTCACCGGGGCAAGGTAACCTGCCTTGCTGGGTTGTGATACTGTATGTGGGGAAGGGGTCCAAGAGGGATCAGTGGTGCTTGCTCCACTTTCTGCCAGATTTCATTCACTTCCCCTGCTTCCCACAAGCAAATTGGGCCCTTTTGGTGCTGATTCCCAGGTGGATGGGTTTGTGTATGTTCTAGGACCTTGTGGGTCTCTCTGACCTCTTGTGTGAGGCTGGAAGTTTCTCCTGCCACTGCAACACCCACAGGTCTTTTCAGTGAGAGGTTTTGAGGCTTTATTTCCCCACGCTGGATCCCTGCCTTGCACCCTGTGTCTTGCTCCCCAGCTGTTCCTCCCAGCTTCTCTGCACAAAAATGTGGACTACCTGGTCCTCCAGCCACCTCTTTGCTTGCCCTGGTCCACCAGCTGCCTTCTTGCCCTCCTGGTCCTCTAGCTGCAGCCTTGCTGTGGTTCTCTCCGCCCCTCCTACCAGTCTGGATGAATGTTTCTTGTTTAATTCCTTGGTTGTCAGAATCCACAGTTCAATTTTCTGGCAGTTCTGGCCATTTTTGTTTTTCAATTTGTTGTTGTTCTTTTGGTTGTGCGAGGAGGTACAGTTCATCTACATATGCCTCCATCTTGTCCAGAAGTTTGAAATTTCTAATTTTAATGTAGTCAGTTTTATCACTCTTTCTTTTTTTATATTTTATTTATTTATATTTAGAGGGGAAGGGAAGGAGAGAAGTTATCAATATATGGTTGCCTCTCATGAGTCCCCCACTGGGAACTGGCCTGCAACCCAGGCATGTGCCCTGACTGGGAATCAAACCACAATCGTGTGGTTCCCAAGCCCGAGCTCAATCCACTGAGCTATGCCAGCCAGGGCCTATCAGTCTTTCTTTATTTCTTGTGTTTTTTGTGTTATATTAAAAAATTTCCTTCCTATACTGATATAAAGATACTCTTCTTCCTCAATATTAAAAATTTTTGCTCTTTTACATTTTGATCTTTTATTTACCTGTAATTTATTTTTATGTGTAGTTTTTTGTAATTATCTAATTTAATTATTTCTATTTAATAAGCACTTGTCCCAGTCCCATTTATAGAATAGTGTGTTTTTCCCCTTACAGATTTCAGATACACCTTGTTCATGTAAGACATCAAGTTTGTCTTAGTTGTTTTTAGCCCTTTGCTTCTCTAATTTCAATAAAAATTTTGTTGAGTTTATTTTTTTATCCTCACCTGAGGACAGTTTTTCATTGCTTTCAAGAGGAGGTGGAGGGAGAGAAGAAAAGAGAGGGGAACATTGACACGAGAGAAACATCAGTTGGTTGCCTTCTTGTAAGTGCTCTGGGGATCGAACCTGTAACCTGATCATCTTTGTCATCTTTGTGATGTAGAGTCTTCCCATCCAGACATGCTTTATGTTTCCATTTACTTAGGTTTTTTAAATGTCTTTAAATTCTTACAACTTTTTTCAAAGTGGTCTGAAATACTTTTATTGGATTTACCCCCTACATACATAATTTTGTTCCTATGACTATAACCTAATTGATTACTATAGTGCATAGAAATGGAATTTGTTTTTATTTAAAAAAAATTTTATTGTTGACAATATTATAGATGTCCTCCATTTTCCTTCCCCTTTGTCCCCTCTCCACCCAGCTCTTGCCACCACCCTAGGAATGGAATATTTTGTTATCATTTCTGTTCGTATTGTCATTATAACATTAAATAATATTTAGCTCATGAGCATCTGTGGTTGTCTGGGCAGCCCAGCTCATCTCTCCTGAACTTACCGGTATGGGTCTAGGCTGGAACTTGGCTGGACTCACTCGGGGGGATGGGGTATCACAACTGTCTCATCCTTCTTGGACCAGAGACTAGCTGAGTCTAATGTCCTGGCGATGGCAGAGTTGCAGAAGCAGAACTTATTTTCTCATATATTGAATTTGTCTAGGAAATCTTCCTAAATTTTTGTGTCGATATGGATTCTCCTGTTTCCTTTGTTCATAATCATGCTGCCCATAAATGTTGACAGTTGACTTCTGATCTGTATACCTTGTGTTTCTTTTTCTTGTCTGTTCCCCCCCCCCATACTTGACTGTTTGCTCATTTGCAAATTCTTTCTTTTTCTGGCCTCTAAAAATCAGAGTACCCCAGGATACACTCTGTGTATCTGCACCCAGCCCTCTTCTGTGTCTGTACCTCATATTCATGGTTTTTTCTTAGTCCCAGGACTTTGAACACTGAAATGGAACCCTTGCTTTTTACCCCAAGCCTGTTCAGTTTCCAGTTTCCTCAGCACAGGCTAAAGACCTGGGTGTTTTCCTTACATATTTTTTTTCCTTGTCTCAAAATTGCCCTCAAATGCTGACTATTTAACCACTAAAATTTAGCTAAGAATTGGCCACTGTTCTTTTTTCCCCTCCTTCTACAGGTGGGGGCCAGATTGTGTATGTCTTTCTATTCTTAAATAACCATAAAAAAATCCTGAAAAGTTTAAGGTGGTATACACAAATAAAAGATGTTCGAGAGCTAGCAGGAGTTGGAGTGAAATGTCAGTTTCCTTAAGCTTCTATATCCTTACTAATCACTTCTCTGTCCTTTCATTGCTGTATACTCATAGGGACTTTTTGAAAGGAGTGTAGTTACAAGGAGTTGGGTGCCAAAGGGTTGGTCTTTGGTTTAATGTAGTCCCATTTCGTGCTTTTTTTGGTTGAATATTCAGGGCCTTGGGAGAGATTCTAGTTATTGGATACACAAGAAAGATAAAAAGCATGTATTAGATACAGGAAAATGTGTGGGTGGCTGTATTTGCTTTCCAGGAAGAGATGGGGAACATGGTATGAATAAAAGGTGAGAATGGGCATGGAGCGGTCGGCGAACAGTGGTGGGAACTGGCTTATCAGGGTGACAGGGCGGATTGACATTCCTAGTAGTCAGAATGTCATCATCAGGAGTCGGAACTTCATTCCATAGTCTGTGCAGAGTCATTGCAAACACTTGACAAGGGTAGTAACACAGTGACATGGGTCCTTTAGGAATGTTGTTCTGGCTGTGGAGTGCTTAATTGACTTTGTGGGCAGTTCATGGAAGCTGTGACAGTAGCCAGAGTCTGTGGCTATAAGGCTACTATGAACTGTTTGGACGTGGGGTAGAGCGTAGCTGTAGCAGGGGGAATGGAGATGAAGGGAAGAATTGAGGGAAGCCTTTGATGGTAATTTCATCATAAATTGGTCATACATTTGGTAGAGGAAGTAAAACAGACGAAGAAGCTAACAAAGGTTACACCTTTTAAGCCTGGGAGAATGGGGCTGTTTTATCATTTCAGGTGGGTGGTAGTTGATGGGAAGAGATATTCCCCCATAAGGTTAATATAAATTATTTGCTAAGGGTGTGTCTGGAAACCTAGAGGAAACAGGACACACAAGGCAGAGCCAACTATAGCTTGTGTCAGAGCCATGCTTTTTGGCTCCTGGTTTCTTTGCAGGATTGAGTTTTGTTGGTTCTAGAACTCCCAGTTTTTGCTGTTATACTGCCCTTTTATGCTGTGAGTTTTCATTGCTGTTTAGAAAATGTAATACAGTCATTATATGGCTGTTTAAGGGGATGCTTTACGTAAATTATTGGACTCCCCTGGTTCTTGAACCAAACTAGGCATTCACAAGGCACCTCTTCTTCTGAGGTGATAGATTCAGTGTTTTGAACAAAGATTCCACCTCCAGTTCTTAAGCTTCTGAAATGCTCTTCTCTCCAGACTGTCATAGATGCACCGTAGGAATTTACCCTGGACTTTTTTGTAGTAAATTTTGTTCATAATAAGAGCTTAAAATTTTTTATTGCTGTGAAACTTTGCTGGAACTTTATTAGGCACCAACATTACGTCAATATCTATGAAGTTGTAGGCAGTGGAGAAAAAGAAGTAAATGCAATATATCATTGAAAAAGTCTTGATAGTCTAGTGGGCAGAGATAATTTCTCTCTGTCCATGAGAATCAGACCATATGATAAGTCTGAACGTGGAAGCAACACTCAGCTCAATATAAAAAACACTGGACATGGTTCCCAGTGTCCCAAAGGACATTTGAACTGAGATGCAAAAGGGTGGTTAGGAGCTTGTTTACTCAGTAAGTAAACAAGAGGAGGGGTGAAGAGAAGGTAGTTTAGGCAGAGAAGTCAGGATGTGTGAAGGCGTGGGGACTTGCGGGCAGGTGAGTTGAGGGAGGAGCTTGGCATTCAGTTCTGCTGCAGTGTGGGCTGCTCAGTCTGGGGAGCAGTGGCTAGAGAAGGCTCAGGACGGGTGGGATGGGGTTGGATTGTGGTGGACCTTTCGTGCAGTGTTAAGGCAAGGGTTTCCAAGCAGGTTTTGAGGAAGATGACAGGTGGGTCTGTAGAGAACTGGCCAGATCTGGGAGCTGGGCTGAGTTGTTGCAGGAGACCAAGCTTAGATGAGGAGAATTTGCACCAGGGCATGGGCAGTGGCAGCGGGGAGAGAAGGGAGAAGATGAGTAGTTCTGTAGGCTGAACGAATGGGTGAGGCAAAGAAAGAGTTCATGAATTTTGAAATATAGAGTGGATGATGACAAAATGGTGAAAAAAGCAAGCGGTAAAGAAGGGGATTTAATTAATGGCTTCAATTTATGAGATAGGGAATATGCGTCTAGCTTTGTGTTGGAAATATAGCTTGGGCAGGTATCAGCATACAGATGGTAGATGAAGCCGGAGTGTGGATGAGATTACTTCTAGGGGGATCACGGAGAACTGGATCCAGGACAACTCTGGCTGAGCAAAGGAATTGTCCGTTTTATTGAGTCTCTGAAGGTGGATGATTTATTAATTTTTTAATATGAGGAAGTGCATTGTTATTTAATTATCATCATGGATGGGTATAGTAGGATATCCTGAATATTAAAGTGCACAACACTCATTTGTAATGTTATATTATTTATAATAGCTATAGGTGTATTATTTAAAAAATAGGACAAATGCTTAATCTGTTACATTTTAGGGCTTATTAGTATGAATAAATTTTCATGAACTTTTTTCATTATATTTTGATTTTAAGGAATAAGAATTAAACTTTTCTCACTAAAGGTGAAAATTTGGAATTATTTTTAGCATTTTTGCCAAAAATTTAGCCACTTTAATACCTAGAAAATTCCAAGATTGTTCATGGAAGATTTGTTCTTAATTTTAAGTATGTATTAGAATCATTTGAGGAGCTTTTAAAGATCACAGTGCAATGCTGGGTTCCACAGAGAGTGGTTTGTATTGAGGCTCCATTATTTGTCATTTGTGTTATTTAGAGCTCTGTGGGTGGTATTGATGTGTACTCTGCTAACCCTTTACCAGTGGCTTGTGTGGGGGCCTTGTGAGTGTGTTTTGTTTCTTGATGATGTTGTTAACTTCTCTGCTTAGAGCTGTGACAGCAAAGGCCAGACAGTGTACCTGCAAGTTTATTTTTCTGGCCACCACAGTGAGACCATTAGAATCTTTATATGAAATTAAATTACAAAAAAATTTCAATAGCAAGTTAGTCTAGGCTCAGAGCATCGAGGACTGGTTAAATAAAATATGGTATGTCCACACAATGGAGTATTGTAAATGAAGTAGCTATAAAAAGGAACTAGGATTCTACAGGGTCCAGCAAAAATAACACCCTTTTTTATTCCAAAATCTTTTATTACAAAATCATAAGCCTGTGATTCTGTAACATAACAGTATCTCACTCCAGCACATCATATGACATTTTAGGTGAAATGTTCAAATTAAAACTATAAATTATTATGCTCACATTATTACCCTACCAACCACACTCAAGCAGGCCTTACTTCTGCTGGACCCTGTATGTTGTGTGGTCATCTTGAAAATATATGGTTAAGTGAAAAAAGGAGCAGAACAGTGGTATTGTATGCTCCATTTTTCAAAGAAAGGGATCTACACACACACACATAATTACAAAACAAACTGCTGGGGAAATCTCTGTTTCTATCAATGGTAGAATAGCTTTATCTTTTTTTTTTAAGATTTTAAAAATTTTATTATTTTTTATTTTTAAATGTATCTTTAGAGGGGGAAGGGAAGGAGAGAGGGAGAGAAATATCAATGTATGGTTGCCTCTTGTGAGTCCCCTGCTGGGAACTGGCCTGCAACCCAGGCATCTGCCCTGACTGGGAATTGAACCGAGATCCTCTGGTTCACAGGCCTGCACTCAATCCACTGAGCTACACCAGCCAGGGCTAGATTTTATTTATTTTTAGAGAGAGGGGAGGGAAGGAGAAAGAGAGGGATAGAAACATCAATGTGTGGTTGCCTCTCATGTGCCCCACACTGGGGACCTGGCCTGCAACCCACGCATGTGCCCTAGACTGGGAATTGAACCAGTGACCCTCTGATTCGCAGGCAGAATAGCTTTTTCTATGCCAACGGTTCAGCTGAAAGCAAGTAGAAAAACTGGGAATTTTTTTTTTAATCTTTTGGAAGTCTTTGGACAACAAGAACTTGAGAAACCAATGTTTTGGAGCGAAGAAAAGCTCAGGGTGGTAAGATCAACTTTTGGTACAGCTTTTCTCATGGAGTGATTGGCTGGTTTGAAATATGCAGCTAAGAGGTTGAGCAGAAAATTATGGCAAAGAAGCAGAGATTCTGAGCAGAGTTTTTGGTAATCAAGTTGAGTTGGGGGTCTAATTGGAGTTCAGGACCTGCAGAGGAAGGAGCGCTGGAAAACACCCCAGGCTTTTCATTGGGAGCCCTGAAGGACAGGCTACACTCTGTGCCTAAGGGTGAACTCAGAATAGATCAACTCTCATAAAGGCTGAAGCCTAGCCTTCAAATCACCTTTAATCCTTGTTTGGATTAAGGAGATTTACTGCATGCCCGAAGCAAGTGTAAACCTTCTCTCGAGGAAGACACCATCAACAATTGATTCAAGTTGTATAGTTTTTCTGTATTCAGTGATGTGATATATATTTGTATCAATTGTATATATTATATATTATATTTGTAAAACTTAGTCTGCATTCAATATAATAACCAGATGTGTAAAAATAAAAAAGTTGACTAAAATTTAGAGAGAAAACAGGTAATTGAAATAGATTCATACAGAGACTTCCAGTGCAGATGAGATTGCACACACCCTTTTTCCCTGCTGAGTCTCACTCTAAGCCCTGGGATTGATGCAGAAGACAACCAAAGGTGAACAGGGAAAGGCTGTAAGAAGGGAAGCTGGTTTGGGATCATGGGACTGGAAGGACAGCATAGTCATAGGACATCTTACAGACCCACACTGAACAGAAGAAAGCCACCTAGACCGGTAGTTTCTGACCTTCCTACCAAGCATCCAGGTGGGCTCGTGCCTCCCCTGAATCAAATGGGAGCCCCCTGAAAACACTGTGCAAGCCTGTCAACATCATCAAAGGTGATCAACAGGGAGCCCCACTGAATGTGTGCTGAGAAGAAGCACTCTCCTTCCCCCCTGCAAAAAGGACACAGTGACAGGTGTCCTATCCAGGAAAGTGTCTTTGGCCATGTGGGCCCAAGAGTCTTCTCAGAGAAGCTACCCAGAGACCCAGGAGCAGGTAGGTGGGACTGGCAGGAGGGACCCAGCTATAGTAAGGGGCACGTTCTGGGAAGCCTCCGTTGTCTCTAAGGGCTCAAGACCTGGCCTTTCATTCTCTGAGACACTGTGGAAGCTGGGGTGGGGGCACCTTGGGGCTCTCACGCCCCTTTCCTGCCGAGAGATACTTGGTAGCCTGGCTTGGGGAAGCTTCTTCCACTCCCTCAAGCAGCACCAGCAGGACCAGTGGGAGCCCAGTGACCCCCAGATGAACAAAGCAAGCCAAACAATACCACAGAGGCTCTGAAAATCACCCTGCCATTAGAGTAATAGACCAGGAAAGTAGGCCAGGACCCACATGTTAAAACTAAACAGGGTGACTACCTGTTAAAATTTTAAAAAAAACTGAAATGCTCTATGTTAGTGACTTCTAACATAGTAGAAAAAATGTTCGAGATGTAGAAAATCACTTGTCATGTCAATAACAAAGGAAACCACAACTTGAATCGCAGGAAAAGCTATCAGCAGATACCAACACAAGAAGAATCAGAAGATCTAACATTCATTTAATTGGAGTCCTCGAAGGAAAGGAAAAATTGGGTGGGATTGAAAGAAATCATGGCTGAAAATTTACCAAATTTGGCAAAAGAAACCCACAGGCGGAAATTAAAAGGCACAGACACTAGGTTAGTATATAGAAGTCAGTTGCTTTCCTATATACAAGCAATGGAAAAGTGGAATTTGAAATAAAAAATGCATTACCATTTATGTTAGCAACCCCCAAAATGAAATACTTAGGTATAGGTCTGACAAAACATACAAAATCTATGTGAGGAAAGCTACAAAACTGATGACCAAAATTAAAGAACTAAATAAATGAAGAGAGACTTCCTGTTCATGGATAGGAAAACTCATTATTGTCAAGATACCCCACTTTGATCTATAAATTAAACACAATCCCAAGCATAATTCCAGCAGGTTGTTTTATGGATATCGACAAACCGATTCTAAAGACTGTATGAAGAGGCAAAACCCAGAATAGCCAGCATAAGGTCGAAGGTGAAGAACAAAGAAGACTGACACTACCCGACTTCAAGACTTAGCTGTAAAGCTACAGGTAATCAGGACAATGTGGTGAATGAATAAACAGATAGGTTGGTGGAACAAAACAGAGCCCAGAAACTAAAGGCAAATAAAAGTTATTTTACCTATAGGGAAGCTCAGTTCAAACAACGGATGTCTTACCTGAAACCATGCGATCAGAGGAAGTGGCGCAATATTTTTCAAATGCTGAAATAAAAGGAATTCTGTATCTAGCAAAAACTGTCCCTCAAAAATTAATAGGAAATAAAAAAGTTCTCAAATGATGGAAAACTAAAAGAACTTGTTGCTAGCAGGCCTACCCTTAAAGAATGGCTAACAGAAGTTCTTTAACAGATAAGAAATGAGAAAGGAATGCATCTTAGAGTCCCAGGAAAGAAGGAATGGCGGGGGGGGGGCAGAAATATGGATATGTACAATAATAGAATCTCTCTCCCCCTCAGATTTAGCAGATCTGTTGATTGAACCAAAAAATATAAAACCATTGTTGCTAAAAATGATATTTAAAATTGGGAAGAGAAAGCATCTAAATGGGAGTGAGGTTTCCACACTCCACTCAGAGGGGTAAAGTGTCATTACCAGTAATTATGAGTCACCTATATATAGTCTGATACCTAGTGTAACCACCAAGGGAACGATACAGAAGATAAAAACAATATAAATAAATTAAGATAGAATCTTAAAAGATCTTCAGGGGACCCCACAGGAAGGCAAAAAGAGAGAAACAAAAGAATGAGAACCAGTGAAACATGTGAAACAAGTAATATGTCTAAAGGTACTATAAAACTTGACCTGAAATTTTAGGTTGATATTCCTGGCCTTCCCCTTCCAAACCTTTCTAAATTTCCAGTAACCGCTTGTTGCTCATTCACTAGAACACAGGGGATTTCAACGTAAAAACTGGTAAAATTTAATAGAAACAACACCTAATACAGAGGGGATGTGGGGAATAGAATATTTTCACATATTGCAGGTGCAAATGTGAACTGTTACAGCCTTTTGGAAAATAAATTTGGCAGCCTAGGTAACAATTAAAATTCATATTCCTTTTGGCCCAGTCACCTCCTCCCAAGATTCTGTTCCTAGAAATAGAAGCACAAGTGAAGCTGCTTGTATAGGGGTATTTATTGCAGAATGCCAACCGACTGAAAACACAATGTTAGTAGGAGAAAGGCAGAAACAAAAATGGTATCTCATAGGTTGGAATATTATGCTCCATGAAAAAGGATGAATTACATGGTCTTGTGAGTATGAAGAAAAATACTTAAGAATGCTTGTTAGGGGTTAAATGTTCATCTTGGCCAGAGGTAGGTGAGTGTACCTGAGAAGAATGTTCTTTAGTTGACAAAAAAAAAAAGCCTGTGATGACACTTATTTCACAGGTGATAATTTCACCTGTGAAATTATATAAATGCACATGTGTAATATTACTAAGTAAACATTTGAAATAAAAATAACCTAATTCGTTTTCTAAAAGTAATGCTTATTTGCAAATACCTGAACACATCCATGTGAAGTCCACAGAAATTCATAGGAGCAAAACAAGCACAATAGGAAGCCATAAAATCTTCAAGGTAGGAGAGCCTAACACAAGGAATGAAGGAAGTGCACGCCTGTGTTTGTTCTTGCTCTTTCGCTCTCTCCAGCAGCAACCGGAGGGAAATTTAATCACTCATAAAACTGGGGTGGTCTCTTAGTTGGCTGCTGTTGCTCTTCAGGGACCTTGGCCTTCCTTGGGTTGGTCGTTCTTGGTGTTGGCTTTGTGTTCAGGCTGCAGTACTTCCAGCTGTAAAATCCAACTGCAGCAAAGTCCACAGGGAGAAGAAGAATGTTCTCTGAATGTCTGTCGTAGGTAGGGTTTCTTGGATGCGTTTGCTGAGATGGAGTTAAGGGCACAGGTTGGTTATCACAACTGTGAGGGGAAGGGGTTGGAAGCAGAACTGGGCAAAAGAAGAGGTTTAACGCAGGCTGATCAAGGGGAGCTCTGGAGCGGGGATTGCTGCTCATGGTGGTTCACGTTGGATTGAGATGCCCCAGCCTTTGTACCCGCTCCGGTGCAGGCTGCCGCTGGAGCGGGTCCTTCCTGGACGGGGAGATCTAGGTGGCACATCTCTGGCTACCACGCTGTCTTTAAGAGTCAGAAAATATTTCCCAGCAGTCCCTGATCAACTTCCCCCACATTTAAGTATTAGATTACATGTTGTAACCAAGACTAACAATGACCCTTCATAGTCTTTCTCTGTCTCTGTAGTAAAGCAAGTCCTGGTTTTCATTGGATACATGGTCGTCTGAGGGAATGGCTTTATTTCTCAGCCTCTGTATTTAGATTTGTCTGACTTTGGGATAATGGTTAAGTTGGATTGTCAAGTTTGCCTTGGGATATATGCCTGTTCCTGCTGGGTGGAATGTGGGAAAGACAGCTGGAGTTTGAGCAGCCATCTTGGGTTATGAGGTGGAAACCACCTGTAGAGGATGACAGAGCAACAAGACAGAAGAATATTAGGTTCTTCTCCCCCCCCTTTTTTTTTACTGATGTTCGAATACAGTTGTCTCTGTTTTCCCGGCCCTACCCACGCCTGCCTCCCACCCCCAATCCCCAAATAGTAGTTTCTTGATGATCATGGAAATGCTCTGGGTTGCTTGTCTTTGGACTTCATTTCTCAGTTAAGCCATTACTGTGTAGGTTTTTCTGTCATTTGCATTAGAACCTAATGTTTTTTTAAAAATATATTTTATTGATTATACCATTACAGTTGTTCTATCCTCCCCTTCATTCCCCTCCACCCGCACACTCCCTCCTCCACCATTCTGCCCCCCTTAGTTTATAACCACGTGTCTCAAGTTCTTTAGATTCTATATTTCCCCCACTATTCTTGCCCTCCCCACTATCTATTCTCTACCTACTGTCTATGCTATTTTCTGTGCCTTCTCCCCGCTTCTCCTCCTCCCACTCCCCTGTTGCTAACCCTCCATGTGTTCTTCATTTCTATGGTTCCACTCCTGATCTAGCTGTCCTCTTGGTTTGCTTTTGTTTTAGGTGTGGTTGTTAATAACTGTGAGTTTGCTGTCCTTTCACTGTTCATATTTTTCATCTTCTTTTTCTTATATAAGTCCCTTTAGCATTTCATATAATAAGGGCTTGGTGATGATGAACTCCTTGAACTTGACCTTATCTGAGAAGCACTTTATCTGTCCTTCCATTCTAAATGAAAGTTTTGCTGGATAAAGCAATCTTGGCTGTAGGTCTTTGGATTTCATGACTTGGAATACTTCTTTCCAGCCCCTTCTTGCCTGTAAGGTCTCTTTTGAGAAATCCGCTGACAGTCTGATGGGTACTCCTTTGTAGGTGACTGTCCCCTTATCCCTTGCTGCTTCTAGGATTCTCTCCTTCATTTTAGTCTTGGCTAATGTAATTATGATGTGCCTTGGTGTGTTCCTTCTTGGGTCCAACTTCTTTGGGACTCTCTGAGCTTCCTGGATTTCCTGGAAGTCTATTTCCTTTGCCAGACTGGGGAAGTTCTCCTTTATTATTTGTTCAAATAAGTTTTCCACTCGTGGCTGTTTCTTTCCCCCTTCTGGTACCCCTATAATCCGGATGTTGGAACGTTTAAAGATGTCCTGGAGGTTCCTAAGCCTCTCCTCATTTTTTTGAATTCTCATTTCTTCATTCCTTTCTGGTGGGATGTTTTGTTCTTCCTTCTGGTCCATTCCATTGATTTGAGTCCCAGTTTCCTTTCCATCACTATTGGTTTCCTGTGCATCTCCCTTCATTTCAATTAGTTTAGCCTTCATATGTTCCTCTAATTTGTGACTGTAATCAACCAGTTCTGTGAGCATCCTGATAAACAGTGTCTTGAACTGTGCATCTGAGAGGCTGGCAATCTGTTGGTCGCTTAGACTTATTGGCTCTGGGACTTTGAGTTCTTCTTGCGCCATCTTTTGGCTGTTCGTGCCTGTTCCGTAGCAGGATCGGAGCCCTAAAGTGTTCACTAGAGCAGGGCAACTCAGTCTCTGGGTTGTGACGTTGTATGTGGGGGTGGGGTCAAAGAGAGACAATGGCTTCCCGTCTGCCTCCTGCTGCTGCATCCCCCACCGGCGCTGCAGCCACCACCATCACCAGGCTCACGCGTTTCATCCCACTGCACGTGAGTGCGCCCCTGCCGTCAGCCCTCCACCACTGGGTTCGCCCCCTGGGGCCTGCGTGGTCCATCACACTGTGCGCGAATGTGCGACTGCGGTCAGTCTGCCCCACACCCCGACTGGTTTCCGGCTGCCTGCGCACCTAGGTCGGGGGATCTGTCCTGCCCGACCCAGCTCCGCTGCTGGCTCCGCCTCTCTTACCGTCCCTGTTGAACAGTTCATAGTGGTCGGACTTCCGTATAATTCCATTTTCTGGTCTTTGGGTGTGTCCTAGTTCTCCAAACCTTTGTTGTATTCAAACTTGGTTGTGGGAGAAGGCACAGTGTTTCCACCTATGCCTCCATCTTGGCGGAAGTCCTAGAACCTAATCTTAACTGATATATATTTCTAATTAATTATTGGCAGAGAACACAAGAGACCATGATTGACTGAGACTAACATTTTGGGGGTGGAATAGATGTTGGGGAGTGAGAGACAGAGACTTTTGTATCAGTTAAGTATAGAGAGGGAGAGAAGGTCAAGGAAGTCAAGGGGTTTTAGGGGCATATTAATTGTGATAGACCATGGGATCTTCCAAACTAGGGAAGTGGGAGAGTGAAATGTGTGGGTGTGGGGGGATAAACATAGAGAAGTGCTAGTTTAGTGGTTTTGAGGTCCTCAGGGGGATGTCAGCTCACTGGGAAGGAGGAAAAAGGCTAAATGAACTGCAGAGCAAAAAGATGGCGGTCTGCATAGGACACCTAGAATGAAGATTTTGATGGCAGTGCTGTTACTGGTAATGACCTAGAGGAATGAGTAACTAAAATGGGGTGGAGGAAAGATTGTTAATGATGAAATTAAGTAGAGAGTCTGGGTTTTGGATGGAACATCTTGGGTGTTGATGTAGTTAAGTGGAAGGCAGTGGACTTGTTGCTGACGCCTTCAGTGGGTGAGGAGAAGTAACTGCGATCTCAGTAGGTGTCTAAGAAGGTGAGGGAGGCTGATCCAGAAGAGAGTGTGTGTTTCAGAGAGGCTGGTGTTGTTGATGGAAGGGGGAGGAAAAGTGACCTGGAAACAGCATTGAGGAAAGAAACAACATCCTTCTTAAACAACAAAAATTTCTGTATAACAAAATATACTAGACACAGAGTATAAAGAAAAAAAGTAAACCAAGTGAATAAATTTATAGTACACTTAACATACAAACTGGAGCTCCTTAACATAAAAAGTACTTCTAAACATTAATTTGAAAAGGCAACTTGGTCCCAAAGTGGTCAAAGAATATAGAATCTAAATTCATAAAGGGGGAAATGCAAATGAATAGAACAGTTGAGAAGGTTCAAACATTAGCGCTAGTACCAGTGAAAACATTAATGAAATACTAGGCTATGCTGGTCTTAATGGAAAGACCTCAACATACTGCTGAACTTCAAGCTTGGCACGAGCGTGGGAAGACAGGTGCTGATGCACACTGCCCGTGCAGGGCTAGAGATCGCCCCTTCAGAAGCAGCAGCCTGAATGGCTGTGATGGACCTCTTGTGTGTGGCGGCATCTGCTATGCTTACCCATCACAGTTAGGCTGTCTGTAGTGCTATTGTACCAAATACTTGTAACCGTTACTGCGTGACCTTATTTTTAAAAACCAACTCGTATTTATAAGTAAGTTCTTGTGTCCATTTTTGTGGTACAAAGTACAATTTTCCCATCTTATCTTAAAGATTTAGGTACGTTTTTTGTTCATTGTATTAGTTTTAGTGTATTTGTCTCCCTGAGTGTATTTGTTTCATCTATATTTGTGTAATCTGAATGTAACTGTCCAATTATATTCTTCTGGTTACGTATCAGTCATATGCATGAGTATACTCACTGTGCTTAACTTGGATTGTATTGAGAATTAAGAAAGATTATTAATATATAAAATTTTGATGTTTTTTTTTAATTGCAGACTAACCGGATCTTCTGGGTTTATAACAGATGGACCTGGAAATTATAAATACAAAACAAAGTGCACATGGCTCATTGAAGGACCGTAAGTAGTACTGGCTGATTTAATTTAGTTTCTTTCAGGATAGAGCTCAGTGTGACATTATTTTTCCTATAAGTAAAACACTCTGTAGCATAGAGTACTTAAAATATTTTCTTGTTTGGTAACTTCTTAGTTTATATGTAAATTTGATTTTATTTTTCTAAATTTTATTGTTACTTAACAAAAAAATTGTGTTGATTTAAAGCTGCAGATGAATTATACACACCAGAAATTTGTGTATTTCAATTGTACTTAATTAAAAAACTGTTGAGTATTTTCCATGGTTTACTTGAAGCATTAGACAGTTATAACATTGTGTCATTTTTTCTGAGTGCCTGTTTTTACTTTGGGGGTAAAGTCAGAATAGTCAGTGTTGCCAAGACTGCTCCTCCCTGGGCGCCCGTGGTCCCGCGGCTGCTGCCTTCTTTTTCTTACCTTCAGCACGCTCGCAAAGTGACGTGCCTCAAACTTTTTGGTCTAAGGACCCTGATACACTGTTAAATTTATAGAATTCCAAATAGTTTTTTTTTGTGTTTACCATATTAAAATTAAAACTAAGAAATATTTAATTTACTTTAAAAACAACAACAATAAACCCATTTGTTAGCACAAATGACGTATTTTATGAAAAAAGAAACCCTGTGCCTAAAAAATGGTTAGTGAAAAGAATGACAGTGCTTTACATTTTTGTAAATCTCTTCTCTGGATTATAGAAGTCAGTTGGGTTGTCATATTTTCTTCTGCATTCGCTTTGTTACCATATGTTACTGGTAGAAGTGTGTGCAGAAAATTAGGCTTCACTTAATATGTAGTAGGAAAAGGGGAGGGGCTTTCATAGCCCTTTGAAATAATTATGCATGGTGTTTGGTACTATTCCAAAACTGGACGAGTGGTAATTGCTTAAAAGTAAATTGTAGTGTGGAATCAGAAACAATGTGAGTGAACTTTTGGAATTTGTTACATTAAAATTAATTCATTTTCTTGTACTTTGAATGGATCTTTAACTTGCATAAAAGTGTATTGTTTTTGTAACATGATATGTGGGACATTTGGAAAATATTGGTGCACTGAATTATGCAGATCTCCCAAATGTTGGTATGTTTCATTATATAATATAAAAAATATCACACTGGGCCGTGGTCAGGTAGCTTAGTTGGTTAGAGCGTCATCGTAATACTCCATGGTTTACAGGTTCAGTCCCCACGCAGGGCACATAGAAGAATCAACTAGTGAGTGCAGAAGTACGTGGGACAGCAAAAATAGGTGTTTCTCTCTCTCTCTTCCCCCCCGTCCCATTCCCCTTCCCTCCATCCCTCCAATCCTCCCCCTCTCTCCTTTCTCTCTCTAAAATCAATTTAAAAAATCACATTAGTTAGTATCACCATCAGTCTCATCAGAAGTTTTAAATACTGGAAAGTTGTATTTGGTTGGCAGATCCCAGCTTTCCAGAGCTCGAATTATTGCTTGAAACTTCTATTTTATCTTTGGTAACAAATACTGCCAGTTGTTTTCTTTGAAGTGACAGGCTGACTTTGTTCATTTTCAAGAAAATACCTGCCATAGATCCAGGCCTGAAAAACTATAATTTTTCAGTTGTTCTTTCAAGTGAAGATGATAAATGGCATTCTAAAAGAAAAGCAACAAGTTCAGCCCACAGCTCCAACAGTGCAAAAGTGATTTTCCTTGAGACCATTGTCCTTTGTTCGGTAGCAGAAGTGCTTTATGCGTCCTTTCCATCTTGTCATGCAGAATATTAAAAAGATGTGTACTATTAATAAAATTAGTAATTTTTACCATCTAATAGAGATATCCTTCCATGAAATTGTCATTTTTTCCTCCTTTTTCTATGAGGGACTGGTGGTGGAGAATGACAGTGATCACTAGCCCAGTTTGGTGCTTCACCCACCATTGCTTTTGTACCATTAGTAAATGCTGACATGGCGATAAGGCACACGATAGCTTGGTATTAATTGTTGTGAGCAGTCATGACCTGTTGGGCCCCTAAAAGGGTCTCAGGGCCCCTGGCGTTCTGTGGACATGACTCTGAGAACTTGTGGTCTGTTGTCTGCCCTTTCCATTTCTATCCATTCTCTCCCGTCTGGTGTCCTTCTCCACTGCTGCTCTGCATGTGGCCTCAGCGGTTGCTCCTCCTAGTCTCACCAGGAAATGATCTCTCCCTCCTCATGTCCTCGCATTCGGTCTATTAAGTTCTGGCCGGTTTCCCTCTAGAATATCCCTGAATACTTTTACATTCACCTTTCACATTGATCTCTGCAGTTATTGTAAGAACCACCATCCTTGCCTTCCTGGGCCCCTGTAATAGCCTTGGAATTGGCCTTTTGATTTTCACCTTTGCCCCTTACCTACCTCTCACTTCTCATTTCATGTGGTTCCCTAATTTGTTGTGTCAGGCATGCTGATTTTCTTCATATTGCTCCAGTACATGAAGTCATAACTTCTTTCTTCCCCAGACTTTGTGATGGTGCTCTCCTCTGTCTAAAACATTGTTTTCAAGCCTTTCATGTGGCTTTTCACTTGTCGGTCCACTCTCCTCCACAGCCTGCTGGGGTGTTTCCCCGGCGCCTGTTGTACTACCATGTTCTGTGTGCGCCTGTTGTACTACCATATTCTGTGTCCTTTAACTTCTTCACAGTAGTCATCACCATCTGAGTTAACTTGTTTATGTATTTATTTAGTTGTTTGCCTAGAGAAGTTAGTTAGACAAATAAATGTGAGGTAGAGGAAAAGTCTAGGCTGGAGACATATAATTAGACACTAGCAGGAACGAAATGGTGTTGCTAATTCCAAGAGCTGTATGGGTGGAGTGTTTGAACTGAAGCCGGGTTGGAGAATGAAGTGGCGAGGGGATGAGAGGAAGTGGAGAAAGCAGCCTTCTGTCGAGGTTCATTCCAGAGGAGAGGGGATAGGGTGGGGTAATGGCTAGAAGGAGAGTTGGGATCTGAAGTTTTTACTGTTTTGTGGGGTTTTTGGTAAAATATGTGATGCTTAAGGAGATTTAAATGTGGATGTGGAAGTTCCAGAAAAGAGGGAGATGGTAAATATTTTAGAGATAGAAGGAAGAGAAGGTAGGTGTATATTTTTGAAAATGGGAATTTGAGAGATTCTGGGGTGATTTTCCAGAGCCAGGGGGTGGGACCGAATGGATTGAGATAGTAATTGAGAGTAACAGTTACGGAGGGAGAGAGTTAGTCGTAGGACCTGCTGGCTGATTTGAAGGGTTGTGTGAAGCTGGTGAGCAGTGCCCAGTGCTGGAACTAGCCTTGTCCATGATGTGACTTTTTTCTGGCGTGGCTTAGTTTTCTTAGGATTCAGTCTAAGCAGGCAACTGTCTTCCTCTAGACCAAGGCTTTTGGCCAGGTGGTTCTGTGAAAAGTCAGAGTGGCAGGTGAGTGTAGAGAATTGGCAGCTGTGTGTGTGACAAGGTGCAGTATGGGGTCTTCAGTTGAATAGGGAAGTGCAGAAATGGGAGAGCCAATGGATTGGCTCAGAGGCTGTTAGTGAATGGCCCCAGGGTAGACCCTAAGGCCCAAAGAGGCATAGACCATTTCTATTTCGTTTATCATTGCGTGTTTAGTGGTCTCTTGCACATACGTAAACACTAAGTAAATCTTTGACAAAGAAATGAATATTGTTCACTATTAATTTCTTCTCTCTGTAAACTCTTTAAAAATCTAGCTATATATCTTTTCAAATGTTTGATAGTTATGATTATCATAAATTACTTTTTTTTCAGGCCAAATAAAATAATGAGGCTTCGTTTCAATCATTTCGCTACAGAGTGTAGTTGGGACCATTTATATGTGTATGACGGGGACTCAATTTACGCACCTCTAATTGCTGCCTTTAGGTAAGCTCACTCGTGTAAGTAGTTAATCATATGGTTTCTGAATTCAAATGTGTATCTCCTGGATTGCATTCTTACTGACTCACCTTTATTATCCCTTAACACATTATTTCATGGGAAGAGTACTAATTCCGGAGGCCTGACTTGGTTTCCTGTAGCTACGCGGTAAGTTCCTGGGTAGAACACTTGATCTCTCTTTTTAGTTTCCTGCTCTGTACAGTCGTGGTAGTGGTGTCATCCATCTGCCTCTCATGGTGGTGAAGTCTACATTTTAAAATTGTTCTGTGAGTAATGTATTGAGTAATGTTTCTGTGAAAAAATTAAATCAGGGATTATATTCATCTTAATCCCTGTGTTCCACATTACATAGGCCTTCAGGAGGGAGTTGTTGAATTCAGGTGTAGAGGTGTGTGTGTGTTTGTGCATATGCATTAATATGAGTGAGGGGAAACTTTGGAAAGAATGTGCAGAAAGTGAACTGTGGCTATCTGAGGAAAACAAGGAATATGCCACTTACATATTGTGATTTTGTTTTCAGTAAGTATATTCTGTATTAGTAGTTAAAATAGCTTACTACCACATACATGTTCTGGATTGTTTTTGGCATTCTAGTTTTTATTATCAATACTGGGCTGTGTTGTCATCTTTTTGACCACATGGAAATTTAAATCCACCTTATTTGTCTTCCTTTTAGTGATAGAAGACTTTTAAAATGACAAGCCATAGTTGTCAGTTTTTCATCTGCAGCTCACTTTTTAGATATTTTTCCCTCAAATATTTTATTTCCTTAACTTTAAATAGAAATCAGTTCAACAAATATTTTTGTATTCCTCACGTGAGACTGATCTCGTGGGTGAGGAAGAAACAGTAAACAGTACGAGTTGCCCAAGGGCACAGGAGACCAGGGGACTAATGTCCTTGTATTTCTTCCCTCCCTTTGGCTTAGAAATTCCTCTTACATATCCTTGAATTAAGAACCAGTTTCAAAGATTTACTTAGGAAGCCAAACAGCAGGATGGCTAGGCCACGCTAAGCATTAAAATATCATTTGCTAAGTGCTGAGCCATGCATATCTTTATGTGAGAGTTTGAAGCATACCTTGCATTATAGCAAGAGGTACCCCATACTTTCGCATTAGCCCCAAAACTACCTGGAGTATGATGTTATTATAATAGTACTTGTTGGGGCTTCACTTGATACAGAGTTTGTTAATCCAAATTAATGGGGTCCCTATTAGGTACTGGGCACTTTGAGTCAGCTTGCCATTAGCTGTGCGAACTTCCGCCAGGCAGGTGTACACCGTCAGTCCCATGTTCACCTGGACTAGGTATTTGATGAACAGACATGTGAATCAGCAGCAACAACAGAACAAGCAGGAGACTGTCATTGTTCTAATTAATGACTTTAAAGAGAAGCCAAAGTACATGTACAGATATCAGGAGAGATTGTAGGTTTCTACAAAATAAAGTTGATTAACGATAGTATGATTTAATCCATTGATGATGTTAAAGTTTGACCTATGGCATAGTAGTTGAGCATGACTTTTCAGAAATTACAATGGGAAAAAGATATGCTTTAAAATTGAAATTTACTTGAAACACAAAACCTCTAAAGCACAGGTATTCAGAACAAGTTGGAAACCACTGTCTAGGCTGAAAAGGCCCTGTCACAGATGGGGAGCCGAGGGGTGCTGTTGAGTCAGGAGGACTTGAGTAGAGGAACAAGCCAGTGGTGATGTCCTCAGGGACTGGAGTGGAGGGAGCCCGGAGGCAGATGGTTCAGCTAGTAAAGGGAGGAAGAATCCCACAGGATTCAGAAGATGCGGAGCTTTCATCTGAGTTCTGCTCCAGTCTCCGTGTGCATCTGAACAGGTCATTTAAGTGCTCTAGACTTCAGCTTCTAAAACCTAAAATGAAGGTGTCACACTGTGTTTTGGGGTGTATTGCAAACTGCGAAGTTGAATTGGACTTCAAACTGGTCGATCACATTTATCTTTTTTATATAAGAAAGTTCTGAATAAAATTGTTTTCAATAAACACAATTCCATTACTAGACAGCTTTGAGAACCACTGGAACAAGTCTCTTCCAACTCTACAACACTGTGATTGGCGGTGCATTCAGTCCAACAAATGCATAAACGAAGCACCTTTGCAGAGCAGCCCCGTTCTGCTGGGATCTGTTGCCAGGGAGATGCAGAGGTGGTAGTGGTGACGAGGCAGTTTTACCCTCTGAGAGTGTTCTTCAAAAGAACATTATTGCTTTTAGAGATTTTTTTTTTAAAGAAAGTCAAATGTTGCTGAGGCCAGGCAGTTGTTTAGACTGAGGCGAGGAGTTGTTAGAGGAAGCCTTGTGAGAGTTGGGGTCAGTCAGTCTGTCCAGCACCCAACTGAAACTGTGGTCAGACCGTGGCACAGTTAGAGAGGGGGAGGGGAAGGAGAAAGAGAGGGAGAGAAACATCAATCAGTTGCCTCTCCTACATGCCCCAGCTGGGGACCCAAACTGCAACACAGGCATGTGCCTCAACCAGGAGTCAAACTGATGATGACCTTTTGCTTTGCGGGACAGTGCCCAAGCAGCTGAGTCACACTAGTCAGGGTGAGGAGCACATAGTCTTTCGAGGAGACAGGTGTGTCAGATAAGGAGTACGAGTACACTTACGTGATGTAGTTCAGGGGTGTCAGACTCATTTTCACCGGGGGGCGGGGGGCACATCAGCCTCATGGTTGCCTTCAAAGGGCCGAATGTGATTTCAGGACTGTATAAATGTAACTTACTCCTTAACTAGGGGCAAGGAGCTTAGTGCTGCTGCTGGTGCAGGTCGGATAAAACAAGGCAGAGGGCTGGATTCGGCCCGTGGACCTTGTGTTTGGACCTTGTAGTTGGACCTTGTACTAACTACACTCATTACATGTGTGGTGTAGTTGGTAAACTCAGGTTGTGTCTTAGGAGTTGTAGGTGTATTCAGAGAGCCCATGTCTGTCTGGGACAGTTAGGGTGAATTAAAATATTTTAGTTAAGTGACTTTCAAAAGTGATTCTAAACAATTAAAAACTGTGTTTGAAATATAAAATGATGAAACCCGGGCAGTTCTTGATTTGCTCAGGTTGAACAACTGGCTGCGGCCTAAGCTGCGCCTGCATTTGTCTGTCTCCTCGGGGCGCGGGGGAGGGAGGTGCAAGGTGGCTTGGGGTGCCGTTGAGTGGCACGCCCACAGCGTCACTTTCTCACCCGCACACTCTCTGCTGCCTTCCATGCTGGGCAGAGGCTGTGTTTGTGTTCACTTACTCTGTAGAAGTTTATTTTTGTCCTAAACTAGTTGTTTTATTTTTATACTAGGAGAAAGCAGCACATTCCAGAGGTGTCACAATTTCAAGTTTTTGAAGTGAAAAGATGTAAATGCCTAAGTTCCTCTGGCAGTTGGGAAGCTGGTCCCTTCTCTAGTATCGTGGTCGTCCAGTGCAGATGGCCCTCCCGCCCCTTGGGTGACTGTCCTGCGTTCTCCCTGCATTCTGTCATTCGTCCTACATGCTGAAGTGTCCCCACCACACATAAAAAATAATACCATTAGCTATCCCTTATTGAGAGCCTAGTGTGGGGCACCTCTTAAGCACTTCACGTATTTTAACAGCTTGATTCTCACGCATCACTGTGAGGTAGGTAGGATTTCTCTCGTTGTGCATTTGAGGAAACTGAGGCTCAGGGGTGTCAGCGACATGCCCGGGCATGTGGAGCAAAGATCGGAGCTCACACCTCTGATCCTGAAGCTCGTGCTGAGATAACTGTGCAGGGTCTCCCATGAGTGACAGAAGTGCCCTGTCCTCCTCTGTCCCAGTTTCTCATGGGAACATTGCTTGTGACAACCCTGTTTCTAGGTGGCCCTGCTCTTGTTCGCACCTGCTCCTTCAGCATTTCAGGGGTTCCGTGTATGAAACTGACGGAAGCATGATGATGGTTGGAACCTTTGTTGGTTTCTGATCAAATGTTACCTCTTCCAAGAGGCCTTCCCTGTCTGCTCTGTCTGAAGTAGCACCTTTTGTCCTTTTACTTTGTTCTTTGTCCCTTCATAGCATTTATCTCTGCCTGGCGTTATGTATACACACCTGGTGGAGGAGGGGAAGAGCTGTATCTAGGCTTACTTGTTTTTTTCAGAAGGTGAACTCCGTGAGGCCAGGAACTTCTTCCCTGTTGTATTCTTGGTACCTTCCTAGGCGCCTCATATGTAAGTGGAACAGATGCAAACAGTAGTAAATAGTAAATATTTGTTAGTTGAATACATAGTAGAAAATTCTTCACTATTTAGTAACCTCTGGAGCACCTTCAGTGTCCTTGGGTTCCTAGCATTCTGTCTTCATATTAAAACTTTCATTGATAGCTCAGTGGATTGAGCGTGGGCCTGTGAACCACACAATCGCGGTTTGATTCCCAGTCAGGGCACATGCCTGGGTTGCAGGCCAGTTCCCAGCAGGGGACACACGAGAGGCAACCATACATTGATATTTCTCTCCTTCTTTCCTTCCCTTCCTCTCTAAAGATAAATAAACAAAATAAAAAAAACCCCGAAAACCTTTCATTGAGCCCTGGCTGGTATGGCTCAGTGGATTGAGTGCTGGCCTGCACACCAAAGGTTCAGTTCCCAGTCAGGGCACACACCTGGGTTGCAGGCCAGGTCCTCAGTAGGGGGCGTGCAAGAGGCAACTGCACATTGATGTTTCTCTCCCTCTCTTCCCCTTTCTCTAAAAATAAATAAATAAAAATCTTAAAATAAGAAAACTCTCACTGAATGAACGTCTTATCTCCTTCTCCCCTTCATACCCTGCTTATGTATTCTTCTAGTCATGTTCATGTGAACTTAAATAAATACATAAATGCACACATATACTAGGCCTATTGTTTTGCAGCTGCCCCTGCCCCCACTTATCAGAATGCTGTGATGAGGCTCCTTGTTAGTCCTGCAGACCGACAGAGATGGAGTGATTCATTCAGCCAGCTCTCTGTGGATGAGTGTATTTCAACCTATTGACATTCCAAAAGGTGTGGTAGTGAGGATTCTTGTGCATTTGTCTTTGTGCACTCGAGCACGTGTTTCTTTTACAAATAAATAGAATTGCTATATCACAGTGAATGAGCATTTAGGACTGTTATAGGCCCTGAGGTGGGAGTTCACCTGGTGGAGTGTGCCCTGGGAACGCAAAGAGGCCAGCGTGCCAGGGGTCAAGTGGGTGAAAGGAAGAGAATAGTGGGTGAGGTGTTTGTTCTTGGGTGGTGTCCTGTGTGCGTGCAGCAGACTGCACAGGGCCTGGAAGGATTTAGGCTTTTCGCAGAGTGAGGTGTTGATGTTGGTAACAGTATGTCAGTAATCGGGCAGAAGACATGAGCATGTGGAAGTATGCAGAAGGCAAGTAAACATGGGAAACATGACTTACATCATGAGTATGAAAGAAACCCAGGATCAAAATTTAACATTCACTTTTCACTTATTAAATTAGCAAAGCTGAAATAGGACTGGTAACCTTACTGGTTGGCTGAGTAAGGTGGGATGGACCCTTTCATTCCTTGTTGATGGGATTTCAAGTCAGCATGGCTCGTCTGGAAAACAAATTGGTGTTGTGGGTCAGGAACCTTACAGGCATCATTTAGACCCTGTGACTTGGTACTTCTTTCCCTCTCCAGGCACCCAACAAGAAGTTTTGTGTGCTCGAGTCTCAGTGAGACAATGAAAGTTCTGAAGGAACTTGTAGTGACATGGGAGACACTTATGGTGTATTACTGGTGAAATGGAATATAAGCTGTAATCTGGTGCCAGTCAGGCAAAGAGAACACATCGGCATGCTAGTAGTGTTGGGATTGTGGGTGTTTGTTTACCAAGCCTACTTACTTGTATTTTTACCTTTCATGTCTTTCACTAATAGGTATTTAACAAAGTTTGTTACTTTCTGTAATTATTGAAGATTTACTCAATTTTTCACAGAAGAGGTATTAAAATTTTTATTTAAAAAAGCATACGGCCGTTAATTTAGAACCTTCATAGCGACACAACCCAGAGTAAAGGAGAGCCTAGCCAACGACTCAGACCCGTTCCTCAGAGGGTCCAGAACTGATGGGGTGGTACCGTGCGCTTGTCACAGGAAGTCGCCCCTCTTCCTGGAAGTGGTTTTTTAAATCATGCGGATAAACTCCAGCCCTGAACTTGTGCTTGCCTCCATGTGATGTGTCTGCCATTGAGTTTCCCTTCATAAGAAATGTGTTTTCGTTTCAGTGGCCTCATCGTTCCTGAGAGAGACAGCAACGAGACTGTCCCTGAGGTGGTTGCCACGTCAGGTTATGCCCTGCTGCATTTTTTTAGTGATGCTGCTTATAATTTGACTGGATTTAATATCACTTACAAGTAAGATATTTATGTCTGATATTTGTGATTTTATTCAAAAGACTGTATACTTTTGAATAGTCAATAGTCACTAACATATGTTGAGGGCCTACTGTGTGCCAGGCATTGTGCTGAGCAGTTTGAATGTATTTTCTCATTTAAAGTGTTTTTCTAAAAAACTCTGGCATATGGGCACTGGTTTCTACTCGTTTTATAATCGAGGAAACTAGTAGGAAACAGTAAATTGTCGAAGTCCTGGGGCCACAGTTTCAACCCAGACTTGCTGCTGTCGAGCTTCCCCTGGAAGAGAGGGGCATTTTCTTGTGAAAATGGATTAAGACATTGGGGATTTTTGCTAAGTGTGATTTAACAATACTGGTAGCTTTTGTGTACTCAGTGGTTGGACCACAGGGGACAGCTTAGTTGAGGTTACAAAGGAAACGTCAACAGACAGACTTTGGTGGTTTTTGGAATTGTTGTGATAGGAGAGAGGCTCACTTCTGTCTTCCTTTTTTCCCTTTTAAGAAATCCTATCCCCTGCCCCTAAGTAAATGAACCTCAATAAAGAAAGATTTCACCAAAGGGTGGCTGCCCTGTCTGTGGAGTAGCCCATTCTCTGTTCACTGCTCCACTAATAAATTCGCTTTCACTTCAAACTCTAAAAAAAAATGTTTCTTTTCATAAGTAGTTAAATTCATAAAATGTCGTAAGTGAGTGGTGTGTGATAAGAGCTTTTGTGGCCCCCAAAGCCTAAAGTTCTGTGTGACTTTTTACAAAATAAGTTTGTCAGCTTCTGACAAAGGCAGTCACCTCCGTATGTAACCTTTATGTTGGGTTCTTTTTCTACCCATTTTCTCATGATCTCAGTATTTATTCAGCCTGATTTAAAGCCTTCTCTATCTTGATTAGTATGGTGATTCAGTCTTTCAGGCGCCCAGGGTGTGTGACTTGGCAGCCTGGGCAGCTTATCGCAGTATTAGCGAGATGATTTTTAGTGGCACAGGCAGGCTGAGCTGAGGGGAGAGGCTGATGCGTTCGGCTGGGTGCGCATAGAGGTCATCTGGGAATCACTGGGTTTCAGACGGTACCTGACTGGCCTGTGGGCGTGTGCACGGCGAAGGGAGGAATAGCAGAGGCAGTTAAGGGGCAGAGGAATGCCCGTGGGCTCTGTTGTTGCAGAAGGCCAGAGAAGACAGTCTCAAGAAGGAGGAAGCTGACAGAGGGTTGAGTAAGCAGAGGAGGCCCTGGGTTGCCCTAGCTGGGGAGGTTGGAGTCCAGGGCCTGGTAGGGATGGAAGATTGGAAAGTCATGGCATTCAGAACGGACACTCTGGGTTTGTTCTCTGCCGGGGAGGGGAGAAAGGGGAGATGTGGGTTTAAGCCAGGGCTTCTCAAGCTTCACATGCACAGGGATCTTCTGGAGGGCTTATTAGGGCACATTCCTGGGATCTGCCCAGAGATTGTAGTTCAGTAGAGCTGTGGCCTGAGAATCTGTATTTCTGAATAGCTCCTGGCTGCTGCTCTCTCTCTGTGGTCCGCATTCTGAGTAGCATTGCACCAGCTATTCACTTAGGCCCCATTCTAGGTAGGTTCCTAGGCCAGGGGCTAGAGGGCACAGTCTTCACTGTTAACTGGCCCCTCGCAGTAGCAGCCTTGGGGGAGAAGAGAAACTCAAGGGAGTGAGCACCCCAGGGGAGAAAGCAGTTCAAGCACCCTTGACATTGGGAGCCCTTTGCCCATCACCACTGGAGAGCTCTTCTTGCTCCATTGCCAGTGTCTTCCTCAGGAGTGTGTGTTTTCCTGGCCCTGCCTGGTGTAGGAAGAAGCCTTGGTCTCTCCTAGAGACCAGAATTAGTATTTGTTAGATGAAGGAATGATGAGGTTCTTACAAATTTTATTAGTTTTGTGGTTGCAAGGCTCTATTCTATTCTTTAAAAAGGAATCCTAAACTATTTTAGGGGTCCCAGGCCCTATGAAAAGCCAAATAAAATGATGGGTTTTATCCCAGAAAAACGCCCAGATGCATATACATAAAACACTGTCATACATTTTCTCAGGATCCTCAGGTTACACTGAATCTTAGCTTGGGGCCAGCGCAGCTGGAGGACCCCTGGAGTGCACACCCACAGCTTCTCAGGTGTTTTCTAATTTTCTTTTAAAAGAAGAAAAAACAAATAGTTACATTTTACTTTCACACAGATTGGCACTGTACCTTATTTCTCACTCTGAGTCATATTTTAAAGGTAGAAAGTTAGACTAATTTTCTTATTATTTCAACAAGCAGGCATTTTGATATATTACTGGCCATTTTTACATTTTAGAGATACAAAAATAATTTTTGTGTTTTGAGATGTGATGTAATTCACTGCTCTAAAAAGTGCGCAATATTAATTTTGGCACTTAACGTAAACCTATGCCTAAAGGCATTTGAGTGGAGCGGTTGAAGTGTAAGGGGCAATGGACGTTATACTTCCCCTCCTTTAGTTTAGAAGCTGTATGAGTTACCTCCTCCTCTTTGTTTTTCAGTAACATTCAGTGTTGGTTACGTGCTATTCTCTCGTGTGGTTAGTAAGCGTGTCTGTAAGAAAATATTTGACATACGCTTGGTATAAGGCGTAGGTTTGAGCACATGAAGGAACCTCAAAATACCTCACTTTTCTTTTAGGCCTTTTATAAAATGAAGTGGGATCGTTGTGGCTATTTGGGCATAACAAGTCCAATCGGAAGCTTAGACTTTCCCTTTATAAACTTTTGCCTTGCAAGGCCTTTTTCTTAATAAAGATAATTGACCTTTATCGAAGCTTTACCTTTGTGTAAGTATTAGACACCGCTGTCTAGAGGCCTACCGGAATGCCACTCGGCTTTTTCACCAGATACTTCACTCTGCCTCCTGGGACTTGAAAAGTAGGCAAATTCAGTGATCATATTATAATATAAACTATACAAATACTGTATACAACTATTTATAAAATTCTATTATAAATATATCATAAAACGATATTTGGGTATAAGCATGAACATTAATTAACTTGTTTTTGTAACCCTTTCCTGATATTCTGACACGTTTTGCTACAAAATTTCTTTTTGGTTTTCTTTACAGGCCTTAGAAGAAATCTGTACTCTTAAAGTATCTTGATAGTTCATTTATCCTCCCCCTTTTTACAATTTGATTTATGTCAAAGTGCTGTCAATACAACTATCTTAAGTCAGGTTATTATGAGACACATTATAGTTAAACTCCTGTATTAGGTTCAACTGGCCTTTTCTTCTATCTGAAGTGAGTCGATGCACTGACTAAGGAATTTTAAACACACCAATCTGGGCAATAGTCTTGAACAAATTCTTTAAATTTTCAGAAACTATCCAGAGGGACATACATACCATCAGGACATTAGTGTATTGTTGGCAGGTCATTTTCCTGTTTTCCTCCCCAGAGTTGCAGGCATGCACGTGGCAGTTGTGTAATGCTCATCATTTGTGGGCCACCAGGAATAGGATGGTCTTGCCACACTTGAGAAGCAGAGCCTGGACATTTTGCAAGAATCTCTTTTCTCTTTGTGATTTTTTAAGCCTGTCTCTTCTTAAGAGAACCCACCGAGTTCAGTTTAATTTCATTACTTGCCCTAGCTGGGCAGTGTTGGGTTACCCTGTCTGGGCTGAGTGGTAAGGACTGCAGCTCGGCTTGGGAATGGGGGGACGGTGCCATTCTTCAACCTTCTGTAGGAAGAAGTTCTGCTGAATTATTCCAAGTGTTGCTTTGTTTTGATTTAATGTTCTCCCACTGTTTTGATAGTTTTGACATGTGTCCGAATAATTGCTCAGGCCAAGGAGAGTGCAAAATCGGTAATAGCAGCAACACCGTCCAGTGCGAATGTTCCGAAAACTGGACAGGGGAAGCCTGCGACATTCCCCACTGTGTGAACAACTGCGGTTTTCCTCATCGAGGTGTCTGCAACGCCAGCGATGTCAGGGGGTGTTCCTGTTTCCCAGACTGGCAGGGTAGGGACGTCTTTCATTTTTCTTCGAATTTACAGTGTATTTCTAGTTTAATAACTTGTAATCGACTTTATTTCTAGCATCCATACCTTTTATGTTATTCACATGCCAGGTAGTGTTTAGGTTTTCACATCTCTTTATTGAGCTTCTTAGAAATCTTTGAATTTCATAGATGTGTGGTTGTGGTCTCTTTAGAATGGGGAGGGGTTTGACATTCTTTGCGATTCATTCACCTTGGCCTTAGCCGTAAGAGGACATAGCAGAGAGCCAAGCTGGGAGGTGGGACAAGAGCTGACAATAATAATGTCTCCTCGGAAACTTTCAACATAGAGTAAAATTCTACAGTAGTCAGCTGATGGAGTTATCTGCAGATAAAAATTATTAAAGAAGCTTTAACAAATTCTTTAAGGGGTGGGTGATAACAGTGATCCTGATTTAGTGATTTTCTTTATACATTTATCTCTTAAACCACTTTTTTGTGAAAGAAAATGTGCTTGTTTAAATGCTTTATTTGTTTGTTTTGGCTGAAATCAAGGAGGTAAATAATTGAAGTATTTGAGCACCTGGCACGGTGCAAATGTTGCAACAAAGGCCAAATCTCCCAAGTGTGGAGTTTCCTGATTTTCTAGGAAATGGGGAGCTTATATTGGTACTCCTGGGACTAGTCTTTGTATTTTAGCCCTAAAGGTTTTTCTCATTTGAATTAACAACTTTTTTTTCTGAGGGCTGTTCATCATTAAAAAGTATGTGATTTTGAATTTTATGAGAGATTAGTGTTGGTCTCTAGCTTTGAGTAAATTAAAAGCACAAATTAAAGGGATTTGTCTGATACCTAGATGCTAAAGGGGGAAAGGCTGAGTATTCTTTAGACATTTGTTACATTTAAAAGATTAAACTTAAAATGCAATAGTATTAAAGCTGAGTTTTGTGAAGCTAACTTGTTACACTCTATTAGGTCCTGGATGTTCAGTCCCCGTTCCAGCTAACCAGTCATTTTGGACCCAAGAGGAATATTCTGACCCCAAGCTGCCCAGAGCCTCGCACAAAGCCGTGGTCCGCGGCAACATCATGTGGGTCGTCGGAGGGTACATGTTCAACCACTCAGATTACAGCATGGTGCTGGCGTAAGTTGGTTCAGATGCCTTTGCAAGAGGCTTCGCTTCCCATTTTGAAAATGTATAAAGTAGAGATAAGCAAAAGGAAAAGAATTCCATTATCTGGTAGAAAATCTGTTAATATTTTGGTAGTAGTATTCCAGACTTTTTTTTGACATATCCTTAGTTTTTGAAATTGGGAGCTACAGTGAATTCATTGTCATACACAATAATTCATCTTTTCCAGATCTTGTCTCTCATTGTTTTGCTTTAGGTACATGTAATAAGGTTCTATGTAAATAGGGGATTACTTTATCTCTTCATTTAATTAACATATCTGTAGGTCAAATGTTTGAATGTATAGTTTACTAGTGGAAATTTTGTCATTGCCTGATACTTCCCAGAATTCAGGGTCAGTTTGCTGCTCTCTTGCCACTCATCTTGAAAAAAGGCTGTATGTTGTCATAGCGGAATTCACTGTGGACATTGACTTTTGGGACAAATTTAGCAACACTTAGGCTGATTTTGTGCTGACAGTGTTTTTTTTTTTAAGTTCAGGTTTATTTTTTTAAGTTTATTATTATTATTTTTTATTTATCTTTAGAGTGGAAGGGAAGGAGAGAAGGAGAGAAGTATCAATGTACGGTTGCCTCTCGTGAGTCCCCTGTTGGGAACTGGCCTGCGACCCAGGCATGTGCCCTGACTGGGAATCGAACCTCGATCGTGTGGTTCGCAGGCCCGAGCTCAATCCACTGAGCTACACCAGCCAGGGCCTGACAGTCTTTTTTAGGCAATGAAGGTTCTCAAAAACTATCACCTGTTCTTTAAGGGATTTTGGAAATATGGCAGTGGTGGCATAGTTTCTGAATCCCCCCCAGAGATGGTTGTTAAATTGCACTGAACAACTAGGAAACGCGCACAATCACATGGTCACAAGTAACAAATATGGTTAGAGGTGGCTACACAGATGGGGAGGGCTAAACCAACAACAGCGGCAGACCCCATGCGGTGTCGGCATCTGTGTGGGAGTGAGCGCAGGGGAGCAGCGAGTCCACCCACAGGGCTCAGTGCCCCCGGAGGAGACTCACTGGGAAGCTCGGCCAGCTCTTTGAAAATAGCAGCCGGAATTGGAGAGAGTTTTGCATAGTCTAGTGATGCAGTAATTTCAGGGGATCTGTGATAGGATCTGAAGGGGCTGGAGCAAATTATGCCTTATTAACTCTCAGAATGAACCAGCTAAAGTCTCTTTACAGGAGAAAGTCCCACACTGAGAAGAAACTGCTAGGAAGAGAATTCAAAAAGAACAGGATAAGGGCAATAGAGACAAAGTTTCAGATAACAGTTAAGGAAGGAGACAGGTGATGAGATCTGGACAAGTAAACTGCCGTATGTTTGAACACTGTACTACAATGGAAGGGGGAGCTAGAGAGCCGAGAAACTAGAAAACTATCCCAAACAAAGCCTTTTCTGTAAAAATACAGGAAAAAGTAATTTTACTTAAAATTGATCAACAGAAAAATGTCACAGTCAGATCTCATAGAAAGTCATTAAGAACAAAGAGAATAAGGAGTAGAATGCACCATTTCATACCTGAAAGACTAGAAAAATATGCTCATAAAACTAATGGAAATTATAACAGTATTCCAAAGCAAACTAAAATACAGTAAAAAAATGACAAAAGACATTAAAGAGTAATATAATCATAAGAAGAAAAATTGATAGGTGATAGACATTAGGAAAGAATTTAAAAATAATTTCAGAACTGAAGACAAACCTAAAAGAAATACAGAGCGAATGAGCACAACAGATACTCCTTTAGAAATAGAAAGAGGAAATATAAAAGCTCATAAAGAAGTGAAGGTCTCTTTCCCCTGTTCTTTGTGGTAAGCACAGGTAAGAATGCTAGAAATTATCTGTAAAACAAACATGAGAAAGCTGAAAGGTTGGAAGAAGAAGGCAGTCTGGTTAGGAGCCTCTGCACCCAAGGAGTGACATACCGGTGGGCGCCAAGGGCTCTCTTCTTTGTCTCCTGTATCCAAGACTTGATGCTTAAAAAATTAGCAATCTGGAAATGCCAGTAGGCACATGCTGAAAAGCCCCAGAAAAACACCTCTTTTATCTAGACCAAGGACAAGGAAGGTGGCAGCTTAGCAAGGCAGAAAACTTTTAGGCAGTAACCCCTCTACTCTGGCTGGACACCACAGATCTGTGGCTCCACTCCAACCCCTGACAGCAAGGTCTGGGGGGAGACTCTACATTTCCACCCCTGCTAAGACCTGTGGAGGTACTCTCACCCCCCTGGCAGGATGGTGTTAGGGAAGGCCAGGTAAGGAACTGGGGCCTTTTGCATCAGGTACTTAATGCGGACTGCACCCCTGTGGCTTCAGTGGAGACTTTGCAGGGAGCCTAGACCACCGCTGTCCTCTTGCCATCAGGGCAGCAGTGAATTAGCCTTCGCCCTTCCTGCTGGAGTAGTGGCAGGGATGGCCTGCTCTAAGATTTACGGAAGATCCGTCATCTCATGTCATGATACCCAGGATGTTCAGATTTCAGTTGAAAGTCATTTGTCATGTTAACAGTCAGAAAAATCTAAACTTGAGTGAGAACAGGCAATCGAGACACTGTTACACCAAAATGACATAGTTACTAGAATTATGCTTTAATGAGTGATTACAGAACACTTGAAACAAATGAAAAATAGTCTCACCAAAGACACAGAAGATATAAAGAAAAATAAAAGGTAGATTTTAGAATTGCAAAATAACCAAAATAGCCCTGGTTGGCATGGCTCAGTGGATTGAGCACTGGACTGCAAACCAAAGGGTTGCCAGTTCAACTCCTAGTCAGGACACATGCCTGGGTTGTAGGCCAGGTCCCCAGTAGGGGGTGCTCGAGAGGCAACCACACATTGATGTTTCTCTCTCTCTCTCTCTCCCCCTCCCTAAAAATAAATAAATAAATAATTTTTTTAAAGGAAGAAAAGAAAAAGAAAAATAACCAAAACAAAAATCTCAGTGAATAGGTTCAACAGCAGAATGGAAAGGACAGAGAAAAGAATCAGTGAACTTGCAGACAGAACAATAGGGATTTCTCCACCTGAACAGAGAGAAAATAGAATATTTTAAAAAATGAATAGAACCTCAGAGACCTGTGGACCATTAAAAAAAAAAAACAACCTTAGGATTTCTCAAGACTGCAGTGGAGTAGGTAGATCTTGAACATACCTCGGCCAGGACCAAACTGGAAATACAACTAAATTGGGGCATAGTCACTCTGAAAAACTAACTATAGACTAGCCGGAGAGGACTCTTATAATGAGGGAAGTGCAGGAGGAGCTACCCCAAGACTGCTTTTCTTTTTTGTCAGCACCTGCACAGCAGTTTGCATGCTGTGGCCAGGGTTGTGCCTCAGGGTCAGCCAGACTGAGGGTTGACCCCGTGCATGAACAGGCCAACAGCAGTCAAGACTCAATTACAATAGAAGAGCCCATATAACTCACACAAGGGACATTCCTAGAGCACCCAACTCAGGAGATCAAGGAGATTGCACCACTAGGTTCCACAGGACACCTACTATATCAGGCCACTCACGAAGACTGGGAGTCATAGCAGATCTGTCTGATATATAGAAATAAGTACAAAAAGACAGCCAAATGAGGAGACAAAGAAACGGGCCCCAAATGAAAGAGTAGGGGGAATCTCTAGAAAAAGAGCTAAATGAAATGGAGGCAAGCAATCTATCAGATATAGAGTTAAAAGTAATGGTCATAAGGATGCTCAAGGAACTTAGAACTACAACTGCATGAAAAAGGACATAGAAATCATGAAAAAGAACCAGTCGGATATGAAGAATACCATGTCCAACATCAAGGATACGCTGGAAGGAATTAAAAGGAGTCTGGATGAAGGAGAGGATCAAATCGGCCATTTGGAAAACAAGGTAGAGAAAACACCTAATCAGAGCAACAAAAAGAAAAAAGAATTAAAAAGAATGAGGATAGTTTAAGGGACCTTTGGGACAACATGAAGCATAACAATATCAGCACCCATAGGGTACCAGAAGGAGAGGAGAAAGAACAAGAAGTTGAGAACCTATTTGAAGAAATAAATAATGAATGAAAACTTGCCTAACCCGGTGAAGGAAAAAGGCACACAAGTCCAGGAAGCACAGAGAGTCCCAAACAAGATGAATACAAAGAGCCCACACCAAGACTCATAATTAAAATGCCAAAGGTTATGGACAAAGAGAGAATCTTAAAGGCAGCAAGAGAAAAGCAGATAATTACCTATAAGGGAGCTCCAAGGAGACTGTCAGCTGATCTCAACAGAAATGTTAAGAGTCCCACCTCAGAACAAAAGATTCACACAGGAATGGAAAAGGATATTTCATGCTAATGCAAATTTTAAAAAGCTGGAATAGCAATACTTCTATCTGACAAAACAGACTTTGAAACAAAGGTTGTAGTAAGAAGCGAAGAAGGATACTACATGATGATAAAAGGAACAATCTAACAAGAGGATACAACTCCGGTGAACATTTATGCACCTAATACAGGAGCACTTAAATGTGTAAAGCAAACCTTGATGGACATGAAGAGAGAGATTGACAGTAATCCAGTGGAACCTCAGTTCTCAGACTTAATTCTTTCAGGAAGGCTGTTTGTGAAGCGATTTTGTAAAAAGCCAAGTCACCTTTGTCACCTGAGAGGCACACGAGTGTTCAAACAGGTATCGGCATGAGTGGTTTGTTAGGTGGAGAACTGAAGTTTTATTCAACAACTGAGACATTTTTTTTCATGAACAACTTGGTCAAGAACCAAATTGTTCAAGATGGGAGATGTTCAAGAACTTGAGGTTTGACTGTACAGTAATAGAAGGGATTTTTAACACCTCATTGACATGGTGGATGGATCTTCCAGACAGAAAGTCAGCAAGGAAACAGTGGCCTTAGATGACACACTAGATCAGATTGGTTTAATTTATTTCTTCAGAGCATTTCACCCCTAAGCAGCAGAATATACATACTTTTCAAGTGCACATGGAACGTTTTCTAGGATAGACCACATGTTAGGACCCAAAACAAATCTCAATAAATTAAGAAAATTGAAATCATATCAAGCATCTTCTCTGACCATTATGGTTTGAAGCTAGAAATCAACCACAGGGGGAAAAACACTGAAAAACACACAAAGTCACGGAGGCTAGATAACATGCTACTAAACAGTGGATAGACTAACAGTGAGATCAAGAAAGAAACCAAGTTACCTTGAAACTAATGAAAATAAGAACACAGCAATCCAAAATCTATGCAACACAGCAAAAGCAGGCCTAAGAGGGAAATTCGTAGCATTACAGGCCTACCTCAGGAAACAAGAAAAAACTCAAATAATCTAACTTTACACTTAAAGGAACTGAGGTAGGGGGAGCAAACAAAGCCCAAAGTCAGTAGAAGGAAAGAAATAATAAATATCAGAACACAAATAAATACTGTCTTTTCTGTTTTTAAATCTTCAGTACATTTTCTCCTCTCTCTCTTCTCAGCTCATGGCCTTGCTTCCTGTTTCTATTTTGAAAGCTAGAGGTTACCACGAGGACTTGTGCAAACCTCCAGCACCACGTTGAGCCATCACCCACCTCTGTGCTCATTTATCGTGTCTCCTGTCTCTGTACATCGGAGCTGTCCAGTAGGCAGTTTCTGTTTTGGTTACGGTGGAAATGTTCTATACTTACACTGTCATGTCACTAGCCACATACGGTTATTGAGCACTTGAAATGTGGCTCGTGTGACTGAAGAGCTGAATCTTAAATTTTAAAGTCTTAATCTCACCTTACTTGATCTTTCCCCAACATGTGATATAGCCATTCCCTTCTCCCTCTTTTCAACACTTTCTGCACTTGGCTTCCAGAATACCACAGTCTCTTGGTACTATTCCTTCTCAGCCTCCTTAGCTGGTTCTTTGATAGCTGACCTGTGAACGATGATGTGCCCGTGGACTTAGCCTTTGGTCCACCTTCTGTGAGAATGTATATTCACTGTCTTTGTCATCTCATGTAATATCTTGGTTCTTCAGCTATGACTCCCAAATTTATATCTGCACCCTGGACTTTTCACCAGAACCCATATCTTCACATCTTTATTTGACATCTCCATCTTTTGGCTCACAGGCATCTTAAACTCAGTGTGTCCAGGACTGGTCTTTCCCCCAGCCCGTTCTTGCCCCAGTGTCCTTTGGTCAGTGACTGCTCCATGCTTCTATTTGCTGAAGCCCAAAATTTTGGAGTCATCTTTCGCTTCTTGTTTTTCCACATTCTAAATTGGTATGTGTATTAGTTATTGCTTCGTAAAAATTACCACAATCTTAGCCGCTTAAAACAACATACATTTATCACCCCATAGTTTCTGTTCATCTGCAGCCCAGGCAGAGCTTAACTGAGTCTTGTGCTGTCAAGATGCGACCTGGCCTGTGTTCTCATGTGTAGGCTCAGCTGGTGAAAAATCCACTTCCGCCCTCACTCAGATTGTGGGCAGAATTCAGTTTTCTTGTGGTTGTAGGCCTGCTGGCTGTGCTCCTTGCTCACTGTTGACTAGAGCCGCGCTTAATGCTTAGAAACCACTACAGTTCTGTATCACTTGGGCTTCCCCAGAATGGCTGCTTACTTTGGGCACAAGGAGAGTTTCTAGACTATCTGCTAGCAGATAGGATGGATGTCACAGAAGTGGCAGATCATCATCTTTGCCATATTACATTGATTGAAAGGGCACACTCAAACGGAGGTTGTCACGTGGATCTGAAGGTCAGGAGGCGTGGCTATGAATGATCGTGGGCACCACCCAATGTCTGCCTGCTTGTTGGGTCTGCTTTTAAATTCTGTCCCCAGTATAACCACCTGACAGCTTCTCCTAGTGCCGCCACCCTGAGAAGTAAAAGTAAAAATAAGGATGTAAAAGTGATTCTTTCTTCTGTTGTTATGCTAGATTCTGTAAGAGTCATACATTCTACCATTTACGTAATTTACCCTTGTACCTGACATCCTCTTCCCATCTCAAAGCAAGAAATCTGGGAGTCATTTTGGTATTTCCTCTCCTTCATCCTCTCAGATCATAAACTCATATCACGCTGCCACCAAATACATGTCATATTCATTCTTTTTTCCCTGTCACCAGCCTGCCATTATCTCTCACCTTGGCTTCAATAGCAGATTCCTATGAAGTCTATCTGTTTGCGTTCATTCCTCTTACTCCCATAGTTTCTGGAATATCATAAGTTTCCCATAAGTTTCTAGATATCAACTGGTAAAGATTTTATTTGTTTATTTTTAGAGATGGGGAAGGGAGAGGTAAAGAAACATCAATGCGATAAAGAAACATCGATCATTTGCCTCTCATACTCTCTGAAACGGGACCAAGCCACAACCCAGACATGTGTCCTGACCGGGAATCACACTGGCAACTATTCACTTTTCAGGACGACACCTAACCAAATGAGCCATACCAGTTGGACAACTGGGATGATTTTTTTAAAGTGTTAATCATATCATTTATTACCTTCTTAAAACCCATCAGTGGCTTCCCATCGAACTTAATGGGTCTACATGTGATCAGACCGTTGCTTGCTTGCCCAGACTCAACTTGTTCCCCTCCTGTCTTATTTGCTGTAGTCCTGCTGCACGAGCCTTCTTTCTTGATTTAAAATTCACCACGTGAGTTACTGACTAAGGGCCTGCAGGCTCACAGTCCCTCTGTCTACTGTATTCCTGCTCTCCTACCTCAGGGGGATGTCCTGTTACCATTTAGGTCACAGTTTTAACTCTCACAGAGAGCTCCTCCCTGACCATTCGGTTCAGATAGGTTTTCCCTGCCCATTTTCACAGTTCTCATTTCTTTAGAGCAGTGTTCGTAATTTTTCATTCTATTTGTGCCCGTTACTGTACTTGCTTATTTTCTGCCTATTCCATTATAAGTTCTCCAAGATTAGGATCTTGTTTACTCACTCAAGTCAGGGCTTAGCTCATAGAACATACTCAAATAGGTGTTTATCAAATGAATGGAAGAGTAAGTGAATTATGGTTGACCCTGGAAAATAATGTGGGGGTTGGGGCGCTGACCTCCCACACAGTCAGAAATCTGCATGTAACTACAGTCGGCCCTCTGCATGCCTGGGTTCCCAACCTTGGAGTTAGTTAACGCCTGAGCAGTATTGAGCTACACCGGTCGGTTGAACTGCACAGGTCAGTTGAACTGCACAGGTCAGTTGAACTGTGGTCGAATGAAAGAATCTGCATGTGCAGGGGCCTGCACAGCTGAAGCACGTGTTGTTTACTGGTCACAAGTACTTGTTCCTGGAAATATTAATGTCACCTATTGCTTTCATTTTGTGTTCCTCATGAACCACCTTTGTTTTATAGACTAACATTTCTTTTCTGCTTGATCAAAATATGATTTTTATAGCCTTATGTATTTTGTGTACATATTAATAAAATTTCAAATATAAAGCCCTGGCTGGTGTAGCTCAGTGGATTGAGCATGGGCCTGTGAACCAAAAGATCACCGTTCAATTCCCCATTAGGGCACATGTCTGGGTTGCAGGCCAGTTTCCAGCAGGGGATGCATGAGAAGCAACCATACATTGATATTTCTCTCCCTCTCTCCTTCCCTTCCCTTCCCTTCCCTTCTAAAGATAAATAAATTAACTAATTTAAAAAAAAGAATTGGATCTTTAAAAAATTTTTTTAAAATAAATTTTTACTAACTGGTGAAAATAACATAGTAACTCCTTTTAGAAGTAATTCTAGAATTTAGATTATAGATGTATCATCATCTGTACTCATATAGTTCCGGAATTGCTCTTACTCTCTTTTCTCCACAACCCTGTTAACCCAAAACTTTTCAGTTGCACTCAAAAGCAGTTCCCATTTTATGTCACCCAAGGGTCCTTTTGCAAAACAATTGGCCTTGGTTTTATGGGTTAAGACTTCTGATTGAAACTTCATCACTGAATTTCTTTCACTTGAGCAAAAGAGTTTTCTAAAAAGTTTTTTTAAAAAATTTTTTTATCTTTAGAGGGGAAGGGAAGGAGAGAGGGAGAGAAATATCAGTATGGTTCCCTCTCATGTGTCCCCTTCGAGGAGCTGGCCTATAACCCAGGCATGTGCCCTGACGGAATCAAACTGAGATCCTTTGGTTCGCAGGCCTGCACTCAATCCATTGAGCTACACCAGCCAGGGCCTAAAAAGTTTTTAAAAAATAGTAAGTTAAGGGAACCAAATAAGGAAAGAAGTATCGCCTAATCCAGTAAACTTTAAAACACACTCACGGGAAACAGCAAGACAGACCAGACCCCCTTCTGTCCCCCACAGAAACCACTGGGCAAGATTCTGCAAGTGCTCACCAATAGCCTCAAATCTAGAAGGAGGAAGACTGAGTGGGCATCATTCTGTTTTAACTGAAGAGTAGGAGAAATAGTTGCTGGGAAAGATTGGGTGAAGAAGGAGGAAATTGATCAAGTGACCAACTTTCTCTCTGCCCAGAAGTCATGGCTTCTATTTAATCTGGGATGCACTTTGAACACTGGGGTAAGACACCTAAAATCTCAGAGGAGGGGAGAGTCTGTGTAGTTTTTTCTGAAAGACCTGAGCCCCAGCCTTTCCTCAGACTTCAGGAAAGTAGACAGAACATAAAATACCAGCCCTGGCACTGATGCCAGTAGTATGGAGAGAGAAACTTGTCTTAGATACAGTGGGGAAAGAGCTATGAAATCAGCACACACCTTGCAAATAAAATGTCTGGAGAACAGTGTCAAACTGCAAATAAGATGAAAGAAGTGTAGCTGATGCAAGTATTCCATGATGAAAAAACAAAAGAGGAAGGAAGAATGATGTGGAAAAGCTGACAAGAACCAATCATTGAGGAAGAGTAACTTGAAAGAACAGAAGGAGCCCTGGCTCGAGTAGCTCAGTGGATTGAGTGCGGGCCTGCGAACCACACGATTGCGGTTCAATTCCCAGTCAGGGCACATGCCTGGGTTGCAGGCCAGTTCCCAGCAGGGGACCCACGAGAGGCAACCACACATTGATATTTCTCTTCTTCTCTCCTTCCCTTTCCCTCTAAAGATAAATTAATAAAATCTTTAAAAAAAAAAAGAAAGAACAGAAGGAGATTCCTTCCAACTCCTTTGTTTTGTAGGTTAACTCAATGAGAATTTGGATTCAGAAAAACAGGATCAAAGACAAGAAAATAATAACAGAACGAGATAAAGTTGGAGATTACACACCTAAAGAAATACAACTAAATTTGTACACCAAAAACTAGAACAAAAATAGAATTACAGCTTAACAGACAGATGTGATTCCAATGAATACAGATAAAAAGGTTAAAATAGAGAAAAGCAAAAAAAAAAAAAAAAGGAACACAGAAGATCCAGTATAAAGGTAAACACTGGCACCGAAGAAAAGAACCTAACAAACAACAAAAGGATTGAAATAGTATAAGATGTGTTAGGAAAATTTGATATTCAGCAATAAGACCCGTTTTGAGCAAATAATTGAACTTTTTAAAAAAGATTTTATTTATTTATCTTTAGAGGGAAAGGGAAGGAGAGAGGGAGAGAAATAATCAATATATGGTTGCCTCTCGAGCGTCCCCTGCCGGGAACCAGGAACTGGCCTGCAACCCAGGCATGTGCCCTGACTGGGAATCAAACCGAGATCGTGTGGTTCACAGGCCCGCGCTCAATCCACTGAGCTACACCAGCCAGGGCTTGAACTTTTAAAATAAAGGACAAATTACTGGGTGAAAAGCCTCAGGTAGTTCTGTGCCTCATGCTGGCAGGGGTCCTGCCCAGTCTCTACAAAGCCCTTGTGGTCTTTGGATGGCCAGACACTATGACTGAATACCAGGCCACTGTGGGTGGTGGAGCATGTGCCCTGTGGCATGGTGGTCATTGCTTTGCCAGGCAACCAGGAAGAGTTTGTGAGAGGCATGGCAGGAGCTCTGTGGAACACACCAGTTTCTGAATTCCTGAAGTTTGTTTATCTGCTTGTTCAGGTCTTAGAACTAGTGGTTCAGTATTCCGTTATTGTGGACTCAGCTCCAGAAGAAGGAGCATTTATTTGGTCCCTGAAATTTCTCATGTTTTATTGCATCAATAATGCACTTGTCTTGCATTTGCTTCTCTGGGTTTTGGAAAGGAGAGCCTGTTACCTAAGTATCTTTTGGCAGTTTATTTTAGCTGAGTCATTGGGTCCTGCCCGCCCCTTAGTGCCTCCAGTAAACTCTTGGGCTGAAGTGTCCTTGACTAAGAAGGAGCAAAATGCATTAAAATGCAGGTGGAACACCCTCTATGTCCTCTGAGAGAATTATGGATTGAATCATCTGGAGACTCGTTTCTGTGTTCCTTCTGTTTCTTTTCCCTCTTTCACATTGACATAAACAGGCCTCTGGCTTGAATATTAGGTGTAAATATGTTTTCAGAAGCCATAGTAGTCCTTCTCAGAAAGGACCTTCCATAATCGGAACTCAACAAAACTATTGCAGTGATACTCAGTCAGTTCTGTAAAACCATTTTCTTGGGTAGTTTTAAGTTATTTTTTAACCTAAAGTAAAGTATAATACTGTGTTT
Source organism: Sturnira hondurensis (assembly GCF_014824575.4). Taxonomy (NCBI): domain Eukaryota; kingdom Metazoa; phylum Chordata; class Mammalia; order Chiroptera; family Phyllostomidae; genus Sturnira; species Sturnira hondurensis. Next base: position 7,512,345 of record NW_028080032.1, on the reverse strand, counting down.
TTAAAAGTAGTGAGAAAAAATAGAGAGGGAGAGGGAGGGAAGGAGGGGGAAGAGGGCCAGGGAGAGACAAAGAGAATGATTGAGACTTCTCCAGGTTTCTAAGCAGAAAAGCGAACCACATAAAAGGGTGTGGGGGGGATCATACTTGTCTCAGACTTCTCCATAGCAACATTTAATACCAGCATTCATGGGAGCAGTATCTGCAAATTTCTGAAGGAAAGAAAAGTTGGCTCAAGACTATTAAGAGCAGCCAAAGTGTCATTCGATTGTAGGGCTAGCAAGCGGATACTCTTCTTGAACACGAAAGAATTTAAAGAAGGGGGCACTGCATTTTGCTGCGTATAATGTGCACCCATTATTTTTGGCCCAGACTTTCAGGGGAAAAAATCTTTTGCCTTAATTTTTTAATTCAATTATTTATTTATTTATATTTAGATACTTTTTTGTATTAAAAAGGAATTTTAGCATTTATTTTTGGACATATTATGGTACAAGAAATTTTATGTAACAAATAATTACAAACCGCTACAAGGTATTTCAAGGACTACCCATGTGTTTTTCCCTAAAAAATGTGGACAAAAAAGTATGCATTATACATGGCAAAAGATGGTACATGTGAACTCAACTAGAAAAAGGCTACTTGACAGTGAAATCCAGCCAGTTAGGAGTTAGAGACTCGAGAAAGAGAAGTTGTGGTAAGAGAACTGTAAAGAGATTGATTCAGCTACCATATACACCTAGTACTACACTACGGAATTACAGTTATAGAATGGGTTATGAATGTTATGAGCCTGGACAGTAAAAATTATATGACAGAGATTGGCAGAAGAAATGGGAGGAAGTGTAAGTGCTAGAGTTGTCAACTTTCAAAGCAGGGAGTGAGTGGATTCTGCCCAAAATAAAATTGTATATAACTTAAAAACTAAAGTGAATTGAACCTTTAAACTTTTCATGTATTTATTTTTATTTTTTAAATATATTTTATTGATTATACCATTACAGTTATTCTATTCCTCCCCTTCATTCCCCTCCACCCTGCACACCCCCTCCCCTTCCATTCCCCTTTAGTTTATGACCACGTGTCTCAAGTTCATTAGATTCTATATTTCCCCCACTATTCTCGCCCTCCTCCTATTTTCTACCTACCATCTATGCTATTTTCTGTGCCTTCTCCCCCCTTCTCCTCCTCCCACTCCCCTGTTGCTAACCCTTCATGTGTCTTTCTTTACTATGGTTCCACTCCTGATCTAGCTGTCCTCTTGGTTTGCTTTTGTTTTAGGTGTGGTTGTTGATAACTGTGAGTTTGCTGTCCTTTCACTGTTCATATTTTTCACCTTCTTTGTCTTATATAAGTCCCTTTAACATTTCGTATAATAAGGGCTTGGTGATGAACTCCTTGAACTTGACCTTATCCGGGAAGCACTTTATCTGTCCTTCCATTCTAAATGAAAGCTTTGCTGGATAGAGCAGTCTTGAATGTAGGTCTTTGGATTTCATGACTTGGAATACTTCTTTCCAGCCCTTTCTTGCCTGTAAGGTCTCTTTTGAGAAATCCGCTGACAGTCTGATGGGTACTCCTTTGTAGGTGACTGTCCCCTTATCTCTTGCTGCTTCTAGGATTCTCTCCTTCATTTTAATCTTGGGTAATGTAATGATGATGTGCCTTGGTGTGTTCCTCCTCGAGTCCAACTTCTCTGGGATTCTCTGAGCTTCCTGGACTTCCTGGAAGTCTATTTCCTTTGCCAGACTGGGGAAGTTCTCCTTTATTATTTGTTCAAATAAGTGTTCCACTCGTGGCTGTTTCTTTTCCCCTTCTGGTACCCCTATAATTCGGATGTTGGAATGTTTAAAGATGTCCTGGAGGTTCCTAAGCCTCTCCTCATTTTTTTGAATTCTTGTTTCTTCATTCTTTTCTGGTTGGATGTTTCTTTCTTCCTTCTGGTCCATTCCATTGATGTGAGTCCCAGTTTCCTTTCCATCACTGTTGGTTTCATGTGCATTTCCCTTTATTTCAATTAGTTTAGCCTTCATATGTTCCTCTAATTTGTGACTATAATCAACCAGTTCTATGAGCATCCTGATAAACAGTGTCTTGAACTGTGCATCTGAGAGGTTTGCTATTTCTTAGTCGCTTAGAGTTATCAGCTCTGGGGCTTTGAGTTGTTCTTGAGCCATAATATTTTGGTCTGTTTGCGCTTGTTATATATGAGGAGCAGAGCCCTAGGTGTTCACCAGGGCCGGGTGACCCAGTCGCTGGGTTGTGACGCTGTATGTGGGGGAAGAGTCAAAGGAAAGCAATGGCGGTCCCCTCTGCTGCCTCTCGCCACCACCGGGGCCCGTGCAGTTCGTCCCACTGTGCGCGAATGTGCGACCGTGGTCAGCCTGCCACCTTGTGCCCTCACTGGGTTCGCCCGCTGGGGCCTGCGCGGTCCGTCTCATTACTCACTCCTCTGCTGGTTTATCTGTGTGCGAATGTGTGACCTCGGTCAGCCTGCCCCGCACCCTAACTGGGTCCGCGCTGCTACCCTGGCTGCCTGTGTGCTTGGGGTCTGGGGATCTTTCCTGCCTGACCCTGCTCTGCTGCTCCATCCGCCCCTCTTACCGGTCCCAGTTGAACGGTTTGTTGTTGTTGGACTTCCGTATAGTTCAGTTTTCTGTTCTTTGGCTGCATCTTTGTTTACTAAACCTTTGTTGTATTCAAACTTGGTTGTGGGAGAAGGCACAGTGTTTCCACCTAAGCCTCCATCTTGGCAGAAGTCCTAAACTTTTCATGTATTTAAAAAAATGTAAAATATTCAAACAGTACATAAAATCATAGGTGCTGTGGTCTTAAGTGATCTTCATTTTTAAGAAGTGTCACAATTTATTTATTTATTTAGTGCTATTGTTTTCCTCATCACCATTTATCCCCCATACACTCTCTTCCATCTCCACTGACCCTCCAAAGTCACCATTTTGTTAAATTGGTTTCAGATTATGTATGTAATACTTAAGACAAAAGGAACGGTTGAGTGAAAAACAATGAATACGAATGTATTTACTACCCAGGTTAAGAAGTAAAACATTGTTAATATAGTTATTAGACCCCTGCATGCCCCCCAGAATCCCAGAGATAATTAGTGTCCTGATTTTGTGGTGTTGGGTGTTCACATACATAGTTTTACACTTGAAGTCTCTATGACTATGAAGTAGAATTAATGAAGTTTCTGTTTTTAGTCTTTATAGAAACAGTATTCTGTAGTTGTTTTTTAAAAAATATTTATTTATTTTTAGAGAGAGGGGACAGGAAGGAGAAAGTGGGAGAGAAACATCAATGTATGGTTGCTTCTCATGTGTCTGTCCCCTCTTGGGGACCTGGCCTGCAACCCAGGCATGTGCCCTGACTGGGAATTGAACCAGAGACCCTTTGCTTCACAGGCCTGTGCTCAATCCACTGAGCTACACCAGCCAGGGCTGTAGTTCACTTTTTAACTTTACATTGTTTTGAGGGTTATGTTGGTAATATGTTACTTGAGTATATTTACTTTTCACTATGTATAATTATTCTATTATATAGATATCCTATGATTTATTAATCCATTTTATATTGATGGACACTTGTTTTCCTTTTTTATATTAAGTTGTGATAAAACTTTCTTGCATCTTCTCGTTTACCTATAGTAATGGTTTGCATAATTAAAAAATCTTCGATTATTCAGGGAAACTTATAAAGTAAGTAAACATTTAGAGTATAACAATAGCATTGGTTTCCCTTTGATTTTTTAAGTTACATTATATAAAAGTTAAAACTGACACTGTTTATTAAACTTACCCTCTGAAGCATGATCCCCTGTGTGTACACCTGCAGTGTCACTGTGTTTTTCTGTTTGCATAAATAGAAAAATGTGTGGGATAGTGTTTACTTAGTGATAGTCATTTTTAGGTGATAAAATGTGAGATCATTGTTAAGATTTTAGCTCTTTATATTTTGCATTGGTTACATCCTTTATGGTGAATATTCTGATTTTAATAAAAATAATATAGTATATTCTTTTTATTTTTAAACTTTATTATTTATTTTTATAGACAGGAGAAGAGAAGGAGAGAGGGAGACAAACATCGATGTGAGAGAGAAACACTGACTGCTTGCCTTCCACTCAGGGCCCAGCCAGGGACTGAATCCACAACCCAGGCATTGCCCTGACTGGGAGTCAAACCAGCAACCTTTCTGTGGGACGACACCCAGCCAACTGAGCCACACCAGCCAGGGTGAAAATAGTAGAGTGATATTTTCCTCAAAGACAAACTAAAAGTGAATATTCTAAGGTAGTGAATGGGAATAAGTGGCAAAAGCAAGAATATAGATGATTTTCTTTTTGGCTTTTTTTTTGTATAAAATGTATTCATAGTATAATTAAAATGCTATAATGATATTACAGCTTTCTTAAAAATATGAATTTTTAAAAACGAATTAGATAAAAGGGAGAGACACGGCTAGGTTGCTTGGTGGGAGCATCTTCCTACACACCAGAAAGGTTGCCAGTTCAATCCCTGGTCAGAGCACACACCTAGGTTGCAGGTTTGAGCCCCAGTTGGGCTGTGTACAGGAGGAAACCAGTCAATGTCTATTTGTCTCTCTCCCGCTTCCTCTTTCTCAAATCAATAATCATCTCCTTAGGTGAGAATTTTTAAAAACTAAAGGGAGAGTTAGGAATTTTCTTTTACCGTCATTCCCCTTTGAGTACCTGTCTTCAATTTTATGTGATTAAATAAAAGATGAGTTATGATAATAAAAGTTTAAGTTGCTTGCATACAATGCAACCTTCAAGTTATTTAGAATGTGTGTAGAAGAGGTTTTCAGGAAGCATTAGAAATTGCCCATAGATGGACTTCTTTCCTGTCTCAGGGCTGTGCAGCCCAGGCCCCCTTTCTGAGTTCTCGTCTATGGGTAGGCCCAGGTGTTAGGTTTGTTTGCCGAGGCACCTCCCTGTATGCATAGCAGATGCAGTAAGCATCTCCAAACTGGATTATGTCACAAATAAAAGAGTACAAGATATTCTGGTCTGTCATTTGGGTGAAAATAATGCTCTGTTTGTTTTGTAGGTATGACCTTGCTTCTAGGGAATGGCTTGCACTGAACCGTTCTGTGAACGATGTGGTAGTCAGATATGGCCATTCTATAGCATTACACCAGGTAAAATGTCTCCGCCCTTCACTGAGCTAGAAACTCAGCTCTTCCATCGTGACTTTACCATAATATTATGTGGTCGAAAAAAACTGTTCGATGTTTTTTTTTCCCTAATCTTTTTGGTTGTGGTCAAATGCACATCACTTGTAATTTAGAAATTTACTATCTTAACCATTTTTAAGTGTACAGTTCAGTGATATTAAATACACTCATAATGTGCGACCATCACCACCATCCATCTCTGTAACTCCTTTAATCTTATAAAATTGCAACCGTCTGTGGCTGTTAAACATTAAATTCTCCATTGCTTCCTCCCATGTCCCCCAATAAGCACCATTCAGGTTTCTCTTTCTGATTTTGACTGCAGTGTTAGTTTTATTGGGGAAAAACTTCCTACATGTGGGGATGGGGGTTGTATAATAGGCTAATGTATAAGTGGAAGTTAAAGTTAAAGCAAATACAACAGGACAGATTCATAATGGGTTTAAATTGTACTGGGATATTATTATTGTGGTATTAGATGGTTAGAATTAATATGGTGTAGATTAGTATTTATGTTCATTAGCAAGGTTAGCCAAGAATGAGCACATTGCAATATAACTGAATAATCATTTTCATTTCCTTGTTTTTGTGGTTTATGGTAGGATGAGGGAACTTTTCAACTTTATTTTTCCAAGTCATTTTATTACTGTAAAAGAACTTGTATGAGGAAGTCCAAGAAAAGCAGGAAATTGTTACAGATATAGAACACACTTTATTTTATTTTATTTTTTTGCCATCTTTTCCCTAGTAATTCACGGAATGGTGTATTTTACTAACACTTTTTAAGCTAAGAATGCTATTGAGGTTTTGAACTGCTCCTTTTTTGTTTTTAGATTTAATCCTTTTGACGTTGTTAGAACTTTTTCCCATTTTCTCCCTAGGATAAAATTTACATGTATGGAGGAAAAATCGATTCAACAGGGAATGTGACCAATGAGTTGAGAGTGTTTCATATTCACAACGAATCGTGGGTGCTGTTGAACCCTAAAGTGAAGGATCAGTACGCGGTGGTGGGGCACTCGGCGCACATCGTCACGCTCAACACCAGCCGAGTGGTCATGCTGGTCCTCTTTGGACACTGCCCCCTGTATGGCTATATCAGCAGTGTGCAGGAGTATGACTTAGGTATGCCTATTTCTTCCAGGGAGTTTTTCAAATGTCAAATTCAAAACCTTTACCCTTATTATTATGAGTTTTTAATAGGATTCAAACTAACCTTGACCCAGTACTTTACCTTGAAATGCAGTCAACACCTATGTGTTAGTTGTGAAATTCAGATTATTGATGCTGCCATGTGGTGTATATGTTACTGTCAGTTTGGTGTGGGGCAGAGATGGCACTAAATTCTTTACATGCTGAAAATAAAGTAAGGAAATAAATGGTTCTAAAAAACAATTATTCAGAAGAAAAAAATGTTATTTGGTAAGCCCTCTAGAGATTGGTTTAAGGGAGTGTGATTCCCCTTACTCTGTAATTTCTCCTTTGGTTACATTTTATTGTGTCTTGTTCTGTAGTAGGAGTGCCAGCTATAATTTATATTTTGAGAAAGTAGGTGCATACAGTATATCTGTGTATTGATCAGTAAAGGTCATGAGAACTAAGTGTTCTCTGTGTCTTTTCAATTTACTGTAATTCTTTTTCTACATGGCATGTTAGAACATCAGAATTTTAAACAAATTAAAAGTCTGGCCACCTGACTTAATTAGTTTTAGGTGACCTCCCTGTAAAAATAAAATGAGAGCCCTGGATGGTGTGGCTCAGCGGGTTGCATGCTGGCCTGTGAACCAAAGGGTCGCTGGTTCAATTCCCAGTCGGGGCACATGCCTGGGTTTCAGGCCAGGTCCCCAGTTGGGGGCACCAGAGATGCAGCCACACATGGCTGTTTCTTTCCCTCTCTCCCTCCCCTTCCCTTTTCTCTAAAAATAAAAAGTAAAATCTTAAAAAAAAAACAATAAAAGAAAGTTATATGTATCAATTCTCCTGAAATCTCTACTCTTGTCCTAAGCTATTTGGTAATTTTAAGTATTAGAGAGGAGAAGCCTGCAACATTTGCCTTTAACTGTTTTCTCTTTTCAGTTACAAACACATGGAGCATATTAAATACTGCTGGTGCCCTTGTCCAAGGGGGCTATGGCCATAGCAGTGTCTATGACCCCAAGACCAGGGCCCTCTATGTTCATGGAGGCTACAAGGCTTTCAGTGCCAATAAGTACCGGCTCGCAGATGATCTCTACAGATACGATGTGGACACCCAGATGTGGTGAGTGCTTTCTCTTGCACTTTCACTGTAAGGTGTGAATTCTAGCTATTGCTGAGAAAATACTGTGCTATATTTTTGTCTTTGGACCTAGCAGATAATTCTCTGCAGTGTTACAAAGAAATTGGGGGGAAAGCAGAGGTAATAAAGTAGGTAGTATTTGTTTTGTTGCATTATTCTTTAATTTTTGTGTGGGTTGGTTAGAAAATGCTTGGTATTTTTTTGAATTCGTTTTTAATTTTCATACATTCAGTACCACTGTAAAATTTTAGCTCTTCAGAATCCTAAGGAATAAATTACTCTGAGTATGCACTCTGTTGTAATTACGTAGACTATATCCATTTTTCCCTTTCTTAATGACTGAGGTGTCATCATTGATGTCAGTTATTGGCATCCATGGAATCATCAAACAGAAATGGTCTTAGTACCTAAAAGATTAGAGCTCCCCTCACTCTAAACTGTATATTGGTTTATATAAAGTATGCTGATTTTAGTAAATGTAAAGCAAATCTGAGTTATGAAATAATGTAACTATAAAGCAATAGTTTCTCTTGTTGCTTTCCCTATTCCCCTACACACTTGAGACCATACTGTGGATATTCACTTTACATTCTGCCTTTCATTAAAACCATCATTTAAAAAAAATAAAACCATCATTTTAGTGGTGGTGTAACACTTTGTTGTATAATTGTACTGAGCCTATCCAGCCAGAAATTTTGGTTTCTCACTTTTATGCTACTGATAAAGTGTTGTGCATAAGCTTCTGTCTGTATTTCACATGGTTTCCACCCAGAAACTGCAATGATAAGGTCATAGTTATTTTTAATTATATTTTATTGATTACATTATTACAGTTGTCTTGATTTTTTCCCCTCCTTGCCACCTTCCACCCAGCTCCCCCCACTCCCTCTGGCAATCCTCTCACCATTGTTCATGTCCACGGGTCATGCCTATGAGTTCTTTGGCTGTTCATTTCCTGTACTGTACTTTACATCCCATGGCTATTCTGTACCTATCTGTACTTCTGAATCCCCTCATCTCTTCACCCATTCCCCCATACCCCACTCCCACCTGGCAACCATTAAAACGCTCTCTGTGTTCATGATTCTGTCTCTGTTCTCTGGTTTGTTTAGTTTGCTTTTTAGATTCAATTATTGATAGATATGTATTTTTTTGCCATTTTATTGTTCACAGTTTTTATCTTCTTTTTTTTAAGTAAGTCCCTTTAGTATTTCATATAATAATGGTTTGGTGATGATGAACTCCTTTAGTTTTTACTTGTCTGGGAAGCCCTTTATCTGCCCTTCGATTCTAAAGGATATCTTTGCTGCATAGAGCCATCTTGGCTGTAAGTCTCTGCTTTTCATGACTTTGAATATTTCTTGCCAATCCTCTCTAGCCTGCAAAGTTTCTTTTGAGTAATTAGCTGACAGTCTTATAGGAATTCCTCTGTAGGTAACTAACTTCTTTTGCTGCTTTTAACATTCTCTCTTTATCTTTAACCTTTGGCCTTTTAATCATGATGTGCTTTGGAGTGGGCCTCTTTGCATCCACCTTGTTTGGGGACTCTCTGTGCTTCCTGAACTTACATGTCTATTTCCTACACCAAATCAAGGAAGTTTTTTTTCATTATTTTTTTCAAATAGATTTTCAATTTCTTGCTCTTTCTCTTCTCCTTCTGGAACCCTTATGATACAAATGTTGGACCTCTTGAAGTTGTTCCAGAGACTGCTTATAGTATCTTCATTTTACTCTTTTTTTCTTCTTGTTGTTCTGTGTGGTTAGTTTTTGCTTCCTTATGTTCCAAATCATTGATTTGATTCTCAGCTTCATCCACTCTACTGTTTCCCTGTGAATTGTTCTTTATTTCAATTAGTGTATCCTTTGTTTCTGAATAGATCTTTATGTTATTGAGGTCTTCACTGAGTTCACTGAACATCTTTATAATCAGTGTTTTGAACTCTGCATCTGATTGCTTTATCTCCATTTTGTTTAGCTCTTTTTCTAGAGTTCGAGCTGTTCTTTCATTTGGGCCATGTTTCTTTGTCTCTTTGTTTTGGCAGCCTCCCTGTGTTTGTTTCTATGTATTAAGTAGGGCTGCTTTGACTCTGCCTTTGTAGTGTGGCCTAATGTAATTGGTGTCCTGTAGGGTCTGGTGGCACAGCGTCCTCTCTCACATAACCTGGGTACTTGAGGTGCACCTTCTGTGTGGGCTGAGTACACTTCCTCTTGTAGTTGAGCCTTGGTTGTTGTTGGCACATCAATGGGAAGGAATTACCCAGGCCAGTCAGCTGGAAGGATTGGCTGCGACCACTTAGCACCAACTTCCGCCCTCCTTGGAGGATCAGCTGCGCAGGGGCAGGGTGGTGTGGTCTGTAGCTGACAACTGGGTGCATTGGCCCTGGGGTTTTCTGGGTGGTACAGGCCAGGGTCATCCCCTACCTCTGTTTTGTCTGAGGCCACCCTGCCTGAGGTATAAAGGAACCTGAAATGCCTGTTACTTGTACTGGGCTTGGAGATTCCCAGGCAAAGCCACACTGTGAATCAAGGCTGGCTGCTTCTGTTGCTGGGTGTGGGGCTCTCTGAGGCCAGCTGTTGCATGTTTGCAAGGATTTAGGAAGTTGTGAAGCATAAGCCAAGACCAGCCATTCATATGGAAAAGCAGCTTGTGTGCCCCTGTAAACTGGGTGGTGTGGAGTCTCTGGGGATCTCCAAGGTGGATCAAACAGTGTTAGCCAGGTTGATGGAGTCTGAGATATGGCACCTGCTTGCCAGCTCTGTTGGGGGAGGGTTTAGAAGAGAGACCATGGCCTCTGCTTGCCCTGATGCCATACACTTCAGTTTCTCCCTGTATGCCACTGGTGCCTTTCAAGCTGCTATCCTGGTGCTGGAGCTCAGAGGGAGTGAGTCTGAGTAGGTGAGTCTGTCTGTGTGTGGGTTCTTTTAAGAGGAACTGCTTGGAGCTCTAAGGAGTTTCTTCCACCTACTCAATCCTTGCTGATTTTTTGTAGCCAGAAGTTGTGGGACTTATCTTCTGGGCACTGGAACCCTGGGCTTGGGGAGCCTCATATGGGGCTAGGACTGCTCACTCCTGAGATATCCCTCCTGAATTTTTATCTACCACACGTGTGTGAGGGACTAGTCCGTTCCACTTCTGAGCCCGTCCTACCAGTCTGGGTGGGTGTGGTGTCTTTAATTCCATAGTTGTCAGACTTCCATTCAACTCAGTTTCTGATGGTTCTGAGTGATGGTTCTTCTATGTTTTAGTGTAATTTTGACATGGTTGTGCAAAGAGGCAAGCCATGTCTGTCTATTCTGTCATCTTGAGCTCATAAATTTTTAAAGCGCTTAATATATTTTGTCAAAATTCTCATAGATCTTTAAGTTTTTATATGTTTACTTAGTGTTGAAAAAGTTATATATAGGGAAAAATTCAGAAATACTTGCACATTTGGATGTGAAACTAAGAAAATGGTTATGTTTGTATTAGCAAGTAGGTGATAAGTATTGTAAAAAACTAACTTTGTATTTATTACTTTTAATTCTCAAAAGGACCATTCTTAAGGACAGCCGGTTCTTCCGTTACTTGCACACAGCGGTGTTGGTGAGTGGGACCATGCTGGTGTTCGGAGGAAACACGCACAACGACACGTCCATGAGCTATGGTGCCAAGTGCTTTTCTTCGGATTTCATGGCTTATGACATTGGTAAGTGTAGTTAGTTGAATGTTAATTTCTAAGGATGAGTTCAGATAAGTGGGCTCTCTAAGATGTGCTACAATATCTTACACAGAAGTGTCTTGTGGTTGTTTACCACCCAAATTGTATTAAGTTGGTTCCTAGAATCTGATTTTACATTCTTTAAAAATTTTCATGTGGTGACATATGAAAATGTTAACCAGAAGAGGGCAGTATTTGTTTATGCAAAATAAACACTGGCCCATGTCTAGTTATATCATTGGATGGTCATTTTTGTGCTAGCCACCGAGCTTATACATTGGGGACTGTACGTTACAGCCCTTGGCCTCATAGGGGGGAGGCAGAGAACTGAACATACAATATAATTGCAATTCAGAGTATTACTTGCTTTAAGATGAATGTCTGAGAGTGCCTCTGAATAGTCCATAACATATGGGGGTAAAGGTTCTGGTTAGGGAAAGGGCCAGGTCCTGAGGAACACTGGAAAGTCAGTTAGGCAGAGCCAGGCGGACTTCTGAGGCGGAGGCAAAAAGAGACCATGCGATGTACTTGGGGCCTGTGAGTAGTTCTGGCTGTATGGTAGCTACTTTAAGTGGAACTAGAGACCCACGCAGCCATTAGACTGGTCAGATCCTGAGGGGTTTGGGCCTTTTGAAGAACTTGACATAAGCAGTGACAGAATTGTACTTGTGTTTCAGGAAGAGCTCTTTGAGGCATTGTAGTGAGTAGTTACATGGGGCGAGATGGGAGTTAGGAGGCTCTTGCTGAAGTTCTGAGGAGGGTCTGCACCAAGGCTGTGGAAGTGGCAATGATGATAAAGAGATAGATGGGTTTGAGAACTCCCGGGAACTTGAGGATTGTCTGGGGTGTATTTTGAGAGTGATTAAAACATCTTGATTCCCAGGTAGCTGATGTGGGTAGATGGGGTAGATGGTACTTTTTACTAAGGCGGGAAATGGAAGTACAGGGACAGGGTCTGGGAGGAGGTGAGTGCAGGGAGTTGGGGAGCATGTTCAGCTGGAGTTGACTATGGGATGGAGCAGCGCAGAGATCAGTGGGAATCTCCAGTAAGGGGTGAGATTCTGTAGGGAACATGTGTCATCAGGGGTGAGCAAAGAGCCAGAGGAGAGATGGATAAAGAAGTTGGGAAGAGAATGCAGACTATGAAAGCATGTCAGAGGAGTGGAAGGAAAGTAAGGCAAGATTGGTGTCCTGTGAGGGAAATGTTAACCCTGCCACAGAGGGATTAAAATAAGGCCTGGAGAGTCTTTCAGGTTTAGCAACAAAGAGGTTGTTTATTACCCTGTACACAGGGAGGAATAATCCAGGTGGCAGGGGGCTACAAAATAATATAAGGGAGATACACACAGTCAATATTGACTATTTTAATTTTTAAAATGTATTTCTGAGAAGAAGAAAGCGGTGATTTGAGTACTGTCTTGGGCATATTTAAATGCCATGGTCAAAGCCAGGTATGCTAAGAGGAGGGGGTCTTTGCCACACTGTGGTTTTAAGGAAGGAAGCAAGGTGGGTGGGCAGAAAACCTCTGTTCTCTATGTGAGGAAGACCGCAGAGCCTGGGCTGGTTGGAGAAGGAAGTGAAAGCTGTTGTCAAGGTTGAATAAAGGTCTGGATTGAGTGGAAGAACGTTTGCTTAGTGAGTGTGAATATCTGAGTATCTCAGAAGCGCGCAGTGAATGGAAGTTGCATGTGGTTTCCCAGCAAGAGCAGTTGATAGTGTCGATCACAACAAAGGAAAATTAGTAGATCTAAAAGATTGAGGAAAGGAGTTTAAAAAAAGTAGATAATGTTGATTTCTTTTTTTTTTAGTTTTAATTTTTTACCTGTATTTTCTTATTTTAGCTACTATTTGGACAGGTCAATATAGAGGGGAAAATAATTATGGAACTTACATGTTTTACTTACATAAGCTTTGAAAAATATAAAATATGCTTAACTTAAAAAAACATTGTAGTGAGTGAGACCTGATTGATGTGGCTCAGTGGATTGAGTGCCGGCCTGCAAACTGAAAGGTCGCCAGTTCGATTCCCAGTCAGGGCACATGCCTGGGTTGTAGACCAGGTACCCAGTTGGGGGCATGTGAGAGGCAGCCAATGGGTGTATCTCTCACACATCATTGTTTCTCTCCCTCTCTTTCTCCCTTCTCCTCTCTCTAAAAATAAATAAATAAACTCTTTGGGGAAAAAAACCCATTGTAGTGGGTGAAATTGATAGGCAGCAGAGTTGAGTGATGTGGGTATCATGAATGTTGGATGCATTCACTAATTAGAAGGAATTATAATTCACTAATTAGAATTGGCATATGGTCCTGCCTTTCTTACGTGCCCTGCTGTTCTGCTGCAGCATTTAACTCAGAAATGATGGTGTGACTACGAAAAAGTGAGAGGCACATTTTGTGAGGTTGTGTCTGTTGCTGTCTTCTTTCAAAAAAAAAAAAAAAAGCCAGTTCCTATTGATGATGAACAGCAGTCTCATCTGAAATGTGTTTTTCTTGCTCTTAGCTTGTGACCGCTGGTCAGTGCTTCCCAGACCTGATCTCCACCATGTCAACAGATTTGGCCACTCAGCAGTCTTACACAACAGGTAACTGGGAAAGAAAGTGCTTGCTCCTTTTCTCTTGTGTTTAAAATGAAAATGAAGTACACTATGAAGAAGTGAGATCAGACTTACATATTATTTGCAGGATTTCCTCTTCCTATTTAATAGGACCTACTAGTTTTTCCCAGAATTACGTAGGTACAAATTTCCTGACATATATTTAAAATGTTTGATGTTCGTTTGAATGAATTTTGGTGCCATGTTTGTTGATGTGTTTTCTGTTGGCACGCAGGAGTATATTGTACTCTATATTGCCTGAATGCATTGGACCACGAAAGTTATGTGCAGTTACTGTCTTACGCCCTCTGTCATTTGCTGTTGTTTGTGGTACTTAGGTCTGAGTGGTAAGGAGATTTGAAAAAGGAGAGAGAGCATGTCAGATTGGGGATCAGGTAGGGAACAGAGATGGGGAGATTGTGAAGTTTCATATAGAAGTTTATAGTCTTTGGTAATCTGGAGTCTGCATCACGTTGCTTGAAAATGCATGGCCCTGCCTAACAGAGCTCTGCATCAGTTCGCCCCTGGAGAAGGCTCTTCATGAAATGGCACTCCTGTTTCTTACAGTGTGCTTTAAAGATTTTTGATTTATTAAACAGCCTAATCACGGTACTAGTTTTTCTCATTTTTTGTTTCTGCTGTTATTACTGTTTCTTCTTCACTTTAAAAAAATACAACCACAATACAATTATCACACTTTAAAAAATGAACAGTAATTTAATATCACTCAGTATTCAGTCAGTGTTCAAATTTCCAAGTTGCCTCGTAATTTTTTCTCATTTTTACCATTTATTATTATTTTCTAAATATTTTTTTATTTTTTAATTACAGTTGACATACAATAGTATATTAGTTCCAGGTGCATACCTCAATAATTAGACATTTTATAACCTAAGAAGTGATCATCCCAATAAATCTTGTACCCACATGACACCATACTTAGTTAATGGAATGTTACTGACTATATTCCCTATGCTATACTTTACATCCCAATGACTTCTTTAACAACCAATTTGTACTTCTTAATCCCTTCCCCTTTTTCACCCATTCCCCCAACATTTCTCTCATCTTGCAACCATCAAAATGTTCTCCACACCCATGAGTCTGTTTCTGTTTTGCTTGTTTATTTATTTTGTTTTACTAGATTCAGTTGTTGGTAGATGTGTATTTATTGCCATTTTATTGTTCATCTTTTTCCCTTCTTAAAGAAGACCCTTCAACGTTTCATATAATACTAGTTTGGTGATAATGAACTCTGTTAGCTTTTTCTTGCCTGGAAAGTTCTTTATATGAGATCTGTCTGGAAAACATCCAGCCATCATTAACAAGAATGGTTTGCACCACATTGATGTAACCTGGCAGCCAAGGAGAGTGGACTGGAATGTACATGCATGAACAATGACAACTTTACTGTACAAGGCAGGGGGCAAAGTAGATGCTGTTGAGTGAGCATGTGTACTGTGTGTCCATTGCGCTCAAAATGACTAAATGAATAGAGCAATGAATCTGCATCAAATTTTGCATTAAGCTTGAACAGTCTTTCATGGAAACTGTTTGGCTGATTCAGGCCACAGCTATGGGCATCTGGTGATTGGCAGCTTCATCAGGATAATGTGCCCACTTATGTATGCATCATTGTTCAGTTTTTTTGCAAAACATCAAATCACCCAGGTGACTCAGCACCCCTATAGCCCAGATTTGGTGCCCTGCAACTTCTGGCTGTTTCCAAAACTAAAGTCAGCTTTGAAAGGGAAGAGATTTCAGATCAGAGATGAGATTCAGGAAAATCCGATGAGGCTGCTGATGGAGATTGGGAGAACTGTGTGAGGTCCCAAGGTTCCTACTTTGGAGGGGACTGAGGCATCAATATCCTATGTACAATGTTTCTTGTATCTTGTATCCTCGATAAAAGTCTCTATTTTCGTATTACATGGCTGGATACCTTTGGAAAGACCTTATATGTACTGAATGACAACTTTGCCTGGTAGAATAATCTTGGTTGTAGATCCTTGCTTTTTATCAATTTGAATATTTCTTGCTATTCTTCTGGCCTGCGAAGTTTCTGTTGAGAAATCAGCTGATAGTCTTATGGGACCTCCCTTGTAGGTAAGTAGCTGCTTTTCTCTTGCTTCTTTTAACATTATCTCTTTGTCTTTAACTTTCTTTGTTTTAATTGTGATATGTTTTGGTGTTGGTCTCTTTGGGTTCTTCTTGGTTTAGGACTCTGTGCACTTCCTGGACTTGTATGTCTACTTCCTTCACCTGGTTAGAGAAGGTTTCTATCACTTTTTCTAAAAGGTGTTCACTTTCTAACTCTCTTCTCTTTCTGGAAACCCAATGATGAGAATGTTGGTACACTTAAGTTTCCCAGAGGCTTCTTATGTTATGTTCATTTGGGGCAGAGTAGGATCATTTATCTTTTTGCTATTCTGATTATATTTTCTGGCTATACTTTCCTTCCCTATATTCCAAATTGCTAATTTGATTCTTGGCTTCATTTTCATCTGAAGATTCCCTATAAATTATTCTTCCTTTCAGTTAGTGTATCCTTCATTTCTGACTAGTTCTTTTTTATGTTTCCTATGCCCTTTTTCAAGTTGTGGAAGTTCTCACTAAGTTCCTTGAGCATCCTTATAACCATTGTTTTGAACTCTATCTGGTAGTCTGCTTGAATCCATTTTATTTAGTTCTTTTTCTGGAGATTTCTTTCATTTGGGACCCGTTTTTTTGTCTCCATTTCTTGGTTGCTTCCCTATGTTTCTATGTATTAGGTAGAGTTGCTGGGTCTTCCAGACTTGGTAGAGTGCCCTGTGTAGTAGGTGTCCTGTAGGGCCTAGTGGTGCAGCCTTTCCAGGTGATAGAGTAGCTCACCCATGTTTTCTTCTAGTACATGTGTGCCTTCATTTTTTTTTCAAGTGGTTCTTTGATCCATTTGGAATTTACTCTGGTATGAAGAAATGGATTCAATTTTATCTTTTCCCATGTTTATTTTATTATCTCCATACCATTTACTAGAAAGTCCATCTCTTCTACACTAATTTAAGATGCCAATTCTACTGTGTACTAAATATTCATGTTTATCTGTTTTATCTGTTTCTTATTGATTTATACATCATTACACAGTCTTAAGTAAGGAGACTTTATCTATGCTTTTTAAATTATACATATTTATTTTTAATATTTAAGAATATTTAGATTTAGAATTATGTGTTTAATTTAATTTTATTTTTAACTGTATTTTATCAATTATGCTATTAGAGTTGTCCCATTTTTTTCTCCCCTGAATTCCCCTCACCTTAGTTTATGTCCATGGTTGTACATACAAGTTCTTTGGCTTCTTCATTTCCCATACTATTCTTAACCTCCCCCTGTCTATTTTTTACCTACCCTTTATGCTTCTTATTCCCTGTACCCTTTCCCCCATTCTCCCAACTCCCCCTGCCCACTGATAACCCTCCAGATGATCTCCATTTCTGTGATTCTGTTCCTGTTGTAGTTATTTGCTTAGTTTATTTTTGTTTTAATTTTCTTTTTAGGTTCAGTTGTTGGTAGTTGTGTTTGTTGTTATTTTACCGTTCACATTTGTGATCATTTTCTTTTTCTTAGATAAGTTCCTTTAATATTTCATATAATAAAGGTTTGGTGATGATGAACTCCTTGAACTTGACCTTGTCTGGGAAGCACTTTATCTGCCCTTCCATTCTAAATGAAAGCTTTGCTGGGCAGAGCAATATTGGATGTAGGTCTTTGCCTTTCACAACTTGGAATACTTCTTTCCAGCCCCTTCTTGCCTGTAAGGTTTCTTTTAAGAAATCAGCTGACAGTCTGATAGGAACTCCTTTGTGGGTAACTGTGTCCTTATCTCTT
Source organism: Sturnira hondurensis (assembly GCF_014824575.4). Lineage (NCBI taxonomy): Eukaryota > Metazoa > Chordata > Mammalia > Chiroptera > Phyllostomidae > Sturnira > Sturnira hondurensis. The sequence continues at coordinate 7,494,699 of NW_028080032.1, read as the reverse complement.
GCTGCTTCTAGGATTCTCTCCTTCATTTTAATCTTGGGTAATGTAATTATGATGTGCCTTGGTGTGTTCCTCCTTGGGTCCACCTTCTTTGGGACTCTCTGAGCTTCCTGGATTTCCTGGAAGTCTATTTCCTTTGCCAGATTGGGGAAGTTCTCCTTTATTATTTGTTCAAATAATTTTTCCACGTGTTGCTCTTCCTCTTCCCCTCTGGTACCCTTATAATTCAGATGTTGGAACATTTAAAGGTGTCCTGGAGGTTCCAAAGCCTCTCTTCATTTTTTTGAATTCTTATTTCTTCATTCTTTTCTGGTTGGATGTTTCTTTCTTCCTTCTGGTCCACACTATTGATATGAGTCCCAGTTTCCTTCCTACCACTGTTGATTTCCTGTACATTTTTCTTTATTTCACATAGCATAGCCTTCATTTTTCCATCTAATTTGCAACCAAATTCAACCATTTCTGTGAGCATCCTGATTACCAGTGTTTTGAACTGTGTATCTGATAGGTTAGCTATATCTGTTGGTCAGTTAGGTGTATTTTTTCCGGAGCTTTGATCTGTTCTTTCATTTGAACCATTTTTTTTATCTTGACTTGCCTGTTACATAGTGAGGGATGGAGCCTTAGGTATTCACCAGGGTGGGGTGACCCAGTCGCTGGGTTGTGACACTGTATGTGGGGAAGGGGTCCGAGAGGGATCAGTGGTGCTTGCTCCTCTTTCTGCCAGATTTCATTCACTTCTCCCGCTTTCCCACAAGCAAATTGGGCCCTTCTCGTGCTGATTCCTGTGTCGGTGGGTTTGTGTACATTCTAGGACCCTGTGGGTCTCTTCAACAAACTCTCCTGTGAGGCTGGGAGTTCCTGCTCCCCCTTTGTTTCGCCTGGTTAATCTGCACGTGAGTGTGCGGCCGCCCGGTCCGCTACTGCCTTGCCGGCCAGCTGCAGCCTTGTGCACCCCATTCACCACTCTGCCGCTTCAGTAGGTCTGCCAGCCGCTGCCTTGCTGTGAGTGCACTCCGCCTTGGCTGCCCAATTCCGCTCCTCCTACTGGTCTGGATGAATGTGTCGTCTTTAACTCTTTGGTTGTTGGACTTCCATACAGTTTGATTTTCTGTCAGTTCTTGGGTTTTTTTGTTTTTAAATTGTTGTTGTCCTTATTTTGGTTGGTGAGGAGGCACAGTGTGTCTACCTACACCTCCATCTTGACCAGAAGTTCCTCTCCTCGTTTTTTAAATTCTGGTTTTTTCTTTCTGATCCAGTTGCGTGTTTGTTTCTTCCTTCTGCTTCAAACCGTTGATTTGAGTCTCAGTTTCCTTCCCTTCACTCTTGGTTCCTTGTATATTTTGCTTTATTTTACTTTGCATAGCCTTCACTTTTTTCTCTATTTTGCAACCATACTTCACCATTTCTGTGAGCATCCTGATTACCAGTTTTTTGAATTGTGCATCTGGTAGGCTGGCTATCTCTTAATCACTTAATTCTGTTTTTGGAGTTTTGATCTGTTCTTTCATTTGGGCCATATTTCTTCGGGCGCAACTGTTAACATTGTAAGGGGTGGAGCCTTAGGTATTCACTAGGGCAGCACAATCCAGGATGCCGCGTTGTGGTGCTATATGTGGGACGGGGGTCAGAGAGGGAATAATGCTGCTTGCTCAGCTCCCCACCGACTTTCAGTCACTTCCCCCACTACCCACAAGCAAATTGGGCCACTCTGGTGCTGATTCCCTGGGTGAGTGGGTGGGTTTGTGTACATTCTAGGACTGCCACGCAACCCTCATAGGCTTTTTAAGTCAGAAATTTTGAGGCTTTATTTCCCCACACTGGAACCCTGGGTTGCGTGGTCTGTCTCGTTCCCCAGTTGTTCCTCCTGGTTTATTTGCATGCAAATGTGGACCATCCAGTCCTCCAGCCCCTGCCTTGCCTGCCCTGGTCCTCCAGCTGCCCTTCCTACCCTAGCTGGCTGTTTCTGTTCCTCCTACCAGTTTGAATGAATGTTTCTTGTTTAACTCCTTGGTTGTCGGACTTCCCATATAGTTCAATTTTCTGGCAGTTCTGGTTATTTTTTGTTTTTAAATTTCTTGTTGTCCTTCTTTCAGTTGTGTGAGGAGGCAAAGTGTATCTATCTACCTATGCCTCCATCTTGGCTGGAAGTCCTATGTATTTAATTTTAAAATATGTTTACTTACCCTGCTGCTAAAATATTCCAGAGAATCATGTTTAAAAGCCACTTTGTTATCATAAGAATTTTTTAATATATGTTCTATAAAGAGTATGTATATTATTAGAATTATCCAGGTTGGAAAGACTAGCAAGATATGTTAGAATTTGGGAGGAAGGGTATACAATTGTTTTTTGAGACCCTGGAAAATAATTTCTCACAGGATTTCTGATATATAATATTAGTTTGAAGATTGCAAATAGTGTATCATGCCTTTGTTTTTATGTTTCCACTGAACTACTTCTCTCTGGTTTTTTTTTTTTAGCTCCATGTATGTATTTGGTGGTTTTAATAGTCTCCTTCTCAGTGACATCCTGGTATTTACCTCAGAACTGTGTGAGGCGCACCAGAGTAAAGCTGCCTGTCTAGCGGCAGGGCCTGGCATCCAGTGTGTGTGGGACCCAGGGTCATCTCAGTGTATCTCCTGGGAGCTGGCAACAGAAGCACAAGAAGAAAAGTTAAAATCAGAGTGTTTTTCCAAAAGAAGTATGTTTTTTTTCTGTTCTTAAAATATAATTAACTTGAAATCTCATTTTGTCTGAGTTATGAAGGCACTTAGCATATGTATACTTTTTTTAAGTTCATGTTATCATCCAAAAATATTCAGTAATAACTTATGCAAAGGTTTTATGGGAAATTGGTTTATAAACATCTTTACAGTGGGTGGGGACATGCCCTGAGGCTCCTGCAAGCTGTCTGCAAATCATAGAGACGAAAACCTCCTGAGTGTGGTATAGACTTTGTATATCAGCTCCAGAACGTGGCTGCATTTTGTGTGAGGAAATGCAATTCAGTGATTTTTTGTGTGTGTTAATGGGAATATTCTGTATCTGCTCTGTCACAATATGGTAGCTCCTCATCACATGTAGCTGTAAAGCACTTGAAATGAGACTGGTGTGACTGAAGAACTGAGGTTTTTACTTTAATTTAAATTAAAAACTCCGTGTGGCTAGTGGCTACCATTTTGCCTTATGCAGTGCTAATGTTAAGAGTGAGAAGAAGAGGGCCAACCAGAAAAGCTGTGTTGGGGTCGTTGTTCTCGTAGATAGAAGTAAAGTTGCAGCTGTCTGTGCAAAGTGCTGTTCTTTTCTAGCCTCTCTAGTTCAGCACAGCAGTGGTAGCAAGACAGACAGTTGCTGGGAGTGAATAGTGAACCCTGCTTCTAAAACTACCTCTTGTGTTTTCCATGCTTTCTTCCTCTTGCCTACTTAGCTTCTTACCCTTATGCTCTGACATTTAGCACAATGCAAAGTAATATGTGAGAAATTCCATTAAGAGTAAGAAAATCATGCCCTGGCTGTGTAGCTCAGGTGGTTAGAGCATCTTCCCGATATTCCAAGGTTGCGGGTTCGATCCCCAGTCAGGGCACATACAAGATGCAACCAATGAATGCATAAGTAAGTGAACAACAAATTGATGTTTCTCTCTCTCCCTCCCTTCCTCTCTCTCTAAAAGTCAATAATTAAAAATTAAAAGAAAAAAGAGTAAGAAAGATGTCCTTATAGTATATTTTTTCACTTCACTTAATTTAAAGTATGTTGACTGGATTTCGTAACTCTTAGGGCTGGTACAGCAGTTGTCACGACAGTTATGGTGGACAGAGGCAGCTTTCATTCCTCAGCTGAACGTAGATCCTCAGTGAGAACACCCAGGCAGCCTTCTAGGTTTGTTGGTGAGCTGGTGAGTGCTGGAGAACTGAAGATGACCAGAACCTGGAAGGTTTAGTCCCTGTCTCCTAAAAGGGATAATATCAGTGACATAGTTATTTCTTAACCAAAATTTTAAAAATATTTTATTTATTTACTTTTAGATATGGGGGAGGGAGAAAGACAGGGAGAGAAACACCAGTGCACGAGAAATGCATTGATTGGTTGCCTCTCACATTCCCCCAATTGGGGATTTGGCGTGCAACCCGGGCATGTGCCCTGACCAGGAATCAAACTGGCAGCTTTTTGGTCAGCAGGCTGGTGCTCAGTCCACTGAGCCAGACCAGCCAGAGCTTAACCAAACTTTTAAAGTTCAAGTTAGATGTGCAAGTTTATAGGATATAATATTCACTTAGCTTAGGTGGTTCATTATGAACTCATTTTATATGAATTCATTCAAGTGTTGCCTCCCTGATTCTCTGCCTCTTGTTTGGGCTCCGTCCTTGGAGTGATGACCAGGGCAGGAAGAACAAGCCAGCGGAGCAGTGTGCTGGCATCTTTGTGAGGATGGCCCCACTCTTTCTTATCCATGGATTTCATCATGTGCTATGTCCACCAGTGATTCAACGGATGAGGCAGTATGGTTGTGCAGCTTCTCTTTTGTTGCTAACCTTCACCTGTCTGGGACCAATGGGAGATGCAGCAGGTCTGCCCAGAGATTCTCAAACTTACATCTTTGGATTTACATATATGTGTGCAAAATGCAGCTCAGCCTACTGCCTCCTTTAGGGTTCCATGGTGCTGCCTTCTTCCTGTGCCCAGACTCGCCTTGTGTTTGTAGCTGGGAGAGATGGCTTGGTCTCCTACCTTACTTTGGCTCGTTGGGAAGCTCCTGGTGTTCATTCTGTTGGTAGTTGGGTTTTTTTTCCTTGTGAAGAAAAGTATTTAAAGAACCAGAGCTCTTGTCTTGCTGTTGTTGAATTAAATTAGTCTATCTTTCTTTTTCACTTTTTGTGTACTTTTATAGGGGGAGTGGGTACAAAACAGTGTTTTTTCAAATTGTTTACTTATTTCTAAATCTGTTTTATTTTAACATGACCTCACCGATGTATTTTCCTACTAGTTGAGCTCCTTGTTTTACTTCCCAAGCCTTGTCACATTTTTTTTTTTAACCTAAGTCTCATTGTGCTCAACAGCAGTTGTAATGGCCTGTGATTTTTCTGAAGAGAAACTGTCACAGTTGATGAGTTTTTCTTCTCTTCTTAGCTCTTGACCATGACAGATGTGACCAGCACACGGATTGTTACAGCTGCACAGCCAACACCAATGACTGCCACTGGTGCAACGACTACTGTGTCCCTAGGAACCACAGCTGCACAGAAGGCCAGGTCAGGGGCCGCTTCTGAAGGATTTCAGAGGATGGAACAAACCAGAGTGGGGTTATGTGTAGATTATAATGCGTGTGTTGTAAAGACTGGCCCAGAGTTATTTGTAAAACCTTCAGTGTAGATTTGGATTCTATTATTGCTCAACTTTTCTTTTGGGAAGGGATGCTCTATGCATTCTGAAGTTCCAAAGGTCCTTGTCACAGGATTGACGTGTGGTGTTTTAGAGGGAAGGACTGGTGTTTTGAGTAATGCCTATTCCCTAGGCACGGCTGTGGCTGAACACTGGAGCCTTGGGGTAAGGCTTGTGAGCTCTACCTGTGCAAGGTTTCGGAAGCAGGTTAAAACTTGAGGCTAAAACTTGAGATTTATTTCCGCAGTTCAGTGTGGCTGTGACACATTGAGTTGCGGAAATAAATCTTGTCTTATGTTATATCTTGGCTTAGCATAATTACCTGTAATGTTCACCATTTGTAATTGTTTATTTAGGTTCTAAGGCAACAAAGATGATGATTCAGCTTTTAGGTTTTGACAGTTTATATAAGACATTCTTTGTCAATCTATGAAGCAGTCCATCAAATATAAAGCTTTTAGCCTGTTTGGGAGGCATTTGAAAAGCATTACATTCAACATTGCCATTTTACAGATGAGCAGGTTGCAGCATGGTGTTTAAGGGTGTCCTGCTTCCTTGCTAGGCAAAGGCACGTCCTTGAGCAGAACCTTTCACTAAAGGGTTTTCACTAGTGTGGTGTCATGACATATGCATCCTGTTCATTTTTTTATGTATTTGCAGTTTGCTGCTTTAATTCAGTTTTTAGTATCCTGTTTGTTCTCACCATGAGTTCTCTCTGTGGATATGAGAAAAGCTGTTCTCCGCTGTGCTCTAGGTCTCCATTTCCAGGTATGAGAACTGCCCCAAGGACAACCCTGCGTACCACTGTAATAAGAAGACCAGCTGCAGGAGCTGCGCCCTGGACCCGAGCTGCCAGTGGGAGCCCCGGAATCAGGAGTGCATCGCCCTGCCCGGTAGGTTTTACAGCAGGACCTTGGGGTGTGCGTGGGTCTAGAGACTTTACACTTACGCCTCCCATACTGTGCAGCCTTGATCGAACCCAGCAGCGGTGAGCAAGCTCATTTCATCCATTCATCTCCCATACCACTATTGTGGTGGTGATTTAAAAAAAAAAAATATATATATATATATATATAGTTTTGAAGTATGCTCCTACCATCCTTTGAAATGAAGTAAAACATTGTCTGCTGCTCTGGAGCATCAAATGACCACTTGGTTCTGTAGCACGGAGCCCACTCCGTTGGCCTCGCCCCACTCTGCTGTGGGAGCCTGGGAATAGAATGCCACAGTCTCACAACCAGTCTGCTGGGCACCACTGAAGACTGCTTCCTTTTGACCACTGGGATTAGATTGCCAACATCTTCTGACAAGACGAGGCAAGATGCCTGTGTACACAGCACCTCTTGGGGTGATCTCAAGCCCCAGATGCCTTAATTTATGGCNTTGAGGCTAAAACTTGAGATTTATTTCCGCAGTTCAGTGTGGCTGCGACACATTGAGTTGCGGGAATAAATCTTGTCTTATGTTATATCTTGGTTTAGCATAATTACCTGTAATGTTCACCATTTGTAATTGTTTCTTTAGGTTCTAAGGCAACAAAGATGATATTCAGCTTTTAGGTTTTGACAGTTTATATAAAACATTCTTTGTCAATCTATGAGCAGTCCATCAAATATAAAGCCTTTAGCCTGTTTGAGAGGCATTTGAAAAGCATTACATTCAACATTGCCATTTTACAGATGAGCAGGTTGCAGCATGGTGTTTAAGGGTGTCCTGCTTCCTGGCTGGGTAAAGGCATGTCCTTGAGCAGAACCTTTCACTAAAGGGTTTTCACTAGTGCAGTGTCATGTCATATGCATCCTGTTCATTTATTTATGTATTTGCAGTTTGCTGCTTTAATTCAGTTTTTAGTATCCTGTTTGTTCTTACCATGAGTTCTCTCTGTGGATATGAGAAAAGCTGTTCTCTGCTGTGCTCTAGGTCTCCATTTCCAGGTATGAGAACTGCCCCAAGGACAACCCCGCATACCACTGTAATAAGAAGACCAGCTGCAGGAGCTGCGCCCTGGACCCGAGCTGCCAGTGGGAGCCCCGGAATCAGGAGTGCATCGCCCTGCCCGGTAGGCTTTGCAGCAGGACCTTGGGGTGTGCATGGGTCTAGAGACTTTACACTTATGCCTCCCATACTGTGCAGCCTTGATCGAACCCAGCAGCAGTGAGCAAGCTCATTTCATCCATTCATCTCCCATACCACTATTGTGGTGGTGATTTAAATATATATATATATAGTTCTGAAGTATGCTCCTGCCATCCTTTGAAATGAAGTGAAACATTGTCTGCTGCTCTGGAGCATCAAATGACCACTTGGTTCTGTAGCACGGAGCCCACTCCGTTGGCCTCGCCCCACTCTGCTGTGGGAGCCTGGGAATAGAATGCCACAGTCTCACAACCAGTCTGCTGGGCACCACTGAAGACTGCTTCCTTTTGACCACTGGGATTAGATTGCCAACATCTTCTGACAAGACGAGGCAAGATGCCTGTGTACACAGCACCTCTTGGGGTGATCTCAAGCCCCAGATGCCTTAATTTATCGCACTTCTGAGTGATGAGTTAGGGGATCTGAGGCTGGCCAGCCGTGACCGAAACTGTGGTGTATTTGCTGGAACTGAGATATCCAGGAAGGGGGATTCCCGTGGTGCTGCGCAGTATCTGCAGCATGTGCACTGGGGCTCTGCGAGGCCCCCTGTCAATGTCCTTTGGATTCTATTGCATGAGTGGGCTTCTTGCTCTTTATCTCATTGCCTCTCAAACCTTAATGCACAGCAGAATACCTGGGGATCTTGCTGTAAGTCAGATTTGGGTACAAATCTAGTGTGGGGCCCAGAGTCTGCATTTGAACAAGAGGTGACGCTGATGCCACACTTTGAGGAGCAACTGTCTATCTGCTCTTAAATGGGCCCTAACCCATGGTACCCTTCATTCACCTCACCGACTACTAATGAATGTTGCTGATGGCGTCTCCAGGGTACTTTGGTTCTGGAGACTTTGGTTCTGGTAAAGTTGCTTTGCTCACTGTCTTCCAGGAGGTATTCATGGCTTCCTGCGGTTCTTTGGGTGGGTTCAGGGCCATGACAGGTGCAGATTGCAGGCTCGCTTTCTGTGCTGCAGCTGCATCGCTTTGGTTTTTTTTCTTCAAAAGAATCTTTTCACTTCATTTTTGGGATAATTTTCCCACTTGATTTTACCTTCCATTTGATGTGAAAATGGTGTAGCTTTTGAAGACTATAGACTTGTTCCTTCACCAGCTCATTTCCCATTCTTGCAGTTTTTAACCACATCCTTCTAATATACATTTTCATTTTTCTGCTCTTAGAATTTTAGTCTTGTTTCTAATTGTTCTTCAAGAGGAGATTTATAAAATCTAACACTGGCACCAAACAAGTGTTTTCTTCAAAAACATGGGATGGTTGACCTCAGGATATGTTTTTTGAGATTCAGGAAATATGACTGTGATAAACATTTTTTTAAATTCTCGTATTCTGTATCTGGTCCTTAGTAATACGTCTGATACTCTCACTGCATCCTCATAAGTACCTGCAATTCAGAGCCCCCAAACTATTTAGGTTTTCAGTAATTTGAATTATTAACAGTAGTTTTGTGTGGTTTCTAACACTTTTTCTTTCTCTCCCTCCTTTACAAAAGAAACTATCTGTGGCAATGGCTGGCATTTGGTTTTAAACTCATGTATGAAAATCACCACTGCCAAGGAGAACTACGACAACGCTAAACTGTCCTGTCGGAACCACAACGCCTTCTTGGCTTCTCTTACAAACCAGAAGAAGGTAGACTTTGTCGTTACCCAGCTGAGAATAATGCAGTCATCACAGAGCATGGTGAGTGAAGACCCCCAGAACCCCAGTTTCAGTACCCACTGTCTGCTGAGGGCATGTGGTGTGCTTGGCCGGGGACTGCTGTGCGTGACTGTGGAACTGCCTGTCAGTCTCTTCCTTTAACACTTTCCTTCTTATCTTAAAATTTTTAACACTTCATTAGTCATGTCTGTTAAAATGTTTGAGTAATTGTGCGTGTATTGAATAGTGACATACGTACTCTGCACGTACCTTTGTGACAGCAGTAGGTGTTTTCCGGTCTGTTTTGTCTCTGGGCTCTGCTGTGGAGGGAGGGGAATGTTACTACCACTAGCTAGGTTGGATTAAGGCGCCCAGGCCTCTCAGATTTCAGGTATTGTTGTAGCGTGCAATATGATTTAAAGTTCATCACCCTAAGGAGGGCCCACTTGTTTGCATCTTTCTTTAGGCCTGGCCAGCCCAAAAGGAGGGGGTACCTTACCAAGAGCTTCTAAGCACAGAAAGGCCCCCAGTTCTCTTTCCATCTGCTTAGTACTTTGATGTGGCTTGTAGTTGACCTTCTACAATCACATTTGGTCTTTTTTGAGTCCAAAGTCCTAGACTGTGGTCCTATCCTCAGTTAAGTAGATAGTCCCAAGATTAAGCTCTTAACAGTGCTGGCTTTGTTCTTCTTGACAAGCAGGGAAAAGCAACAGGTAGACTTCCTTGGGTCAGCCTTCTTCCGGTGAAGACAGGGAGTACAGTCTGGGTCCTGGCTACCTGTTGCCCCTGGATGCCCCCTGGAGGGCAATTCTGCAACTGGTAGGTGGTGCCCTGTACTTGACTTTTCTCCAGTGAATCTGTTTTCCTTTTCCAGTGCAACTGGGTATGGTGTAGACACTCAAACATTGGTAATACGTTATAAATGTTTACCTCAGGGGACACTGTGACCACATTTGATATTTTATGTCTTGATGTTATGAGACAGCGGACCTGGCCCTGAGTGGGTCTGCCTAGGGCTCCCAAATATGGGTCTCTACAGTGTTCTGTCCTTGGCTGTCAGCTTATCTCACCTGTAGTCAACTCCCTCAGAAAACTGGTGACTTATGGTTTTGTTCATTACCAGTGATTCCCAATTCCATGTGCCTCAAAGAATAGCTAGTTGGAAGGGTTTCGCCATCCCAGCTGGCCACAGATGTTCTCTCTTCTTGTGCCTCTTCTCTTTTCCTCAGGTTTTCTAGCTCTAGAAGGTCCTAAGTAGTCAAATTAGCTGGGACTGCCTTTACACAACAGGAATTCAGTCTTGTGTTAAGCTGTAAGTTAAGCTATAAGTCGAGACTGAGAGCCCAGGCTTATACAAAAACAAGCAAGAGTACCCAACTGGCGTTTACGGCAGAGGCAGGCTGATAGACAGGCAGAAAGAGGTAACCCCTGAAGAGGAGAAGGAGTAAATTGGGAAGGTGAATAGGGAAGAGCTTTCTGTGCTTTGCTACCTGCTCATCCAAGACGAGGAGGTTGAGGGATGAGCTACAGGCTGGGTAGAAGGAATGTAGCTGGGTCTTACAAGGAATCGAGGCCAAAACCTGGGAGGCCTTACCTACAATGCTAATTGCTTCGAGTTTTATCATGAAAGCAAAAGGAAGTTACTGAAGGACTTTTTAAAAAGCATTAATTTTAATTATTTTCTTTCCTTAAAAGTAATACATATTTCAAAGGAAATTTATAAAATAGCAACATTAAAAATAAAATCAATATTACTCATTACAACTAAAAATAACTACTTTGGGTGTGTTTATTTCTTTTAGGTCTTTTAATAGGTACTCATTTCTTTTCTCTCAAAAGTGGAAATGTATCATACATTTTGTTTTATAACTGCCAAAATTAGAAATATGTTTCATTTCTGGGCTAAACTTTGTACTTCATTTTAAAAGAATTTTTTAATGCAACTGGAAGGAAATTGCAGTAGGGCGGGAATCAGAGACTCTCCCTATGGTTTACTGTCATGTTAGAATTCCCTGTAAAATTCAGTGCCAGGCTGTACCCCCAGCTGAAGGTGGGACTCTCCAATCATCTGAGCTGCTCAGTGCCCCGAAACAGGCTTGGTTCATGACTCCGAGTGTAGGCACATAACCAGTGTTTCAGAAACATTGGCAAGATGACTTCATATGTGAATAGGCATTTAAAACAAGTTTAAGGGTGACCATCTCTTCATAGCATTTGCCTTAGGATATGGAAATTTTGGATCTTGATTATTGTTTTCTCATTAATCTCCTTGAAATGTTTAATATATTCTCTGAGCTGTAAAATAGCCATAATTGAAGTACCGAGCATGAAATGTAACATAAAAATGATGGTCTACCCTAATGTGCAGTGGTTGAGTCAGTAGACAGAGAGGTTTTCCTGTATGTTTCGGGATAAGTAACTTAAAACCATGTAAGTAGCTATATTGTTACCTAGACACCTGTTTTGGTCAGGACAGTGATTATATTCATAGCTGTGTCTGTTTTGCCTATAGAACAAGCAGACCTTGACCCCATGGGTTGGGCTTCGGAAGATCAATGTGTCCTACTGGTGTTGGGAGGATATGACCTCATTCACAAATAGTACAATACAGTGGATGCCCTCTGAGCCCAGTGACGCCGGATTCTGCGGGATCTTGTCAGAACCCAGTCCCCGGGGCTTGAAGGCTGCAACCTGCATCAACCCACTCAATGGCAGTGTTTGTGAAAGAGAGGGTGAGTGTGGGAATTACACATTTTGGAAATTCACTGAGAGAGAAAATGTAGGAGGCATAGTGTTGATACGTGTGAAATAATCATGAAAAACAGAATTGACTTGGAGTATATGAAGCAGAGTATGACCAAGAATTTTAAAAACAGAAGGAAATAGCCTCTGGCTCTGAGTAGTATGAGCCATAAGCCTAAACAAAAATAACTAACTGCTCAAAGAACCTAATATTCTAATTAACAGTGAGAATGATTGGTTTGTTGATTACAAAAAGTATTGCAACTTGCTCTAAAAGGTAAATTTCTTGGTGTTGGCAGAGGAATGCTATGGAAGAGAGAACCAAAAGTGCAAGTAAAAGCAAGGGAAAGATCAGAACTGACAGTGGGGGACAAAGGGACAGCAGACAGAAAGCTTGTGTCAGAAAAATGATGAGAGCAGTTCTGCAACAAAATACAAGCAAGCCTGATGTGCCCAAGCTGTGCTTGAGTCCGGAAGGAACGAGCATTTTGAGCAGCTTCATGGTTTGAATGTCTCCTCTGGGCTATATTTAGGCTTCTTAAAGGCTCCTGTGGGCCATATTTAGGCTTCTTAAAGGCACCTGCAGCATGCAGACCAGCCCAAGATGAGCATCCTCCTCCTGCAAAGGAACTCACAAGTAATAGGTGGAATTTTCTGGGCACTTTTGGGAGGTTGGACTCCATCATTTTAGGACGGTACCATATTGTAGGGAACACAGAAGTGTAGAGGAGAATTCCTAGCACTGTGGGAGTCACCCTAAAGTATGATTTCTAAACTTTCTATAGGGGAGCTTTTAGCCATTTTGTGTGTTTTGGTGTATTTAATGAATGCTGTGGTCTTTCTTTTCCAGAATATGCAAAGATATGATTTTGCATGTTCAGGTGGACTATAAAACCCCTAAATAGTAAGGAGCTTTAGAACCCCTACTTGAATGGAAAGATTATCTTATTTCTACCTGTCTGTTCTTATGCTCTTTGAAAAGAAAAGTATCTTTTCCCCAAAAATGTATAAATATACTTGACTAAACAGTACAAGGTGACTCTAATGTTTCCTGTTTTCTCCTTCATTTAACGTAGTCCACTGAATTGATTTCATGACATACTGGTGGGTCACAACCCACACTGAAAAGCCTTTGACCTTAGCTGACCCAGGGGGAGCTCTGAGTGTCTCTCTCGCGTTGATTTCCAGCGAACCACAGCAGCAAGCAGTGCCGGGTGCCGTGCGCCCTGAGGACGGCGTGTGGGGACTGCACCAGTGGCAGCTCCGAGTGCATGTGGTGCAGCAACATGAAGCAGTGTGTGGACTCCAACGCCTATGTGGCCTCTTTCCCCTACGGCCAGTGTTTGGAGTGGTATACCATGAGCAGCTGCCCCCGTAAGTGAAACGTGAGCTCTCGGCACTAATTAGTGCCCTGTGTGCGTGTGACAGCTGCTGCTGGGAGCAGTGCTTTCGGCCTCTGAACAATTCAGGGACAAGACTCGACTGTCGGCTCAGGTCTGTCCATTGGCTGCCTGATGAGAACCTTCACACAGCATTATGCACAGCGACACGAGTAAATAAATGTAAGCGAGGTCACAGAGGACAGAAGTAACTACTCGACTTCAGTACCATATTGCTCATATAATAAGTGCTTGTGACCTCTAAAGTCCCTTCTGCCTCCAATATCCTGAGATTGAGAGAGAAGGGAGGAGTCTTTATTACTGTAGAGCAAGATATTGTGCTCTTTAAATTTATTATGTGATTTAAACAGTCACAATAGAATGGGAATTTTGACTCACAGAAGTTGAATAGTCTGTAAAAGAACAAGGTAATTACTAAGTGCGATGAATTAAGATTAACTTGTTTTGTTCTCTTTTTTTAACAGCTGGAAATTGTTCCGGCTACTGTACCTGTGGCCATTGCTTGGAGCAACCAGGTTGCGGTTGGTGTACCGATCCCAGCAATACTGGCAAAGGGAGATGCATAGAGGGCTCCTATAAAGGACCAGTGAGGATGCCTTCTCAGGCTCCTATAGGAAATTTCTACCCACAGCCCCTTCTCAATTCCAGCATGTGTCTGGAGGACAGCAGATACAACTGGTCTTTCATTCATTGTCCGGGTAAGATGTCTTGTGTAGCCAAAATCAAGTGTTTCACTACCTGTTTGCAACAAATGAATCCTTGGAAACCCTGGCTTGTGTGACTCAGTTGGTTGGAGCATCATTCCATAAACCAAAAGATTGGCAGGTTCAATTCCCAGTCAGGGCACATCCCTAGGTTGTTGGTTTTGTCCCCAGTTGGGGTGCATACAAAAGGCAACCAATTAATGTTTCTCTATCACATCAATGTTTCTCTCCCTCCCTTCCCTTCTCTATAAAATCAATTAGCATGTCTTCAGGTGAGGATTAAAAAAAACAAACCTTGAAAGCTATATTATTTATATGGATTTCCTTTAAAAATACGTATCATTGTGGAGAAATAGTTTTACATGGAAAATATCTTTAGTACCTATTATCAAAAATACAAAGAATTTCAAGTGAGTTGTTTTGTTAACATTCATTACAAAAACAATGAAATAAGTGTGTAATGAAAAACTAAATGTTACAGATGTACATAAAATAAAAACTGAAATTCCTCATCTCATCTCCATTTCTTCGGAGAAATAAAAATTTTTACCAGTTTGATATAGATACTTCTAGACATACTAATGTGTATTTTTAAAACTAAAAAAATGCTGTGCATATGATATAGTTCTACAGTTTGTTTTTTATTTAAAAATACATCTTGGCAGTCATTAGGAGAAAAATGAGATCTCCAGTCAACCCATAAATTCCTCTCGGCAAATGTAGAAAGAAAGAAAACATCTTTATTATTGAATAAGCTTTAAGCAGACCATGGCACACATCACAGGCAGTCTGCTAGGGAGATTGCAAGGACCAAGCGAAATCCCCCTTTTTAAAGAAACAACGAGGCAGATGCCATCCATTATGTGTGTGTTCTCAAGATGAATGATAATTTGTCCTCCTGTGAGAGCATTTGGTGGCATGGTTTGCTGCACATTCTTTCATAGTTCATTGTGAGTTTACCTGGTAATTGGGGTGGCCATCTGTGTTATGTAATTGTGTTTATCCAGCTAACAAAATAAACCATATTGTGTCTTTTGGTTGGAATGTCATCCTGTGCTCCAAAAAGGTTGTGGGTTTCATACCTGGTTGCAAGTTCCATCCCTAGTTGGGATGGGTACGGGACACAACTCATCAGTATCTCTCTCACACTGAAGTCTGTCTGTCTGCCTGTCTCTCTCTCTTTCTCTTCCTCTTTCTCCCCTCTGTCCCTGCTCCCCACTCTTTCTCTCTCTCTAAAATCAATAAACATATTCTTGAATGAAGATTATAAAAAAAAAGAAGGAATAGACCATGAGTTGACCTAAAAGCCTGAACCTGCTGGGGAGGCTGCTTTGAGAAACTAATCCTGAGAAATTGGCCTTGACACAGACCTTCAGTAGATACTCAGGAATGTGCCAATGGGCCCCAGAACAGCTGGGAGAGGTCGGGCAGGTGCAAAGACTCCCAAGAGATTAGTGGGTGAGAACTCCAAGAGCCTTGCAGACAGCATCACTGACAGCAGGGCTGTCTGTGAGTTCTGTAAGGGAAAGACCACTGTAAACAAAAATAAAAGGCAGGGGACAGACAGGGGGTGGAATATCTGAAGTATGTATGTCCATTGATTGCAGAGTATGTAAGCCCCCCTCCAGGGGAAAAAGAAAAAGCTAAATGATTCCCCAACAGAAAAAGTGGGCAAGAATGTAAATAAGTAGTTGCACCATTTTGCTCTCACGAGAGATATAAAAAGGCTCAGATTTCTTCACATCCTCATAACACTTGTGTTCATCTTTTTGATTGTAGCTAATCTAGTGTGTGAGAAATGGTATCTCACTGTGGTTTTGGTTTCCCGAATGACTAATGAAGTTGAGCATCTTATTGGCCATTTGTATGTCACATTTAGAAAAATGTCTACTCAAAGTCTTTGCCCATTTTTACATTGCATTGCTTGTCTTTTTATTATCAACCTGTGAGAGATTTTTATGAATCCTAGATACAAGTCCCTTATTGAATATATGGTTTGCAATATTTTCTTTCATTCTGTGTTTCTTTTTTTAAAAATATATTTTATTGATTATGCCATTATAGTTGTCCTATTTCACCCCCTACCCTGCACACGCCCTCCCCCCACATTCCCCTCCTTTATTCACGTCCATGTGTCATAAGTTAGCTTCTGCATTTCCCACACTACTCTTGCCCTCCCTCTGTCTATTTTCTCCCCACCATCTATGCTTCTTATTCTCTGTACCTTCTCCCCTCTTCTCTTCCTCCCACTCCCCTGTTGCTAACCCTCCTTGTAATCTCCACTTCTGTGGCTCCGCTCCTGATGTAGCTGTCTGCTCAGTTTGCTTTTGTTTTGGGTGTGGTTGTTAATAACTGTGAGTTTGCTGTGCTTTCACTGTTCATATTTTTTAACTCCTTTTTCTTAGATAAGTTCCTGTAACATTTCATATAATAAGGGCTTGGTGGTGATGAACTCCTTGAACTTGACCTTATCTGAGAAGCACTTTATCTGCCCTTCCATTCTAAATGAAAGCTTTGCTGGATAGAGCAATCTTGGATATAGGTCTTTGGATTTCATGACTTGGATTACTTCTTTCCAGCCCCTTCTTGCCTGTAAGGTCTCTTTTGAGAAATCCACTGACAATCTGATGGGTACTCCTTTGTAGTTGACTGTCCCCTTATCCCTTGATGCTTCTAGGATTCTCTCCTTCATTTTAATCTTGGCTAGTTTAATTATGATGTGCCTTGGTGTGTTCCTCCTTGGGTCCAACTTCTTTGGGACTCTCTGAGCTTCCTGGATTTCCTGGAAGTCTAGTTCCTTTGCCAGACTGGGGAAGTTCTTCTTTATTTGTTCAGGTAAGTTTTCTCCTTGTTGCTGTTCCTCTTCCCCTTTTTGTACCCCTATAATTCAGATGTTGGAACATTTAAAGATGTCTTGGAGGTTCCTAAGCCTCTCCTTATTTTTTTGAATTCTTGTTTCTTCTTTTCTGTTTGGTTGTTTCTTTCTTCTTTCTGGTCCACTCCATTGATTTGAGTCCCAGTTTTCTTTCCATCACTATTGGTTCCCTGTGCATTTTCCTTCATTTCACTTAGTGTGGCCTTCATTTTTTCATCTAATTTGTGACCTAAATCAACCAGATCTGTGAGCATCCTGATCACCAGTGTTTTGAACTGTGCATCAATAGGTTGGCTATCTCTTGGTTGCTTAGAAGTATTGGCTCTGGGGCTTTGAGTTATTCTTGAGCCATAATATTTTGGTCTGTTCGCACCTGTTACAGACGAGGGGTGAAATCTTAGGTGTCCACCGGGGCGGGTTAACTGAGTCGCTGGGTTGTGACACTGTATGTGGGTACGGGGTCAGAGAGGGAGCAGTGGCACTTGTTCTGCTCTCTCTCAGATTTTGGTCCCTTCTGCTGCTTCCCACAAGCAAATTGAGTCCTTCTGGTGCTGGTTCCTGGGTGGGTGGGCTTGTGTACATTCTAGGACCCTGTGGGTCTCTCCAGTGAACTTTCCTGTGAGGCTAGGAGCCTCTCCCAACACCTCAACCCCCGGAAAGTTTTTTTAATTGGTGCTTTTAGGCTTTATTTCCTGGTGCTGGGGCCCTGCGTTGTGCAGTCTGTCTCACTGTCTGTTTTTTCACCTGGTTTATCTGTGCATGAATGTGTGACCGTGGTCAGCCAGCCGCCTTGCGCCCTCACTGGGTCTGCCCGTTGCCACCCCACACCTGGGATCTGCCAACCGCCACCTGTGCACCTGGGTCAGTCTGGCAGCCACTGCTTCTCCCTGCCTCCACCCCTCTCTGCTGGCCACTGACTCTGCCCCTCTTAGCTGTTTGGATGAATGGTTCGTCATTGTCGGACTTTGGTACAGTTCAATTTTCTGTCTGTTCTGGTTGTGTTTTTGTTTCTAAATCTTTGTTGTCCTTAAATTTGGTTGTGCGAGAAGGGACAGTGTTTCCACCTACGCCTCCATCTTGGCCAGAAGTCCTGTTTCTTTCTTGTAGACTCCTTTGAAATGCAAAAATTTAAAATTTTGTAAGTGCAGTGTGTTTTATTTTATCCCATGTGCTTCTGACATTGTATCTAAGAAATTGAGATCATAGAGATTTAGTCTGTTTTCCTTTTAAGGTTTAATAGATTTATCCCTTATAATTCAGTCCATAATTCACTTTTTAAAATTTATTTTTTTCGTTACCATTTGTCCCCCTTAAACCCCCCTCCCCCTCAGTTACTACCTTGTTGTCCGTGTCATAATCTACTTTTGAGTTAATTTTTATACATTGTCTAGATAGGGGTTCAAATTCATCTTTTTGCATGGCTGTTCTGGGCTTCTGGCATTTCCATCTGAATTTTAGGATGAACTTCTCAGTTTTGGCAACATCAACAAACAAAGGTTGTATTGAGGCAACAGACTAATGAGGTATACTGCCATCTAACAATATTTAAGCCTTCCAATTTATGAATCTGGAATGTTTTCCTATTTCTTTAGTTCTTACTTCCAGCAGTGTTTTATAGCTTTCAGTGCACATATCCTATACTTATTTTGTTATGTTTACTATACAAAGTATTTTAATTTTTCTAAATGAAATTATGGTCTTAATTTCATTTGCTGGTTGTTCATTGCTAGTGTATAGAAATACAGTTGATTTTTGTATGTTGATCTTGTGTCGTGTAGCCTTGCTGAACTAATTTATTATTTCTCTTTGTTTTTTAGTGTATTTCTTAGGGTTTTCTACAGACAAGGTCATGTTATCTGCTAAGAAAGACAGTTTCCTTTTTCTTTCCAATCTTTTTACCCTCTTTAACATTTATTTTTTGAAGTTTACTGGCCTGGCTAGAAACTCCAATATAATGTTGAATAAAAGTGGTGAGAATGAGCATCATTGTCTTTTCCTGACTTTAGGAGGAAAGAATTCAGTTTTTCTCCATTAAGTTTGATGTTGGCTTCAAGGTTTTTGTACATGTCCTATCACGTTGAGAAATTTTTCTTTGATTCCTAGCTTTTTGATGGTTCTCATCATGAATGAGTGCTAAATTTTGTTAAATGCCTTTATTGTATCTATTGTAAGGATAATATATGTTGTTTTTGTTCTTTCATATATTACTACTATATATTATATTAATTGACTTAAGGATATTAAACCAGCCTTGAATTTCTGGAATAAAGCCATTTGCTCATGTTGTATAATCCTTTTTAGCGTGTTGCTGGATTTAATTTGCTGGTTGGGAACTTTGTGTCTATATTCATGAGGGATATTGGTCTGTTCTATAGTTTTCTTTCTTGTGATGACTGGCTTTGGTATCAGGCTGCTCTTGGCTTCATAGAGTGAGTTGGAAAGTGTTCCCTCCTTTTCTACATGATGAGAGTTTGCAAAGGATTGGCATCTGTAAGTGCTGATAGCATTCGTCAGTGACGCCATCTGGGCTTGGACTTCTCTTTGTGTGAAGATCTTTGATTATTAACTTAATCTTTTTATTTATTAAAAGTCTTTTCAGATTTTCTGTTTCTGCTTGAGTCAGTTTTAGTAATCTGTGTTTTTTTTTAGTAATTGCCTATTTCATCTAAATAATCAATGTTTTGTGTTTTTTTTTAATTTTATTTATTTATCTTTAGAGGGGAAGGAGAGAGGGAGAGAAACATCAATGTATGGTTGCCTTTCCTGCGTCCCCTGCTGGGAGTTGGCCTGCAGGGAACCAGCCTGCAACCCAGGCATGTGCCCTGACTGGGAATTGAACTGCGATTGTGTGGTTCGCAGGCCTGTGCTCAATCCACTGAGCTACACCAGCCAGGGCTAAATAATCAATGTTTTTTTAAATCCTCACCCAAGGCTATGTTTATTGGTTTTAAAAAGAGAGGAAGGGGGAGAGAAGGAGGGAAACATTGATGTGAAAGAGAAACATCGATCATCGCTTCCCAAATGTGCCCCTGCTGGGCATCAAACCTGCAGCCTAGGTGTGTGCTCTGACTGTGGGTTGAACCTGCAGCCTTTTGGTGTACAGAATGATGTGCCAACTGAGACCCCTGGCCAGGGCAGTAATCAAAATTTTTTTAGCATGCAGTTCATAATATTTTCTTGAAGATAGCTTTTTGGCCATATGTGTTCTCCTTTTTAGCCTATTGTTTTTTTGTTTTGTGTCTAATTTTGTTTTATCCTTTTTCATTTTGCAAAGTCACTAAATATCATGAGGTTTTTTTCAGAGCTTGATTCTTGGTTTCTTGGTTTATGGATACAATAATCTCTCAAAGCCTCTTTTAATATTAAAATTAGTATTTTTCATTCTCTTAAGTTTCTTGCATCAACCCTTTCTTCAGGGTTAGTTGCTCTTCATGTTTACCCAGGTGGTGCCTTTACATTGATGATTTTCTTACACCGGTTACTTTTCGACATTGCTTTGTATTCATTATCCCTATTGGGGACACTGAGCTGTTGCAAAGGTGTGGTGTGATGATGTCCTAAGGGAGAAGCTGTCTGGCCAGCCACAGGGCCCTCTGGTCTGGTCTGCTCTGTTTTTGGGTGGTCTGTATTTCTCCTTCAGTGGAAGGAGGAGGGAGCAACAGACCAGGTATTGGACACATTTGGCATGTTCATGGTTGTGCCACATGCCTCTCTATCCTGGGATATTTTAGCAGCCTGGAGATAGCTGGGGTATTGCCCTGATTTTTATTTCAGACTCCTGACTTCCCTCCCCTCCCTACCTCACAGACTGTTCTTTCCTACTGCAGCCCAGGACAGATGCCTCAGCAGGCTGTTGAGCAGATCATGAGGTGCTTCCTGCTGTCCAGCACTCTTCCAAGGTCTGCTCTGGCTCCCAGCCTCTGCTGGATGGTCCAGCTGTCAATTACTAAAGTGCATGTAGTCACTCAGTCAGTTCCCTCCTTCTCCTACATAAGGATACACGTGTCTCAACTCCTCTTTCTCAGCCAGATTGACCATATCTGCTCTATAGTTTCTAGCAATTCCTCAGTACTTTAGAAATATCTCCCAATACTTTTTAAAAATTTTTCTTCACTTGGCACCTCAAGCCTAGCTTTTTTTTTTTTTTAAGGTTTTACTTATTTACTTTTAGACAGAGGGGATGGGAGGGAGAAAGAGAGGGAAACATCAGTGTGAGAGAGACATCGATTGGTTCCCTCCCACATGCACCCCCATGACTGGGGACCTGGCCTGCAACCCAGGCATGTGTCCTGGCCCGGAATATAACCAGTGACCTTTCGGTTTGCAGGCTGGCGCTCAATCCACTGAGCCACACCAGCCAGGGCTCCTTTTTTTCCCCCTATTGATTTTGCTATTACAGTTCTCATGATTTTTCCCCCTTTGCCACCCTCCACCCAGCAACCCCCACTCCCTCAGACAATCCCCCCACCATTGTTCATGACCTTGGGCCATGGGTATAAGTTCTTTGGTTACTCTATTTCCTACTGTACTTTACATCCCCATGGCTATTCTGTAACTACCTATTTGTACTTCTTTATCCCCTCACCTCTTCACCCCTTCTCCCTCTGCCCCCTCCCATCTGGCAGACTTCAGGTGAATAGTTTCTCTTGCTTTTAAGAGTCTCTCTTTACCTTTAATCTTTGGCCTGTTAATTGAGATGTGTCTTGGAGTGGGCCTCTTTGTGTCCATCATGATTGGGACTCTGTGCTTCCTGGACTTGCATGTCTATTTCCTTCATCAATTAGGGAGGTTTTCTTCCACTAATCTTTCAGATAGATTTCCAATTTCTTGCTCTTTCTCTTCTCCTTCTGACACTCCTATAAGGCAAATATTGGACCTCTTAAAGTTGTCCCAGAGGCTCTTTATACTATCCTCATTTTTTGGATTCTTTTTCTTCTTGTTTTTCTGGGTGGTTGTTTTTTGCTTCCTTATGTTCCATATCATTGATTTGATTCTTCGGTTCATCCTTTCTACTGTTGTTTCCCTGTAAATTGTTCTTTATTTCAACTAGTGTATTCTTCATTTCCGACCGGGTCTTTTTTATGCTGCTGAGGTCCTTTCTAAGGTCACTGAGCATAAACAGTGTTTTGAATTCTGTATCCAATAGATTGCTTATCTCCATTTCATTTAGCTCTTTTTCTGGAGTTTTGATCTGTTCTTTCATTTGGGCCATGTTTCTTTGTCTCATTGTTTTTGCAGGCTCCCTGTGTTTTTTCTTATGTATTTGGTAGAGAGGCTCTGACTCTGGGACTGGTAGTGTGGCCCAATGTAGTAGGTGTCCTATAGGGTCTGGTGGCGCAGCTTCCCCTGTCACACAAGCTGGGTGTCTGAGGTACACCCTTCATGTGGGCTGAGTAGTACACCCTCCTCTTGTAGTTGAGCCTTGACTGCTATTGGCAGATCAGTGGGAGGGATTTACCCAGGCCAGTGAGCTTCAAGGACTGGCTATGACCACTGACTACCACCCTCCACCCTCCATGAAGGACGTCTGTGCAGGGGCAGGGTGGTGGTGCTCTGACATGGTCTGTTGCTGTCCACTGTATGCATTGACCCTGGGGTGTCCTGGGTGCTGCAAGCCAAGGTCAGCCCTCACCTGTGTTTTGCCTGGGGCTCCCCTGCCTGACGAATAAAGCAATCTGAGATGGCTGCTATTTGTGCTAGGCTTGGAGATTCCCAGGTGAAGCCAAGCTGTGACTCTAATCTCACTGCTACTAGGGCTCACTGAAGCCAACTGTTGCTTGTTTGATAGGATAAGCTGGGTTGAGTAGAGCCTCTGTGGATCTCAAAGGTGGGTCACACAGCATTAGCCAGGTTGATGGAGTCTCGGATATGCACCTGCCTACCTGCTCTGTTGGGGGAGGGCTCAGCATGTGGACAACGGCCTCTGCTGGCCCTGATGCCAGACACTTCAGTCTCTCCCTGTATACCACTGAGCCCTATAGAGGGCCACCTCAGTGCTAGAGCTCAGAGGGAACGAGTCTGAGCAGGTGAGTCCATGTGTGGGTTCCCTAAGAGGAACTGCTTAGGGCTCCAGCAGCCTCCTCCATTTAAAGTTTTGTTTATCATAGATGAAATAGTGTGGTAAAATGATTGTGGTATAAGTTTAAAAATTAAAATTGAGGCTGGTATGGCTCAGTGGATTGAGCACCAGCCAGTGAACCAAGAGGTTGTGGGTTCAATTCCTAGAGAAGGGCACAGGCCTTGGTTGCGGCCACGTCCGCAGTTGGGGGTGTGGCACGCAAGCGGCAACCGATCAGTGTATCTCTGGCACACTGATGTTTCTCTCCCTCTTTTTCTCCCTCCCTTCCCCCCTCTCAAAAGGTAAATAAATGAAATCTTTTTTAAAAAGTCAGAATTGAATATTACAGTGAACACTATGAAGAAATCACAATAAAACTACGTTGTGATCTCTGGGTGCTGGAATTATATGTAATTTTTCTCCCCTTCCTTAGTTTTTCAAATTTAACTACCATAAGCATATATTATTTTGACAGTGAATAGCAAAAATTACTGTTTTAGTGACTGTGGACTTTCTTCTTGCTGTGGTACATTTCTGATTTTCATGCATTAGCTATTTTTTTGATGTCTTGAGCTTATTTCTCAAACTAGTTTGTAGCGAGCCAGCTTTGATGATTTGGGTATTTAGAGGCAATAAGAAAGTTGCAAATAAATCTTGTGGCGCTTACTCCACCCAGTTCTACAATGAGACAAAAAGAAAATTCTTTTTCTTTCAGCTTGCCAGTGCAATGGCCACAGCAAGTGCGTCAATCAGAGTATCTGTGAGAAGTGTGAGGACCTGACCACGGGCAAGCACTGTGAGACCTGTATATCTGGCTTCTACGGCGATCCCACCAATGGCGGGAAATGTCAGCGTAAGTCAAATCCGTCAGTCGGGGTTACTGACTGCAGCCCAGGTGGAACATGATGCTTCTATTTGACTCGAGTATCTAGGAAGAAAACCACTTGGTTTTAGATACTGCATTTCTTAAGTCATACTTGTCAGAAGCTGAGCTGAGCTGCCAAGTGTCAGAGTAGCCAGTTAAAGCAACAAACCAAAAATGAAAGAATTAAGCCTTTAATCACTTGCAGTGGCAGTATCAGAAAGAGGCTTAAAGTGGAAAAGCCCTGACTCCCCTTGTTCCATGTCCCCTCCTGGAATGGCACAGTGGTTGAGCATCAGGTGGATGAGCACAGAGGTGGGGGCTGGTCTTCTCCCTGTTGAGGGAGCCCAGACAGAAAGCTCAGCAAACGGCTCTGATGGGCCCTGGGGCAGGGAGGGAGGGTGAGCAGGGAGGGCTGGGACTGGAAGAGCCCCGAGGGCTGAGAGTGGGGAAGGATCTTCAGGGCCTGCCGCTCCTCCCTTACAAGGGAGTTTGGCAGAGGCCTGCAGATGACCTCTGCCCGAGATCTCAGATAAAGTGACCTAGGGTGAAGGCATCTGAAGTAGGGATGCAGATATGTGGAAGCAGTCAGTGGCCAACCAGGGGGGCCTGCGACCTTGTCTGCAGCTCCTCAGAGGTTTCCTCCCAGACTGGTGTGGGGAGGGCAGCGTTCTGTGTAGGGCCTGCCAGGGAAAGCCTGTGGTTGGAAAAAGTCACACCTAGGTTTTTGACCGGGAGCTGGACTCCTCAGCACTTCTAGTATAGCTTAAATATTTAGGTGCTCTCGTGTTTCCCCATGCACGTCAGGTAGATTCCTGCAAGCAATAGGATGTTTTATTGTTAGAATATAAATTATGTTTTTTTATAAATGACCAGTAATACCAGTGAACCGATTATTGGTTTCTTCTAGTTTCCAATGGAAAGACCCATCAGGTTCTGAGCAGGGAAATGAATAAGAAAAGAAAATCTCTAGCTACCCCCCAAATTCCACCTCCAAACTCCTTAGCATGAACCTTGAGAAAGGTCTGATCCCAGAATAGCTGTGAGAGAGCTGTGTTCCAGCAGTATATCCCTCACCTTCTCTGGAGTTTGGTTTCCTCATCTGCAAAATGGGGATATGAAGGGGGTTGTTGAAATGAAAGCAATCAGAGGAGCGCATGACATGTAGTCATCACTCAGTAAATGTGAGCAATTATTATTGCTCTTCTAATGACATTTTCTACCACTCTTAAATAAAATTTCTTGCTCAGATTAAAAGATCATTCAGTAAAAATATTTTCCCACTCCTGTGAATAGACTTCATCCATTAGATAGTAATCAGAGTACCTAACCTCAATGATAATTGTATACAAGGTATTGTGCTGGCAGCCACCCGAGGCATAGGGGCTTTTATTGGCCCCATGATCAGGGAACCCGCCTAGCTTCTCACTGCAAGAGGTGGGCATGCTGGGAACCCTCTCCAGGATGTCTGACTTTACTGGGCCTTGTGCCTCCAAGTGCCAAGGTCAGCTGGATCTGTGCCTTGTTCTTATCAACCCTGTTCCTGCATCTGCCATCTAGAAAAATTACATCCTGCTCTGTAGCATTTCTGGGGCCTGAGTACTGTTTTCTAGAACTTAGAGCTAACTCTATGTTTTAGAGCCCCAGTCCACAACAGAAAGCATGTTTTTAAAATACCGTGAGTGGCACCACGTGTTTTATGTTTTCCTCTTAGAGTTTTATGGCCCTTGAGCTAAGGATAATGGCCGTGAGTTATTGAGTGCTTACCGTATTTCATTCACTGTCTCACTTCATCCTCACAACAACCCTGTGAAATAGGTACTAGCACTATCTCCCTCATAGAGGGAGGGAACAGAGACTTACAAGAGTTAAACAGCGTGGCCAAAGATAAAAAGAAGCTAAGTGGAGGGGACTTAATTCAGAGCCAGGCAAAACGACCACAGGCCTTTGCTTTTTATTAATACACTATGCCCCTTTCTCCATGCTCAGCTGAGCCAAGAGTTGAACACTTACGTTTCTGCGTGTTCATCCACTCTGTTACCTGCTTTACTAATTTTGTGTCACAGGTTTCTTTGAGTCATTTTTTTTTCTCTGCAGGTTTATTTTAAAAGTGTACCAATCGCCCTGGCTGGTGTAGCTCAGTGGATTGAGTGCGGGCCTGTGAACCAGACAATCGCAGTTCAATTCCCAGTCAGGGCACATGCCTGGGTTGCAGGCCAGTTTCCGGCAGGAGCCAGTTCCCTGCAGGGGATGCACGAGAAGCAACCATACATTGATGTTTCCTTTCTCTCTCCTTCCTTTCCCCTCCAAAGATAAATAAATAAAATATTTTTTTAAAAAAGTGTACCAATCTCCAGCCTAGTGCCTTTCATTTATTTGCAGAAAAACAGGGTGGAAAGGGAAAAGGAATTGAACAAAAAGTCTCACTTATTTCAACTAGAGCATAAAATGTATCATGGCTCATACTTGTCTGATTTTAAAAAATGATAGAGGGG